>NW_027184617.1:5873679-6182820 GCF_032405125.1 Capricornis sumatraensis | reverse complement strand
CTTTCCCTCGAGGCTTTCCCACAGGGCTGTCCCACGTGCCACCGTGGTGTGAGTCGATCCTCGGCGTGAAAGATGAGCCAGTGCAGGGCAAAGAGGTTCCTCTGGAATGGACTGAGACATCTGGGGGACTCTTGGAATGGTGGTACGACCATGGAGTTCCTCTCGCCTTTCCTGTTGAGAGTGCCTCCTCTTGAGATGTGACGGGAACGCCGGGAATTCTTTCCCGTTGAAAGCAGGGAAAGGATCCCTCATCTCGAGCTCCGAGGGGGAAACGGGGCTCCTCTGGATGTGGGCGGGACCATCATGCTTCCTCTCGAGTCGACACGGGTATGGCGGTGAACTTCTTGTGTTGCAGCAAGGGTGTGAAAGACCCTTTCGAAGTTCCAGAGGTTAGGTGTCATTAGTGTCCAGACGCCTCATCGGAAATAGGCCTCATCTCGCCTGGAAGGGAGAACTTCCTGGATTTTCTCGAGTTGCGGCAGGTGTTCTCCAGTTACGACGGGGACCTCAGGGACCGGCCTGGTGGCCTCAGGAAAGGCCAGTCCCCATGCGAGGTGCTAGGGGGCCTCTCGGGATTCCTCTCCCGTCGATACCGGGGCCAAATACTTTGTGTGGAGTCAGGGCCGGAACCGAGGATTCCTCTCAGGGGATGACATGGATCTTTGGGTACTTCTGGAGTCTCCCCAGGGGAGTCATGCCTCGTCTCGAGTGGGGGCATGCACGTGTGCTTTCCTTCCAGGCTGTAGCAGCAATGTCACGCTTCCCGTCGTGTGGATCAAAGGATCTGTGGTTTTCCCTCTAGGCTTTCCCACAGGGCTGTCCCACGTGCCACCGTGGTGTGAGTCGATCCTCGACGTGAAAGATGAGCCTGTGCAGGGCAAAGAGGTTACTCTGGAATGGACTGAGACATCTGGGGGACTCTTGCAATGGTGGTACGACCATGGAGTTCCTCTCGCCTTTCCTGTTGAGAGTGCCTCCTCTTGAGATGCGACGGGAACACCGGGAATTCTTTCCCATTGAAAGCAGGGAAAGGATCCCTCATCTCGAGCTACGAGGGGGAAACGGGGCTCCTCTGGTTGTGGGTGGGACGATCGTGCTTCCTCTCGAGTGGAGACGGGTATGGCGGTGAACTTCTTGAGTTGCAGCAAGGGTGTGAAAGACCCTTTCGAAGTTCCAGAAGTTAGGTGTCATTAGTCTCCAGACGCCTCATCGGAAATAGGCCTCATTTCGCCTGGAAAGGAGAACTTCCTGGATTTTCTCGAGTTGCGGCAGGTGTTCTCGAGTTACGACGGGGACCTCAGGGACCCGCCCTGGTGGCCTCAGGAACGGCCAGTCCACATGCTAGTTGCTAGGGGGCCTCTCGGGATTCCTCTCCCGTCGATACCGGGGCCAAAAACCTTGTGTGGAGTCAGGGCCGGAACCGAGGATTCCTCTCAGGGGCTGACATGTATCTGTGGGTACTTCTGGAGTCTCCCCAGGGGAGTCAGGCCTCGTCTCGAGTGGGGGCATGCACGTGCGCTTTCCTTCCTGGCTGTAGCAGCAATGTCATGCTTCCCGTCGCGTGGATCAAAGGATCTGTGGTTTTCCCTCGAGGCTTTCCCTCGAGACTTTCCCACAGGGCTGTCCCACGTGCCACCGTGGTGTGAGTCGATCCTCGGCGTGAAAGATGAGCCAGTGCAGGGCAAAGAGGTTCCTCTGGAATGGACTGAGACATCTGGGGGACTCTTGGAATGGTGGTACGACCATGAAGTTCCTCTCGCCTTTCCTGTTGAGAGTGCCTCCTCTTGAGATGTGACGGGAACGCCGGGAATTCTTTCCCGTTGAAAGCAGGGAAAGGATCCCTCATCTCGAGCTCCGAGGGGGAAACGGGGCTCCTCTGGATGTGGGCGGGACCATCATGCTTCCTCTCGAGTCGACACGGGTATGGCGGTGAACTTCTTGTGTTGCAGCAAGGGTGTGAAAGACCCTTTCGAAGTTCCAGAGGTTAGGTGTCATTAGTGTCCAGACGCCTCATCGGAAATAGGCCTCATCTCGCCTGGAAGGGAGAACTTCCTGGATTTTCTCGAGTTGCGGCAGGTGTTCTCCAGTTACGACGGGGACCTCAGGGACCGGCCTGGTGGCCTCAGGAAAGGCCAGTCCCCATGCGAGGTGCTAGGGGGCCTCTCGGGATTCCTCTCCCGTCGATACCGGGGCCAAATACTTTGTGTGGAGTCAGGGCCGGAACCGAGGATTCCTCTCAGGGGATGACATGGATCTTTGGGTACTTCTGGAGTCTCCCCAGGGGAGTCAAGCCTCGTCTCGAGTGGGGGCATGCACGTGTGCTTTCCTTCCAGGCTGTAGCAGCAATGTCACGCTTCCCGTCGTGTGGATCAAAGGATCTGTGGTTTTCCCTCTAGGCTTTCCCACAGGGCTGTCCCACGTGCCACCGTGGTGTGAGTCGATCCTCGACGTGAAAGATGAGCCTGTGCAGGGCAAAGAGGTTACTCTGGAATGGACTGAGACATCTGGGGGACTCTTGCAATGGTGGTACGACCATGGAGTTCCTCTCGCCTTTCCTGTTGAGAGTGCCTCCTCTTGAGATGCGACGGGAACACCGGGAATTCTTTCCCATTGAAAGCAGGGAAAGGATCCCTCATCTCGAGCTACGAGGGGGAAACGGGGCTCCTCTGGTTGTGGGTGGGACGATCGTGCTTCCTCTCGAGTGGAGACGGGTATGGCGGTGAACTTCTTGAGTTGCAGCAAGGGTGTGAAAGACCCTTTCGAAGTTCCAGAAGTTAGGTGTCATTAGTCTCCAGACGCCTCATCGGAAATAGGCCTCATTTCGCCTGGAAAGGAGAACTTCCTGGATTTTCTCGAGTTGCGGCAGGTGTTCTCGAGTTACGACGGGGACCTCAGGGACCCGCCCTGGTGGCCTCAGGAACGGCCAGTCCACATGCTAGTTGCTAGGGGGCCTCTCGGGATTCCTCTCCCGTCGATACCGGGGCCAAAAACCTTGTGTGGAGTCAGGGCCGGAACCGAGGATTCCTCTCAGGGGCTGACATGTATCTGTGGGTACTTCTGGAGTCTCCCCAGGGGAGTCAGGCCTCGTCTCGAGTGGGGGCATGCACGTGCGCTTTCCTTCCTGGCTGTAGCAGCAATGTCATGCTTCCCGTCGCGTGGATCAAAGGATCTGTGGTTTTCCCTCGAGGCTTTCCCTCGAGGCTTTCCCACAGGGCTGTCCCACGTGCCACCGTGGTGTGAGTCAATCCTCGGCGTGAAAGATGAGCCAGTACAGGGCAAAGAGGTTCCTCTGGAATGGACTGAGACATCTGGGGGACTCTTGGAATGGTGGTACGACCATGGAGCTCCTCTCCCCTTTCCTGTTGAGAGTGCCTCCTCTTGAGATGCGACGGAAACGCCGGGAATTGTTTCCCGTTGAAAGCAGGGAAAGGATCCCTCATCTCGAGCTACGAGGGGGAAACGGGGCTCCTCTGGATGTGGGCGGGACCATCGAGCTTCCTCTCGAGTGGAGACGGGTATGGCGGTGAACTTCTTGAGTTGCAGCAAGGGTGTGAAAGACCCTTTCGAAGTTCCAGAGGTTAGGTGTCATTAGTCTCCAGACGCCTCATCGGAAATAGGCCTCATCTCGCCTGGAAGGGAGAACTTCCTGGATTTTCTCGAGTTGCGGCAGGTGTTCTCGAGTTACGACGGGGACCTCAGGGACCCGCCCTGGTGGCCTCAGGAACGGCCAGTCCCCATGCGAGTTGCTAGGGGGCCTCTCGGGATTCCTCTCCCGTCGACACCGGGGCCAAAAACCTTGTGTGGAGTCAGGGACGGAACCGAGGATTCCTCTCAGGGGCTGACGTGGATCTTTGGGTACTTCTGGAGTCTCCCCAGGAGAGTCAGGCCTCGTCTCGAGTGGGGGCATGCACGTGCGCTTTCCTTCCAGGCTGTAGCAGCAATGTCATGCTTCCCGTCGCGTGGATCAAAGGATCTGTGGTTTTCCCTCGAGGCTTTCCCTCGAGGATTTCCCTCGAGGCTTTCCCACAGGGCTGTCCCACGTGCCACCGTGGTGTGAGTCGATCCTCGGCGTGAAAGATGAGCCAGTGCAGGGCAAAGAGGTTCCTCTGGAATGGACTGAGACATCTGGGGGACTCTTGGAATGGTGGTACGACCATGGAGTTCCTCTCGCCTTTCCTGTTAAGAGTGCCTCCTCTTGAGATGTGACGGGAACGCCGGGAATTCTTTCCCGTTGAAAGCAGGGAAAGGATCCCTCATCTCGAGCTACGAGGGGGAAACGGGGCTCCTCTGGATGTGGGCGGGACCATCATGCTTCCTCTCGAGTCGACACGGGTATGGCGGTGAACTTCTTGTGTTGCAGCAAGGGTGTGAAAGACCCTTTCGAAGTTCCAGAGGTTAGGTGTCATTAGTGTCCAGACGCCTCATCGGAAATAGGCCTCATCTCGCCTGGAAGGGAGAACTTCCTGGATTTTCTCGAGTTGCGGCAGGTGTTCTCCAGTTACGACGGGGACCTCAGGGACCGGCGTGGTGGCCTCAGGAAAGGCCAGTCCCCATGCGAGGTGCTAGGGGGCCTCTCGGGATTCCTCTCCCGTCGATACCGGAGCCAAAAACCTTGTGTGGAGTCAGGGCCGGAACCGAGGATTCCTCTCAGGGGCTGACATGGATCTTGGGGTACTTCTGGAGTCTCCCCAGGGGAGTCAGTCCTCGTCTCGAGTGGGGGCATGCACGTGCGCTTTCCTTCCAGGCTGTAGCAGCAATGTCACGCTTCCCGTGGCGTGGATCAAAGGATCTGTGGTTTACCCTCGAGGCTTTCCCACAGGGCTGTCCCACGAGCCACCGTGGTGTGAGTCGATCCTCGGCGTGAAAGATGAGCCAGTGCAGGGCAAAGAGTTTCCTCTGGAATGGACTGAGAAATCTCGGGGACTCTTGGAATGGTGGTACGACCATGGAGTTCCTCTCATCTTTCCTGTTGAGAGTGCCTCCTTTTGAGATGCGACGGGAACGCCGAAAATACTTTCCCGTTGATAGCAGGGAAAGGACCCCTCATCTCGAGCTACGAGGGCCAAACGGGGCTCCTCTGGATGTGGGCGGGACCATCATGTTTCCTCTTGAGTGGAGACGGTAATGGCGGTGAACTTCTTGAGTTGCAGCAAGGGTGTGAAAGACCCTTTCGAAGTTCCAGAGGTTCCGTGTCATTAGTCTCCAGACGCCTCATCGGAAATAGGCCTCATCTCGCCTGGAAGGGAGAACTTCCTGGATTTTCTTGAGTTGCGGCAGGTGTTCTCGAGTTACGACGGGGACCTCAGGGACCCGCCCTGGTGGCCTCAGGAAAGGCCAGTCCCCATGCGAGTTGCTCGGGGGCCTCTCAGGATTCCTCTCCTGTCGATACCGGGGCCAAAAAATTTGTGTGGAGTCAGGGCCGGAACCGAGGATTCCTCTCAGGGGCTGACATGGATCTTTGGGTACTTCTGGAGTCTACCCAGGGGAGTCAGGCCTTCTCTCGAGTGGGGGCATGAACGTGCGCTTTTCTTCCAGGCTGTAGCAGCAATGTCTCGGTTCCCGTCCCTTGGATCAAAGGATCTGTGGTTTTCCCTCGAGGCTTTCCCTCGAGGCTTTCCCACAGGGCTGTCTCACGTGCCACCGTTGTGGGAGTCGATCCTCGGCGTGAAAGATGAGCAAGTGCAGGGCAAACAGGTTCCTCTGGAATGGACTGAGACATCTGGGGGACTCTTGGAATGGTGGTACGACCCTGGAGTTCCTCTCGCCTTTCCTGTTGAGAGTGCCTCCTCTTGAGATGCGACGGGAACGCTGGGAATTCTTTCCCGTTGAAAGCAGGGAAAGGATCCCTCATCTCGAGCTACGAGGGGGAAACGGGGCTCCTCTGGATGTGGGCGGGACCATCGTGCTTCCTTTCGAGTGGAGACGGGTATGGCGGTGAAATTCTTGAGTTGCAGCAAGGGTGTGAAAGACCCTTTCGAAGTTCCAGAGGTTAGGTGTCATTAGTCTCCAGACGCCTCATCGGAAATAGGCCTCATTTCGCCTGGAAAGGAGAACTTCCTGGATTTTCTCGAGTTGCGGCAGGTGTTCTCGATTTACGACGGGGACCTCAGGGACCCGCCCTGGTGGCCTCAGGAACGGCCAGTCCCCATGCTAGTTGCTAGGGGGCCTCTCGGGATTCCTCTCCCGTCGATACCGGGGCAAAAAACCTTGTGTGGAGTCAGGGCCGGAACCGAGGATTCCTCTCAGGGGCTGACATGGATCTTTGGGTACTTCTGGAGTCTCCCCAGGGGAGTCAGGACTCATCTCGAGTGGGGGCATGCTCGTGCGCTTTCCTGCCAGGCTGTAGCAGCAATGTCACGCTTCCCGTCGCGTGGATCAAAGGATCTGTGGTTTTCCCTCGAGGCTTTCCCTCGAGGCTTTCCCACAGGGCTGTCCCACGTGCCACCGTGGTGTGACTCGATCCTCGGCGTGAAAGATGAGCCACTGCAGGGCAAAGAGGCTCCTCTGGAATGGACTGAGACATCTGGGGGACTCTTGGAATGGTGGTACGACCATGGAGTTCCTCTCGCCTTTCCTGTTGAGAGTGCCTCCTCTTGAGATGCGACGGGAACGCCGGGAATTCTTTCCCGTTGAAAGCAGGGAATGGATCCCTCATCTCGAGCTACGAGGGGGAAACGGGTCTCCTCTGGATGTGGGCGGGACCATCGTGCTTCCTCTCGAGTGGAGACGGGTATGGCGGTGAACTTCTTGAGTTGCAGCAAGGGTGTGAAAGACCCTTTCGAAGTTCCAGAGGTTAGGTGTCATTAGTCTCCAGACGCCTCATCGGAAATAGGCCTCATCTTGCCTGGAAGGGAGAACTTCCTGGATTTTCTCGAGTTGCGGCAGGTGTTCTCGAGTTACGACGGGGAACTCAGGGACCCGCCCTGGTGGCCTCAGGAGAGGCCAGTCCCCATGCGAGTTGCTAGGGGGCCTCTCGGGATTCCTCTCCCGTCGATACCGGGGCCAAAAACCTTGTGTGGAGTCAGGGCCGGAACCGAGGATTCCTCTCAGGGGCTGACATGGACCTTGGGGACTTGTGGAGTCTCCCCAGGGGAGTCAGGCCTCGTCGAGAGTGGGGGCATGCACGTGCGCTTTCCTTCCAGGCTGTAGCAGCAATGTCACGCTTCCCGTCGCGTGGATCAAAGGATCTGTGGTTTTCCCTCGAGGCTTTCCCTCGAGGCTTTCCCACAGGGCTGTCCCACGTGCCACCGTGGTGTGAGTCGTTCCTCGGCGTGAAAGATGAGCCAGTGCAGGGCAAAGAGGCTTCTCTGGAATGGACTGAGACATCTGGGGGACTCTTGGAATGGTGGTACGACCATGGAGTTCCTCTCGCCTTTCCTGTTGAGAGTGCCTCCTCTTGAGATGCGACGGGAACGCCGGGAATTCTTTCCCGTTGAAAGCAGGGAATGGATCCCTCATCTCGAGCTAGGAGGGGGAAACGGGGCTCCTCTGGATGTGGGCGGGACCATCGTGCTTCCTCTCGAGTGGAGACGGGAATGGCGGTGAACTTCTTGAGTTGCAGCAAGGATGTGAAAGACCCTTTCGAAGTTCCAGAGGTTCGGTGTTACTAGTCTCCAGACGTCTCATCGGAAATAGGCCTCATCTCGCCTGGAAGGGAGAACTTCCTGGATTTTCTCGAGTTGCGGCAGGTGTTCTCGAGTTACGACGGGGACCTCAGGGACCCGCCCTGGTGGCCTCAGGAAAGGCAAGTCCCCATACGAGTTGCTCGGGGGCTTCTCGGGATTCCTCTCCCGTCGATACCGGGGCCAAAAACCTTGTGTGGAGTCAGGGCCGGAACCGAGCATTCCTCTCAGGGGATGACATGGATCTTTGGGTACTTCTGGAGTCTCCCCAGGGGAGTCAGGCCTCGTCTCGAGTGGGGGCATGCACGTGCGCTTTCCTTCCAGGCTGTAGCAGCAATGTCACGCTTCCCGTCGCGTGGATCAAAGGATCTGTGGTTTACCCTCGAGGCTTTCCCACAGGGCTGTCCCACGTGCCACCGTGGTGTGAGTCGATCCTCGGCGTGAAAGATGAGCCAGTGCAGGGCAAAGAGGTTCCTCTGGAATGGACTGAGACATCTGGGGGACTCTTGGAATGGTGGTACGACCATGGAGTTCCTCTCGCCTTTCCTGTTGAGAGTTCCTCCTCTTGAGATGCGACGGGAACGCCGGGAATTCTTTCCTGTTGAAAGCAGGGAAAGGATCCCTCATCTCGAGCTACGAGGGGGAAACGGGGCTCCTCTGAATGTGGGCGGGACCATCGTGCTTCCTCTCGAGTGGAGACGGGTATGGCGGTGAACTTCTTGAGTTGCAGCATGGGTGTGAAAGACCCTATTGAAGTCCCAGAGATTAGCTGTCATTAGACTCCAGACGCCTCATCGGAAATAGGCCTCATCTCGCCTGGAAGGGAGAACTTCCTGAATTTTCTCGAGTTGCGGCAGGTGTTCTCGAGTTACGACGGGGACGTCAGGGACAAGCCCTGGTGGCCTCAGGAAACTCCAGTCCCCATGCGAGTTGCTAGGGTGCCTCTCGGGATTCCTCTCCAGTCGATACCGGGGCCAAAAAACTTGTGTGGAGTCAGGGCCGGAACCGAGGATTCCTCTCAGGGGCTGACATGGATCTTTGGGTACTTCTGGAGTCTCCCCAGGGGAGTCAGGCCTCGTCTCGAGTGGGGGCATGCACGTGCGCTTTCCTTCCAGGCTGTAGCCGCAATGTCTCGGTTCCCGTCGCGTGGATCAAAGGATCTGTGGTTTTCCCTCGAGGCTTTCCCACAGGGCTGTCCCACGTGCCACCGTGGTGTAAGTCGATTCTCGGCGTGAAAGATGAGACAGTGCAGGGCAAAGAGGTTCCTCTGGATTGGACTGAGACATCTGGGGGACTCTTGGAATGGTGGTAGGACCATGGAGTTCCTCTCGCCTTTCCTGTTGAGAGTGCCTCCTCTTGAGATGCGACGGGAACGCCGGGAATTCTTTCCCGTTGAAAGCAGGGAAAGGATCCCTCATCTCGAGCTACGAGGGGGAAACGGGGCTCCTCTGGATGTGGGCGGGACCATCGTGCTTCCTCTCGAGTGGAGACGGGTATGGCGGTGAAATTCTTGAGTTGCAGCAAGGGTGTGAAAGACCCTTTCGAAGTTCAAGAGGTTAGGTGTCATTAGTCTCCAGACGCCTCATCGGAAATAGGCCTCATCTCGCCTGGAAAGGAGAACTTCCTGGATTTTCTCGAGTTGCGGCAGGTGTTCTCGATTTACGACGGGGACCTCAGGGACCCGCCCTGGTGGCCTCAGGTACGGCCAGTCCCCCTGTTAGTTGCTAGGGGGCCTCTCGGGATTCCTCTCCCGTCGATACCGGGGCCAAAAACCTTGTGTGGAGTCAGGGCCGGAACCGAGGATTCCTCTCAGGGGCTGACATGGATCTTTGGGTACTTCTGGAGTCTCCCCAGGGGAGTCAGGACTCGTCTCGAGTGGGGGCATGCACGTGCGCTTTCCTTCCAGGCTGTAGCAGCAATGTCATGCTTCCCGTCGCGTGGATCAAAGGATCTGTGGTTTTCCCTCGAGGCTTTCCCTCGAGGCTTTCCCACAGGGCTGTCCCACGTGCCACCATGGTGTGAGTCGATCCTCGGCGTGAAAGATGAGCCAGTGCAGGGCAAAGAGTTTCCTCTGGAATGGACTGAGAAATCTCGGGGACTCTTGGAATGGTGATACGACCATGGAGTTCCTCTCATCTTTCCTGTTGAGAGTGCCTCCTCTTGAGATGCGACGGGAACGCCGGGAATTCTTTCCCATTGATAGCAGGGAAAGGATCCCTCATCTCGAGCTACGAGGGGGAAACGGGGCTCCTCTGGATGTGGGCGGGACCATCGTGTTTCCTGTCGAGTGGAGACGGGTATGGCGGTGAACTTCTTGAGTTGCAGCAAGGGTGTGAAAGACCCTTTCGAAGTTCCAGAGGTTCGGTGTCATTAGTCTCCAGACGCCTCATCGGAAATAGGCCTCATCTCGCCTGGAAGGGAGAACTTCCTGGATTTTCTCGAGTTGCGGCAGGTGTTCTCGACTTACGACGGGGACCTCAGGGACCCGCCCTGGTGTCCTCAGGAAAGGCCAGTCCCCATGCGAGTTGCTCGGGGGCCTCTCGGGATTCCTCTCCCGTCGATACCGGGGCCAAAATCCTTCTGTGGCGTCAGGGCCGGAACCGAGGATTCCTCTCAGGGGCTGACATGGATCTTTGGGTACTTCTGGAGTCTCCACAGGGGAGTCAGGCCTTGTCTCGAGTGGGGGCATGCACGTGCGCCTTCCTTCCAGGCTGTAGCAGCAATGTCACGCTTCCCGTCGCGTGGATAAAAGGATCTGTGGTTTTCCCTCGAGGCTTTCCCTCGAGGCTTTCCCACAGGGCTGTCTCACGTGCCACCGTTGTGTGAGTCGATCCTCGGCGTGAAAGATGTGCCAGTGCAGGGCAAACAGGTTCCTCTGGAATGGACTGAGACATCTGGGGGACTCTTGGAATGGTGGTACGACCATGGAGTTCCTCTCGCGTTTCCTGTTGAGAGTGCCTCCTCTTGAGATGCGACGGGAACGCCGGGAATTCTTTCCCGTTGAAAGCAGGGAAAGGATCCCTCATCTCGAGCTACGAGGGGGAAACAGGGCTCCTCTGGATGTGGGCGGGACCATCGTGCTTCCTTTCGAGTGGAGACGGGTATGGCGGTGAAATTCTTGAGTTGCAGCAAGGGTGTGAAAGACCCTTTCGAAGTTCCAGAGGTTAGGTGTCATTAGTCTCCAGACGCCTCATCGGAAATAGGCCTCATTTCGCCTGGAAAGGAGAACTTCCTGAATTTTCTCGAGTTGCGGCAGGTGTTCTCGATTTACGACGGGGACCTCAGGGACCCGCCCTGGTGGCCTCAGGAACGGCCAGTCCCCATGCTAGTTTCTAGGGGGCCTCTCGGGATTCCTCTCCCGTCGATACCGGGGCCAAAAACCTTGTGTGGAGTCAGGGCCGGAACCGAGGATTCCTCTCACGGGCTGACATGGATCTTTGGGTACTTCTGGAGTCTCCCCAGGGGAGTCAGGACTCGTCTCGAGTGGGGGCATGCACGTGCGCTTTCCTTCCAGGCTGTAGCAGCAATGTCACGGTTCCCGGCTCGTGGATCAAAGGATCTGTGGTTTTCCCTCGAGGCTTTCCCTCGAGGCTTTCCCACAGGGCTGTCCCACGTGCCACCGTGGTGTGAGTCAACCCTCGGCGTGAAAGATGAGCCAGTGCAGGGCAAAGAGTTTCCTCTGGAATGGACTGAGAAATCTCGGGGACTCTTGGAATGGTGGTTCGACCATGGAGTTCCTCTCATCTTTCCTGTTGAGAGTGCCTCCTCTTGAGATGCGACGGGAACGCCGGGAATTCTTTCCCGTTGATAGCAGGGAAAGGATCCCTCATCTCGATCTACGAGGGGGAAACGGGGCTCCTCTGGATGTGGGCGGGACCATCGTGTTTCCTCTCGAGTGGAGACGGGTATGGCGGTGAACTTCTTGAGTTGCAGCAAGGGTGTGAAAGACCCTTTCGAAGTTCCAGAGGTTCGGTGTCATTAGTCTCCAGACGCCTCATCGGAAATAGGCCTCATCTCGCCTGGAAGGGAGAACTTCCTGGATTTTCTCGAGTTGCGGCAGGTGTTCTCGGGTTACGACGGGGACCTCAGGGACCCGCCCTGGTGGCCTCAGGAAAGGCCAGTCCCCATGCGAGTTGCTCGGGGGCCTCTCGGGATTCCTCTCCCGTCGATACGGGGGCCAAAAACTTTGTGTGGAGTCAGGGCCGGAACCGAGGATTCCTCTCAGGGGCTGACATGGATCTTTGGGTACTTCTGGAGTCTCCCCAGGAGAGTCAGGCCTCGTCTCGAGTGGGGGCATGCACGTGCGCTTTCCTTCCAGGCTGTAGCAGCAATGTCACGCTTCCCGTCGCGTGGATCAAAGGATCTGTGGTTTTCCCTCGAGGCTTTCCCACAGGGCTGTCCAACGTGCCACCCTGGTGTGAGTCGATCCTCGGCGTGAAAGATGAGCCAGTGCAGGGCAAAGAGGTTCCTCTGGAATGGACTGAGAAATCTCGGGGACTCTTGGAATGGTAGTACGACCATGGAGTTCCTCTCGTCTTTCCTGTTGAGAGTGCCTCCTCTTGAGATGCGACGGGAACGCCGAAAATACTTTCCCGTTGATAGCAGGGAAAGGATCCCTCATCTCGAGCTACGAGGGGCAAACGGGGCTCCTCTGGATGTGGGCGGGACCATCATGTTTCCTTTCGAGTGGAGACGGATATGGCGGTGAACTTCTTGAGTTGCAGCAAGGGTGTGAAAGACCCTTTCGAAGTTCCAGAGGTTAGGTGTCATTAGTCTCCAGACGCCTCATCGGAAATAGGCCTCATCTCGCCTGGAAGGGAGAACTTCCTGGATTTTCTCGAGTTGCGGCAGGTGTTCTCGAGTTACGACGGGGACCTCTGGGACCCGCCCTGGTGGCCTTAGGAGAGGGCAGTCCCCATGCGAGTTGCTAGGAGGCCTCTCGGGATTCCTCTCCCGTCGAAACCGGGGCCAAAAACATTTGGTGGAGTCAGGGCCGGAACCGAGGATTCCTCTCAGGGGCTGACATGGATCTTTGAGTACTTCTGGAGTCTCCCCAGGGGAGTCAGGCCTCGTCTCGAGTGGGGGCATGCACATGCGCTTTCCTTCCAGGCTGTAGCAGCAATGTCACGTTTCCCGTGGCGTGGATCAAAGGATCTGTGGTTTTCCCTCGAGGCTTTCCCTCGAGGCTTTCCCACAGGGCTGTCCCACGTGCCACCGTGGTGTGATTCGATCCTCGGCGTGAAAGATGTGCCAGTGCAGGGCAAAGAGGTTCCTCTGGAATGGACTGAGACATCTGGGGGACTCTTGGAATGGTGGTACGACCATGGAGTTCCTCTCGCCTTTCCTGTTGAGAGTGCCTGCTCTTGAGATGCGACGGGAACGCCGGGAATTCTTTCCCGTTGTAAGCAGGGAAAGGATCCCTCATCTCGAGCTCCGAGGGGGAAACGGTGCTCCTCTGGATGTGGGAGGGACCATCGTGCTTCCTCTTGAGTGGACACGGGTATGGCGGTGAACTTCTTGAGTTGCAGCAAGGGTGTGAAAGACCCTTTCGAAGTTCCAGAGGTTAGGTGTCATTAGTCTCCAGACGCCTCATCGGAAATAGGCCTCATCTCGCCTGGAAGGGAGAACTTCCTGGATTTTCTCGAGTTGCGGCAGGTGTTCTCGAGTTACGACGGGGACCTCAGGAACCCGCCCTGGTGGCCTCAGGAAAGGTCAGTCCCCTTGCGAGTTCCTAGGGGGCCTCTCGGGATTCCTCTCCCGTCGATACCGGGGCCAAAATACTTGTGTGGAGTCCGGGCCGGAACCGAGGATTCCTCTCAGGGGCTGACATGGATCTTTGGGTACTTCTGGAGTCTCCCCAGGGGAGTCAGGCCTCGTCTCGAGTGGGGGCATGCACGTGCGCTTTCCTTACAGGCTGTAGCAGCAATGTCACGGTTCCCGTCGCGTGGATCAAAGGATCTGTGGTTTTCCCTCCAGGCTTTCCCACAGGGCTGTCCCACGTGCCACCGTGGTGTGAGTCGATCCTCGGCGTGAAAGATGAGCCAGTGCAGGGCAAAGAGGTTCCTCTGGAATGGACTGAGACATCTGGGGGACTCTTGGAATGGTGGTACGACCATGGAGTTCCTCTCACCTTTCCTGTTGAGAGTTCCTCCTCTTGAGATGCGACGGGAACGCCGGGAATTCTTTCCTGTTGAAAGCAGGGAAAGGATCCCTCATCTCGAGCTACGAGGGGGAAACGGGGCTCCTCTGAATGTGGGCGGGACCATCGTGCTTCCTCTCGAGTGGAGACGGGTATGGCGGTGAAATTCTTGAGTTGCAGCAAGGGTGTGAAAGACCCTTTTGAAGTCCCAGAGATTAGCTGTCATTAGACTCCAGACGCCTCATCGGAAATAGGCCTCATCTCGCCTGGAACGGAGAACTTCCTGGATTTTCTCGAGTTGCGGCAGGTGTTCTCGAGTTACGACGGGGACGTCAGGAACAAGCCCTGGTGGCCTCAAGAAACTCCAGTCCCCATACGAGTTGCTAGGGTGCCTCTCGGGATTCCTCTCAAGTCGATACCGGGGCCAAAAACCTTGTGTGGAGTCAGGGCCGGAACGGAGGATTCCTCTAAGGGGCTGACATGGATCTTTGGTTCTTTCTGGAGTCTCCCCAGGGGAGTCAGGCCTCGTCTCGAGTGGGGGCATGCACGTGCGCTTTCCTTCCAGGCTGTAGCAGCAATGTCACGCTTCCCGTCGCGTGGATCAAAGGATCTGTGGTTTTCCCTCTTGGCTTTCCCTCGAGGCTATCCCACAGGGCTGTCCCACGTGCCACCGTGGTGTGAGTCGATCTTCGGCATGAAAGATGAGCCAGTGCAGGGCAAAGAGGTTCCTCTGGAATGGACTGAAACATCTGGGGGACTCTTGGAATGGTGGTACGACCATGGAGTTCCTCTCGTCTTTCCTGTTGAGAGTGCATCCTCTTGAGATGCGACGGGAACGCCGAAAATACTTTCCCTTTGATAGCAGGGAAAGGATCCCTCATCTCGAGCTACGAGGGGCAAACGGGGCTCCTCTGGATGTGGGCGGGACCATCGTGTTTCCTCTCGAGTGGAGACGGTTATGGCGGTGAACTTCTTGAGTTGCAGCAAGGGTGTGAAAGACCCTTTCGAAGTTCCAGAGGTTCCGTGTCATTAGTCTCCAGACGCCTCATCGGAAATAGGCCTCATCTCGCCTGGAAGGGAGAACTTCCTGAAGTTTCTCGAGTTGCGGCAGGTGTTCTCGAGTTACGACGGGGACCTCAGGGACCCGCCCTGGTGGCCTCAGGAGAGGCCAGTCCCCATGCGAGTTGCTAGGGGGCCTCTCGGGATTCCTCTCCCGTCGATACCGGGGCCAAAAACCTTGTGTGGAGTCAGGGCCGGAACCGAGGATTCCTCTCAGGGGCTGATATGGATCTTTGGGTACATCTGGAGTCTCGCCAGGGGAGACAGGTCTCGTCTCGAGTCGGGGCATGCACGTGCACTTTCCTTCCAGGCTGTAGCAGCAATGTCACGCTTCCCGTCGCGTGGATCAAAGGATCTGTGGTTTTCCCTCGAGGCTTTCCCTCGAGGCTTTCCCACAGGGCTGTCCCACGTGCCACCGAGGTGTGAGTCGATCCTCGGCGTGAAAGATGAGCCAGTGCAGGGCAAAGAGGTTCCTCTTGAATGGACTGAGACATCTGGGGGACTCTTGGAATGGTGGTACGACCATGGAGTTCCTCTCGCCTTTCCTGTTGAGAGTGCCTCCTCTTGAGATGTGACGGGAACGCCGGGAATTCTTTCCCGTTGAAAGCAGGGAAAGGATCCCTCATCTCGAGCTACGAGGGGGAAACGGGGCTCCTCCGGATGTGGGCGGGACCATCGTGCTTCCTCTCGAGTGGAGACGGGTATGGCGGTGAACTTCTTGAGTTGCAGCAAGGGTGTGAAAGACCCTTTCGAAGTTCCAGAGTTTAGGTGTCATTAGTCTCCAGACGCCTCATCGGAAATAGGCCTCATCTCGCCTGGAAGGGAGAACTTCCTGGATTTTCTCGAGTTGCGGCAGGTGTTCTCGAGTTACGACGGGGACCTCAGGGACCCGCCCTGGTGGCCTCAGGAGAGGCCAGTCCCCATGCGAGTCGCTAGGGGGCCTCTCGGGATTCCTCTCCCGTCGATACCGGGGCCAAAAACCTTTGGTGGAGTCAGGGCCGGAACCGAGGATTCCTCTCAGGGGCTGACGTGGATCTTTGGGAACTTCTGGAGTCTCCCCAGGGGAGTCAGGCCTCGTCTCGAGTGGGGGCATGCACGTGCGCTTTCCTTCCAGGCTGTAGCAGCAATGTCACGCTTCCCGTGGCGTGGATCAAAGTATCTGTGGTTTTCCCTCGAGGCTTTCCCTCGAGGCTTTCCCACAGGGCTGTCCCACGTGCCACCGTGGTGTGATTCGATCCTCGGCGTGAAAGATGTGCCACTGCAGGTCAAAGAGGTTCCTCTGGTATGGACTGAGACATCTGGGGGACTCTTGGAATGGTGGTACGACCATGGAGTTCCTCTCGCCTTTCCTGTTGAGAGTGCCTGCTCTTGAGATGCGACGGGAACGCCGGGAATTCTTTCCCGTTGAAAGCAGGGAAAGGATCCCTCATCTCGAGCTACGAGGGGGAAACGGGGCTCCTCTGGATGTGGGCGGGACCATCGAGCTTCCTCTCGAGTGGAGACGGGTATGGCGGTGAACTTCTTGAGTTGCAGCAAGGGTGTGAAAGACCCTTTCGAAGTTCCAGAGGTTAGGTGTCATTAGTCTCCAGACGCCTCATCGGAAATAGGCCTCATCTCGCCTGGAAGGGAGAACTTCCTGGATTTTCTCGAGTTGCGGCAGGTGTTCTCGAGTTACGACGGGGACCTCAGGGACCCGCCCTGGTGGCCTCAGGAACGGCCAGTCCCCATGCGAGTTGCTAGGGGGCCTCTCGGGATTCCTCTCCCGTCGACACCGGGGCCAAAAACCTTGTGTGGAGTCAGGGCCGGAACCGAGGATACCTCTCATGGGCTGATATGGATCTTTGGGTACATCTGGAGTCTCGCCAGGGGAGACAGGCCTCGTCTCGAGTCAGGGCATGCACGTGCACTTTCCTTCCAGGCTGTAGCAGCAATGTCACGCTTCCCGTCACGTGGATCAAAGGATCTGTGGTTTTCCCTCGAGGCTTTCCCTCGAGGCTTTCCCACAGGGCTGTCGCACGTGCCACCATGGTGTGAGTCGATCCTCGGCGTGAAAGATGAGCCAGTGCAGGGCAAAGAGGTTCCTCTGGAATGGACTGAGACATCTGGGGGACTCTTGGAATGGTGGTACGACCATGGAGTTCCTCTCGCCTTTCCTGCTGAGAGTGCCTCCTCTTGAGATGCGACGGGAACGCCGGGAATTCTTTCCCGTTGAAAGCATGGAAAGGTTCCCTCATTTCGAGCTACGAGGGGGAAACGGTGCTCCTCTGGATGTGGGCGGGACCATCGTGCTTCCTCTCGAGTGGACACGGGTATGACGGTGAACTTCTTGAGTTGCAGCAAGGGTGTGAAAGACCCTTTCGAAGTTCCAGAGGTTAGGTGTCATTAGTCTCCAGACGCCTCATCGGAAATAGGCCTCATCTCGCCTGGAAGGGAGAACTTCCTGGATTTTCTCGAGTTGCGGCAGGTGTTCTCGAGTTAAGACGGGGACCTCAGGGACCCTCCCTGGTGGCCTCAGGAGAGGCCAGTCCCCATGCGAGTTGCTAGGGGGCCTCTCGGGATTCCTCTCCCGTCGATACCGGGGCCAAAAACCTTTGGTGGAGTCAGGGCCGGAACCGAGGATTCCTCTCAGGGGCTGACATGGATCTTTGAGTACTTCTGGAGTCTCCCCAGGGGAGTCAGGCCTCGTCTCGACTGGGGGCATGCACGTGCGCTTTCCTTCCAGGCTGTAGCAGCAATGTCACGCTTCCCGTGGCGTGGATCAAAGGATCTGTGGTTTTCCCTCGAGGCTTTCCATCGAGGCTTTCCCACAGGGCTGTCCCACGTGCCACCATGGTGTGAGTCGATCCTCGGCGTGATAGATGAGCCAGTGCTGGGCAAAGAGGTTCCTCTGGAATGGACTGAGACATCTGGGGGACTCTTGGAATGGTGGTACGACCATGGAGTTCCTCTCGCCTTTCCTGCTGAGAGTGCCTCCTCTTGAGATGCGACGGGAACGCCGGGAATTCTTTCCCGTTGAAAGCAGGGAAAGGATCCCTCATCTCGAGCTACGAGGGGGAAACGGTGCTCCTCTGGATGTGGGCGGGACCATCGTGCTTCCTCTTGAGTGGACACGGGTATGGCGGTGAACTTCTTGAGTTGCAGCAAGGGTGTGAAAGACCCTTTCGAAGTTCCAGAGTTTAGGTGTCATTAGTCTCCAGAAGCCTCATCGGAAATAGGCCTCATCTCGCCTGGAAGGGAGAACTTTCTGGATTTCTCGAGTTGCGGCAGGTGTTCTCGAGTTACGACGGGGACCTCAGGGACCCGCCCTGGTGGCTTCAGGAGAGGCCAGTCCCCATGCGAGTTGCTAGGAGGCCTCTCGGGATTACTCTTCCGTCGATACAGGGGCCAAAACCCTTTGGTGGAGTCAGGGCCGGAACCGAGGATTCCTCTCAGGGGCTGACATGGATCTTTGGGTACTTCTGGAGTCTCCCCAGGGGAGTCAGGCCTCGTCTCGAGTGGGGGCATGCACGTGCGCTTTCCTTCCAGGCTGTAGCAGCAATGTCACGCTTCCCGTCGCGTGGATCAAAGGATCTGTGGTTTTCCCTCGAGGCTTTCCCTCGAGGCTTTCCCACAGGGCTGTCCCACGTGCCACCGTGGTGTGAGTCGATCCTCGGCGTGAAAGATGAGCCAGTGCAGGGCAAAGAGGTTCCTCTGGAATGCACTGAGACATCTGGGGGACTCTTGGAATGGTGGTACGAACATGGAGTTCCTCTCGCCTTTCCTGTTGAGAGTGCCTCCTCTTGAGATGCGACGGGAACGCCGGGAATTCTTTCCCGTTGAAAGCAGGGAAGGATCCCTCATCTCGAGCTACGAGGGGGAAACGGTGCTCCTCTGGATGTGGGCGGGACCATCGTGCTTCCTCTTGAGTGGACACGGGTATGGCGGTGAACTTCTTGAGTTGCAGCAAGGGTGTGAAAGACCCTTTCGAAGTTCCAGAGGTTAGGTGTCATTAGTCTCCAGCCGCCTCATCGGAAATAGGCCTCATCTCGCCTGGAAGGGAGAACTTCCTGGATTTTCTCGAGTTGCGGCAGGTGTTCTCGAGTTACGATGGGGACCTCAGGGACCCGCCCTGGTGGCCTCAGGAGAGGCCAGTCCCCATGCGAGTTGCTAGGAGGCCTCTCGGGATTCCTCTCCCGTCCATAGCGCGGCCAAAAACATTTGGTGGAGTCAGGACAGGAACCGAGGATTCCTCTCAGGGGCTGACATGGATCTTTGAGTACTTCTGGAGTCTCCCCAGGGGAGTCAGGCCTCGTCTCGAGTGGGGGCATGCTCATGCGCTTTCCTTCCAGGCTGTAGCAGCAATGTCACGCTTCCCGTGGCGTGGATCAAAGGATCTGTGGTTTTCCCTCGAGGCTTTCCCTCGAGGCTTTCCCACAGGGCTGTCCCACGTGCCACCGTGGTGTGATTCGATCCTCGGCGTGAAAGATGTGCCAGTGCAGGGCAAAGAGGTTCCTCTGGAATGGACTGAGACATCTGGGGGACTCTTGGAATGGTGGTACAACCATGGAGTTCCTCTCGCCTTTCCTGTTGAGAGTGCCTGCTCTTGAGATGCGAGGGGAACGCCGGGAATTCTTTCCCGTTGAAAGCAGGGAAAGGATCCCTCATCTCGAGCTACGAGGGGGAAACGGTGCTCCTCTGGATGTGGGCGGGACCATCGTGCTTCCTCTTGAGTGGACACGGGTATGGCGGTGAACTTCTTGAGTTGCAGCAAGGGTGTGAAAGACCCTTTCGAAGTTCCAGAGGTTAGGTGTCATTAGTCTCCAGACGCCTCATCAGAAATAGGCCTCATCTCGCCTGGAAGGGAGAACTTCCTGGATTTTCTCGAGTTGTGGCAGGTGTTCTCGAGTTACGACGGGGACCTCAGGGACCCGCCCTGGTGGCCTCAGGAGACGCCAGTCCCCATGCGAGTTGCTAGGGGGCCTATCGGGATTCCTCTCCCGTCGATACCGGGGCCAAAAACCTTTGGTGGAGTCAGGGCCGGAACCGAGGATTCCTCTCAGGGGCTGATATGGATCTTTGGGTACATCTGGAGTCTCGCCAGGGGAGACAGGCCTCGTCTTGAGTCGGGGCATGCACGTGCACTTTCCTTCCAGGCTGTAGCAGCAATGTCACGCTTCCCGTCGCGTGGATCAAAGGATCTGTGGTTTTCCCTCGAGGCTTTCCCTCGAGGCTTTCCCCCAGGGCTGTCCCACGTGCCACCATGGTGTGAGTCGATCCTCGGCGTGAAAGATGAGCCAGTGCAGGGCAAAGAGGTTCCTCTGGAATGGACTGAGACATCTGGGTGACTCTTGGAATGGTGGTACGACCATGGAGTTCCTCTCGCCTTTCCTGTTGAGAGTGCCTCCTCTTGAGATGCGACGGGAACGCCGGGAATTCTTTCCCGTTGAAAGCATGGAAAGGTTCCCTCATCTCGAGCTACGAGGGGGAAACGGGGCTCCTCTGGATGTGGGCGGGACCATCGTGATTCCTCTCGAGTGGACACGGGTATGGCGGTGAACTTCTTGAGTCGCAGCAAGGGTGTGAAAGACCCTTTCGAAGTTCCAGAGGTTAGGTGTCATTAGTCTCCAGACGCCTCATCGGAAATAGGCCTCATCTCGCCTGGAAGGGAGAACTTCCTGGATTTTCTCGAGTTGCGGCAGGTGTTCTCGAGTTACGACGGGGACCTCAGGGACCCGCCCTGGTGGCCTCAGGAGAGGCCAGTCCCCATGCGAGTTGCTAGGGGGCCTATCGGGATTCCTCTCCCGTCGATACCGGGGCCAAAAACCTTTGGTGGAGTCAGGGCCGGAACCGAGGATTCCTCTCAGGGGCTGACATGGATCTTTGAGTACTTCTGGAGTCTCCCCAGGGGAGTCAGGCCTCGTCTCGACTGGGGGCATGCACGTGCGCTTTCCTTCCAGGCTGTAGCAGCAATGTCACGCTTCCCGTCGCGTGGATCAAAGGATCTGTGGTTTTCCCTCGAGGCTTTTCCTCGAGGCTTTCCCACAGGGCTGTCCCACGTGCCACCGTGGTGTGATTCGATCCTCGGCGTGAAAGATGAGCCAGTGCAGGGCAAAGAGGTTCCTCTGGAATGGACTGAGACATCTGGGGGACTCTTGGAATGGTGGTACGACCATGGAGTTCCTCTCGCCTTTCCTGTTGAGATTGCCTGCTCTTGAGATGCGACGGGAACGCCGGGAATTCTTTCCCGTTGAAAGCAGGGAAAGGATCCCTCATTTCGAGCTACGAGGGGGAACCGGTGCTCCTCTGGATGTGGGCGGGACCATCGTGCTTCCTCTTGAGTGGACACGGGTATGGCAGTGAACTTCTTGAGTTGCAGCAAGGGTGTGAAAGACTCTTTCGAAGTTCCAGAGGTTAGGTGTCATTAGTCTCCAGACGCCTCATCGGAAATAGGCCTCATCTCGCCTGGAAGGGAGAACTTCCTGGATTTTCTCGAGTTGCGGCAGGTGTTCTCGAGTTACGACGGGGACCTCAGGGACCCGCCCTGGTGGCCTCAGGAGACGCCAGTCCCCATGCGAGTTGCTAGGGGGCCTCTCGGGATTCCTCTCCCGTCGATACCGGGGCCAAAAACCTTGTGTGGAGTCAGGGCCGGAACCGAGGATTCCTCTCAGGGGCTGATATGGATCTTTGGGTACATCTGGAGTCTCGCCAGGGGAGACAGGCCTCGTCTCGAGTCGGGGCATGCACGTGCACTTTCCTTCCAGGCTGTAGCAGCAATGTCACGCTTCCCGTCGCGTGGATCAAAGGATCTGTGGTTTTCCCTCGAGGCTTTCCCTCGAGGCTTTCCCACAGGGCTGTCCCACGTGCCACCGTGGTGTGAGTCGATCCTCGGCGTGAAAGATGAGCCAGTGCAGGGCAAAGAGTTTCCTCTTGAATGGACTGAGACATCTGGGGGACTCTTGGAATGGTGGTACGACCATGGAGTTCCTCTCGCCTTTCCTGTTGAGAGTGCCTCCTCTTGAGATGCGACGGGAACGCCAGGAATTCTTTCCCGTTGAAAGCAGGGAAAGGATCCCTCATCTCGAGCTACGAGGGGGAAACGGGGCTCCTTTGGATGTGGGCGGGACCATCGTGCTTCCTCTCGAGTGGAGACGGGTATGGCGGTGAACTTCTTGAGTTGCAGCAAGGGTGTGAAAGACCCTTTCGAAGTTCCAGAGTTTAGGTGTCATTAGTCTCCAGACGCCTCATCGGAAATAGGCCTCATCTCGCCTGGAAGGGAGAACTTCCTGGATTTTCTCGAGTTGCGGCAGGTGTTCTCGAGTTACGACGGGGACCTCAGGGACCCGCCCTGGTGGCCTCAGGAGAGGCCAGTCCCCATGCGAGTTGCTAGGGGGCCTCTCGGGATTCCTCTCCCGTCGATACCGGGGCCAAAAACATTTGGTGGAGTCAGGGCCGGAACCGAGGATTCCTCTCAGGGGCTGACATGGATCTTTGGGTACTTCTGGAGTCTCCCCAGGGGAGTCAGGCCTCGTCTCGAGTGGGGGCATGCACGTGCGCTTTCCTTCCAGGCTGTAGCAGCAATGTCACGCTTCCCGTGGCGTGGATCAAAGGATCTGTGGTTTTCCCTCGAGGCTTTCCCTCGAGGCTTTCCCATAGGGCTGTCCCACGTGCCACCGTGGTGTGATTCGATCCTCGACGTGAAAGATGTGCCAGTGCAGGGCAAAGAGGTTCCTCTGGAATGGACTGAGACATCTGGGGGACTCTTGGAATGGTGGTACGACCATGGAGTTCCTCTCGCCTTTCCTGTTGAGAGTGCCTGCTCTTGAGATGCGACGGGAACGCAGGGAATTCTTTCCCGTTGAAAGCAGGGAAAGGATCCCTCATCTCGAGCTACAAGGGGGAAACGGTGCTCCTCTGGATGTGGGCGGGAACATCGTGCTTCCTCTTGAGTGGACACGGGTATGGCGGTGAACTTCTTGAGTTGCAGCAAGGGTGTGAAAGACTCTTTCGAAGTTCCAGAGGTTAGGTGTCATTAGTCTCCAGACGCCTCATCGGAAATAGGCCTCATCTCGCCTGGAAGGGAGAACTTCCTGGATTTTCTCGAGTTGCGGCAGGTGTTCTCGAGTGACGACGGGGACCTCAGGGACCCGCCCTGGTGGCCTCAGGAGACGCCAGTCCCCATGCGAGTTGCTAGGGGGCCTCTCGGGATTCCTCTCCCGTCGATACCGGGGCCAAAAACCTTGTGTGGAGTCAGGGCCGGAACCGAGGATTCCTCTCAGGGGCTGATATGGATCTTTGGGTACATCTGGAGTCTCGCCAGGGGAGACCGGCCTCGTCTCGAGTCGGGGCATGCACGTGCACTTTCCTTCCAGGCTGTAGCAGCAATGTCACGCTTCCCGTCGCGTGGATCAAAGGATCTGTGGTTTTCCCTCGAGGCTTTCCCTCGAGGCTTTCCCACAGGGCTGTCCCACGTGCCACCGTGGTGTGAGTCGATCCTCGGCGTGAAAGATGAGCCAGTGCAGGGCAAAGAGGTTCCTCTGGAATGGACTGAGACATCTAGGGGACTCTTGGAATGGTGGTACGACCATGGAGTTCCTCTCGCCTTTCCTGTTGAGAGTGCCTCCTCTTGAGATGCGACGGGAACGCCGGGAATTCTTTCCTGTTGAAAGCAGGGAAAGGATCCCTCATCTCGAGCTACGAGGGGGAAACGGGGCTCCTCTGGATGTGGGCGGGACCATCGTGCTTCCTCTCGAGTGGAGACGGGTATGGCGGTGAACTTCTTGAGTCGCAGCAAGGGTGTGAAAGACCCTTTCGAAGTTCCAGAGGTTAGGTGTCATTAGTCTCCAGACGCCTCATCGGAAATAGGCCTCATCTCGCCTGGAAGGGAGAATTTCCTGGATTTTCTCGAGTTGCGGCAGGTGTTCTCGAGTTACGACGGGGACCTCAGGGACCCGCCCTGGTGGCCTCAGGAGAGGCCAGTCCCCATGCGAGTTGCTAGGGGGCCTCTCGGGATTCCTCTCCCGTCGATACCGGGGCCAAAAACCTTGTGTGGAGTCAGGGCCGGAAGCGAGGATTCCTCTCAGGGGCTGATATGGATCTTTGGGTACATCTGGAGTCTCGCCAGGGGAGACAGGCCTCGTCTCGAGTCGGGGCATGCACGTGCACTTTCCTTCCAGGCTGTAGCAGCAATGTCACGCTTCCCGTCGCGTGGATCAAAGGATCTGTGGTTTTCCCTCGAGGCTTTCCCTCGAGGCTTTCCCACAGGGCTGTCCCACGTGCCACCATGGTGTGAGTCGATCCTCGGCGTGAAAGATGAGCCAGTGCAGGGCAAAGAGGTTCCTCTGGAATGGACTGAGACATCTGGGGGACTCTTGGAATGGTGGTACGACCATGGAGTTCCTCTCGCCTTTCCTGTTGAGAGTGCCTCCTCTTGAGATGCGACGGGAACGCCGGGAATTCTTTCCCGTTGAAAGCAGGGAAAGGTTCCCTCATCTCGAGCTACGAGGGGGAAACGGTGCTCCTCTGGATGTGGGCGGGACCATCGTGCTTCCTCTCGAGTGGACACGGGTATGGCGGTGAACTTCTTGAGGCGCAGCAAGGGTGTGAAAGACCCTTTCGAAGTTCCATAGGTTAGGTGTCATTAGTCTCCAGACGCCTCATCGGAAATAGGCCTCATCTCGCCTGGAAGGGAGAACTTCCTGGATTTTCTCGAGTTGCGGCAGGTGTTCTCGAGTTACGACGGGGACCTCAGGGACCCGCCCTGGTGGCCTCAGGAGAGGCCAGTCTCCATGCGAGTTGCTAGGGGGCCTCTCGGGATTCCTCTCCCGTCGATACCAGGGCCAAAAACCTTGTGTGGAGTCAGGGCCGGAACCGAGGATTCCTCTCAGGGGCTGAAATGGATCTTTGAGTACTTCTGGAGTCTCCCCAGGGGAGTCAGGCCTCGTCTCGACTGGGGGCATGCACGTGCGCTTTCCTTCCAGGCTGTAGCATCAATGTCACGCTTCCCGTGGCGTGGATCAAAGGATCTGTGGTTTTCCCTCGAGGCTTTCCATCGAGGCTTTCCCACAGGGCTGTCCCACGTGCCACCATGGTGTGAGTCGATCCTCGGCGTGATAGATGAGCCAGTGCAGGGCAAAGAGGTTCCTCTGGAATGGACTGAGACATCTGGGGGACTCTTGGTATGGTGGTACGACCATGGAGTTCCTCTCGCCTTTCCTGCTGAGAGTGCCTCCTCTTGAGATGCGACGGGAACGCCGGGAATTCTTTCCCGTTGAAAGCAGGGAAAGGATCCCTCATCTCGAGCTACGAGGGGGAAACGGTGCTCCTCTGGATGTGGGCGGGACCATCGTGCTTCCTCTTGAGTGGACACGGGTATGGCGGTGAACTTCTTGAGTTGCAGCAAGGGTGTGAAAGACCCTTTCGAAATTCCAGAGTTTAGGTGTCATTAGTCTCCAGACGCCTCATCGGAAATAGGCCTCATCTCGCCTGGAAGGGAGAACTTCCTGGATTTCTCGAGTTGCGGCAGGTGTTCTCGAGTTACGACGGGGACCTCAGGGACCCGCCCTGGTGGCCTCAGGAGAGGCCAGTCCCCATGCGAGTTGCTAGGGGGCCTCTCGGGATTACTCTTCCGTCGATACCGGGGCCAAAACCCTTTGGTGGAGTCAGGGCCGGAACCGAGGATTCCTCTCAGGGGCTGACATGGATCTTTGGGTACTTCTGGAGTCTCCCCAGGGGAGTCAGGCCTCGTCTCGAGTGGGGGCATGCACGTGCGCTCTCCTTCCAGGCTGTAGCAGCAATGTCACGCTTCCCGTCGCGTGGATCAAAGGATCTGTGGTTTTCCCTCGAGGCTTTCCCTCGAGGCTTTCCCACAGGGCTGTCCCACGTGCCACCGTGGTGTGAGTCGATCCTCGGCGTGAAAGATGAGCCAATGCAGGGCAAAGAGGTTCCTCTGGAATGCACTGAGACATCTGGGGGACTCTTGGAATGGTGGTACGACCATGGAGTTCCTCTCGCCTTTCCTGTTGAGAGTGCCTCCACTTGAGATGCGACGGGAAAGCCGGGAATTCTTTCCCGTTGAAAGCAGGGAAAGGATCCCTCATCTCGAGCTACGAGGGGGAAACGGTGCTCCTCTGGATGTGGGCGGGACCATCGTGCTTCCTCTTGAGTGGACACGGGTATGGCGGTGAACTTCTTAAGTTGCAGCAAGGGTGTGAAAGACCCTTTCGAAGTTCCAGAGGTTAGGTGTCATTAGTCTCCAGACGCCTCATTGGAAATAGGCCTCATCTCGCCTGGAAGGGAGAATTTCCTGGATTTTCTCGAGTTGCGGCAGGTGTTCTCGAGTTACGACGGGGACCTCAGGAACCCGCCCTGGTGGCCTCAGTAGACGCCAGTCCCCATGTGAGTTGCTAGGGGGCCTCTCGGGATTACTCTCCCGTCGATACCGGGGCCAAAAACCTTGTGTGGAGTCAGGGCCGGAACCGAGGATTCCTCTCAGGGGCTGCTATGGATCTTTGGGTACATCTGGAGTCTCGCCAGGGGAGACAGGCCTCGTCTCGAGTCGGGGCATGCACGTGCACTTTCCTTCCAGGCTGTAGCAGCAATGTCACGCTTCCCGTCGCGTGGATCAAAGGATCTGTGGTTTTCCCTCGAGGCTTTCCCTCGAGGCTTTCCCACAGGGCTGTCCCACGTGCCACCGTGGTGTGAGTCGATCCTCGGCGTGAAAGATGAGCCAGTGCAGGGCAAAGAGGTTCCTCTTGAATGGACTGAGACATCTGGGGGACTCTTGGAATGGTGGTACGACCATGGAGTTCCTCTCGCCTTTCCTGTTGAGAGTGCCTCCTCTTGAGATGTGACGGGAACGCCGGGAATTCTTTCCCGTTGAAAGCAGGGAAAGGATCCCTCATCTCGAGCTACGAGGGGGAAACGGGGCTCCTCTGGATGTGGGCGGGACCATCGTGCTTCCTCTCGAGTGGAGACGGGTATGGCGGTGAACTTCTTGAGTTGCAGCAAGGGTGTGAAAGACCCTTTCTAAGTTCCAGAGTTTAGGTGTCATTAGTCTCCAGACGCCTCATCGGAAATAGGCCTCATCTCGCCTGGAAGGGAGAAATTCCTGGATTTTCTCGAGTTGCGGCAGGTGTTCTCGAGTTACGACGGGGACCTCAGGGACCCGCCCTGGTGGCCTCAGGAGAGGCCAGTCCCCATGCGAGTTGCTAGGGGGCCTCTCGGGATTACTCTCCCGTCGATACCGGGGCCAAAACTTTTGGTGGAGTCAGGGCCGGAACCGAGGATTCCTCTCAGGGGCTGACATGGATCTTCGGGTACTTCTGGAGTCTCCCCAGGGGAGTCAGGCCTCGTCTCGAGTGGGGGCATGCACGTGCGCTTTCCTTCCAGGCTGTAGCAGCAATGTCACGCTTCCCGTGGCGTGGATCAAAGGATCTGTGGTTTTCCCTCGAGGCTTTCCCTCGAGGCTTTCCCACAGGGCTGTCCCACGTGCCACCGTGGTGTGATTCGATCCTCGGCGTGAAAGATGTGCCAGTGAAGGGCAAAGAGGTTCCTCTGGAATGGACTGAGACATCTGGGGGACTCTTGGAATGGTGGTACGACCATGGAGTTCCTCTCGCCTTTCCTGTTGAGAGTGCCTGCTCTTGAGATGCGACGGGAACGCCGGGAATTCTTTCCCGTTGAAAGCAGGGAAAGGATCCCTCATCTCGAGCTCCGAGTGGGAAACGGGGCTCCTCTGGATGTGGGCGGGACCATCGTGCTTCCTATCGAGTGGAGACGGGTATGGCGGTGAACTTCTTGAGTTGCAGCAAGGGTGTGAAAGACCCTTTCGAAGTTCCAGAGGTTAGGTGTCATTAGTCTCCAGACGCCTCAACGGAAATAGGCGTCATCTCGCCTGGAAGGGAGAACTTCCTGGATTTTCTCGAGTTGCGGCAGGTGTTCTCGAGTTACGACGGGGACCTCAGGGACCCGCCCTGGTGGCCTCAGGAGAGGCCAGTCCCCATGCGAGTTGCTAGGGGGCCTCTCGGGATTCCTCTCCCGTCGATACCGGGGCCAAAAACCTTGTGTGGAGTCAGGGCCGGAACCGAGGATTCCTCTCAGGGGCTGATATGGATCTTTGGGTACATCTGGAGTCTCGCCAGGGGAGACAGGCCTCGTCTCGAGTCGGGGCATGCACGTGCACTTTCCTTCCAGGCTGTAGCAGCAATGTCACGCTTCCCGTCGCGTGGATCAAAGGATCTGTGGTTTTCCCTCGAGGCTTTCCCTCGAGGCTTTCCCACAGGGCTGTCCCACGTGCCACCGTGGTGTGAATCGATCCTCGGCGTGAAAGATGAGCCAGTGCAGGGCAAAGAGGTTCCTCTTGAATGGACTGAGACATCTGGGGGACTCGTGGAATGGTGGTACGACCATGGAGTTCCTCTCGCCTTTCCTGTTGAGAGTGCCTCCTCTTGAGATGCGACGGGAACGCCAGGAATTCTTTCCCGTTGAAAGCAGGGAAAGGATCCCTCATCTCGAGCTACGAGGGGGAAACGGGGCTCCTCTGGATGTGGGCGGGACCATCGTGCTTCCTCTCGAGTGGAGACGGGTATGGCGGTGAACTTCTTGAGTTGCAGCAAGGGTGTGAAAAACCCTTTCGAAGTTCCAGAGGTTAGGTGTCATTAGTCTCCAGACGCCTCATCGGAAATAGGCGTCATCTCGCCTGGAAGGGAGAACTTCCTGGATTTTCTCGAGTTGCGGCAGGTGTTCTCGAGTTACGACGGGGACCTCAGGGACCCGCCCTGGTGGCCTCAGGAGAGGCCAGTCCCCATGCGAGTTGCTAGGGGGCCTCTCGGGATTCCTCTCCCGTCGATACCTGGGCCAAAAACCTTGTGTGGAGTCAGGGCCGGAACCGAGGATTCCTCTCAGGGGCTGATATGGATCTTTGGGTACATCTGGAGTCTCGCCAGGGGAGACAGGCCTCGTCTCGAGTCGGGGCATGCACGTGCACTTTCCTTCCAGGCTGTAGCAGCAATGTCACGCTTCCCGTCGCGTGGATCAAAGGATCTGTGGTTTTCCCTCGAGGCTTTCCCTCGAGGCTTTCCCACAGGGCTGTCCCACGTGCCACCGTGGTGTGAGTCGATCCTCGGCGTGAAAGATGAGCCAGTGCAGGGAAAAGAGTTTCCTCTTGAATGGACTGAGACATCTGGGGGACTCTTGGAATGGTGGTACGACCATGGATTTCCTCTCGCCTTTCCTGTTGAGAGTGCCTCCTCTTGAGATGCGACGGGAACGCCAGGAATTCTTTCCCGTTGAAAGCAGGGAAAGGATCCCTCATCTCGAGCTACGAGGGGGAAACGGGGCTCCTCTGGATGTGGGCGGGACCATCGTGCTTCCTCTCGAGTGGAGATGGGTATGGCGGTGAACTTCTTGAGTTGCAGCAAGGGTGTGAAAGACCCTTTCGAAGTTCCAGAGTTTAGGTGTCATTAGTCTCCAGACGCCTCATCGGAAATAGGCCTCATCTCGCCTGGAAGGGAGAACTTCCTGGATTTTCTCGAGTTGCGGCAGGTGTTCTCGAGTTACGACGGGGACCTCAGGGACCCGCCCTGGTGGCCTCAGGAGAGGCCAGTCCCCATGCGAGTTGCTAGGGGGCCTCTCGGGATTCCTCTCCCGTCGATACCGGGGCCAAAAACATTTGGTGGAGTCAGGGCCGGAACCGAGGATTCCTCTCAGGGGCTGACATGGATCTTTGGGTACTTCTGGAGTCTCCCCAGGGGAGTCAGGCCTCGTCTCGAGTGGGGGCATGCACGTGCACTTTCCTTCCAGGCTGTAGCAGCAATGTCACGCTTCCCGTGGCGTGGATCAAAGGATCTGTGGTTTTCCCTGGAGGCTTTCCCTCGAGGCTTTCCCACAGGGCTGTCCCACGTGCCACCGTGGTGTGATTCGATCCTCGACGTGAAAGATGTGCCAGTGCAGGGCAAAGAGGTTCCTCTGGAATGCACTGAGACATCTGGGGGACTCTTGGAATGGTGGTACGACCATGGAGTTCCTCTCGCCTTTCCTGTTGAGAGTGCCTGCTCTTGAGATGCGACGGGAACGCAGGGAATTCTTTCCCGTTGAAAGCAGGGAAAGGATCCCTCATCTCGAGCTACGAGGGGGAAACGGTGCTCCTCTGGATGTGGGCGGGACCATCGTGCTTCCTCTTGAGTGGACACGGGTATGGCGGTGAACTTCTTGAGTTGCAGCAAGGGTGTGAAAGACTCTTTCGAAGTTCCAGAGGTTAGGTGTCATTAGTCTCCAGACGCCTCATCGGAAATAGGCCTCATCTCGCCTGGAAGGGAGAACTTCCTGGATTTTCTCGAGTTGCGGCAGGTGTTCTCGAGTGACGACGGGGACCTCAGGGACCCGCCCTGGTGGCCTCAGGAGACGCCAGTCCCCATGCGAGTTGCTAGGGGGCCTCTCGGGATTCCTCTCCCGTCGATACCGGGGCCAAAAACCTTGTGTGGAGTCAGGGCCGGAACCGAGGATTCCTCTCAGGGGCTGATATGGATCTTTGGGTACATCTGGAGTCTCGCCAGGGGAGACCGGCCTCGTCTCGAGTCGGGGCATGCACGTGCACTTTCCTTCCAGGCTGTAGCAGCAATGTCACGCTTCCCGTCGCGTGGATCAAAGGATCTGTGGTTTTCCCTCGAGGCTTTCCCTCGAGGCTTTCCCACAGGGCTGTCCCACGTGCCACCGTGGTGTGAGTCGATCCTCGGCGTGAAAGATGAGCCAGTGCAGGGCAAAGAGGTTCCTCTGGAATGGACTGAGACATCTAGGGGACTCTTGGAATGGTGGTACGACCATGGAGTTCCTCTCGCCTTTCCTGTTGAGAGTGCCTCCTCTTGAGATGCGACGGGAACGCCGGGAATTCTTTCCCGTTGAAAGCAGGGAAAGGATCCCTCATCTCGAGCTACGAGGGGGAAACGGGGCTCCTCTGGATGTGGGCGGGACCATCGTGCTTCCTCTCGAGTGGAGACGGGTATGGCGGTGAACTTCTTGAGTCGCAGCAAGGGTGTGAAAGACCCTTTCGAAGTTCCAGAGGTTAGGTGTCATTAGTCTCCAGACGCTTCATCGGAAATAGGCCTCATCTCGCCTGGAAGGGAGAATTTCCTGGATTTTCTCGAGTTGCAGCAGGTGTTCTCGAGTTCCGACGGGGACCTCAGGGACCCGCCCTGGTGGCCTCAGGAGAGGCCAGTCCCCATGCGAGTTGCTAGGGGGCCTCTCGGGATTCCTCTCCCGTCGATACCGGGGCCAAAAACCTTGTGTGGAATCAGGGCCGGAAGCGAGGATTCCTCTCAGGGGCTGATATGGATCTTTGGGTACATCTGGAGTCTCGCCAGGGGAGACAGGCCTCGTATCGAGTCGGGGCATGCACGTGCACTTTCCTTCCAGGCTGTAGCAGCAATGTCACGCTTCCCGTCGCGTGGATCAAAGGATCTGTGGTTTTCCCTCGAGGCTTTCCCTCGAGGCTTTCCCACAGGGCTGTCCCACGTGCCACCATGGTGTGAGTCGATACTCGGCGTGAAAGATGAGCCAGTGCAGGGCAAAGAGGTTCCTCTGGAATGGACTGAGACATCTGGGGGACTCTTGGAATGGTGGTACGACCATGGAGTTCCTCACGCCTTTCCTGTTGAGAGTGCCTCCTCTTGAGATGCGACGGGAACGCCGGGAATTCTTTCCCGTTGAAAGCATGGAAAGGTTCCCTCATCTCGAGCTACGAGGGGGAAACGGTGCTCCTCTGGATGTGGGCGGGACCATCGTGCTTCCTCTCGAGTGGACACGGGTATGGCGGTGAACTTCTTGAGTCGCAGCAAGGGTGTGAAAGACCCTTTCGAAGTTCCATAGGTTAGGTGTCATTAGTCTCCAGACGCCTCATCGGAAATAGGCCTCATCTCGCCTGGAAGGGAGAACTTCCTGGATTTTCTCGAGTTGCGGCAGGTGTTCTCGAGTTACGACGGGGACCTCAGGGACCCGCCCTGGTGGCCTCAGGAGAGGCCAGTCTCCATGCGAGTTGCTAGGGTGCCTCTCGGGATTCCTCTCCCGTCGATACCAGGGCCAAAAACCTTGTGTGGAGTCAGGGCCGGGACCGAGGATTCCTCTCAGGGGCTGACATGGATCTTTGAGTACTTCTGGAGTCTCCCCAGGGGAGTCAGGCCTCGTCTCGACTGGGGGCATGCACGTGCGCTTTCCTTCCAGGCTGTAGCATCAATGTCACGCTTCCCGTGGCGTGGATCAAAGGATCTGTGGTTTTCCCTCGAGGCTTTCCATCGAGGCTTTCCCACAGGGCTGTCCCACGTGCCACCATGGTGTGAGTCGATCCTCGGCGTGATAGATGAGCCAGTGCAGGGCAAAGAGGTTCCTCTGGAATGCACTGAGACATCTGGGGGACTCTTGGAATGGTGGTACGACCATGGAGTTCCTCTCGCCTTTCCTGTTGAGAGTGCCTCCTCTTGCGATGTGACGGGAACGCCGGGAATTCTTTCCCGTTGAAAGCAGGGAAAGGATCCCTCATCTCGAGCTACGAGGGGGAAACGGTGCTCCTCTGGATGTGGGCGGGACCATCGTGCTTCCTCTTGAGTGGACACGGGTATGGCGGTGAACTTCTTGAGTTTGCAGCAAGGGTGTGAAAGACCCTTTCGAAGTTCCAGAGGTTAGGTGTCATTAGTCTCCAGACGCCTCATTGGAAATAGGCCTCATCTCGCCTGGAAGGGAGAATTTCCTGGATTTTCTCGAGTTGCGGCAGGTGTTCTCGAGTTACGACGGGGACCTCAGGAACCCGCCCTGGTGGCCTCAGTAGACGCCAGTCCCCATGTGAGTTGCTAGGGGGCCTCTCGGGATTACTCTCCCGTCGATACCGGGGCCAAAAACCTTGTGTGGAGTCAGGGCCGGAACCGAGGATTGTTCTCAGGGGCTGCTATAGATCTTTGGGTACATCTGGAGTCTCGCCAGGGGAGACAGGCCTCGTCTCGAGTCGGGGCATGCACGTGCACTTTCCTTCCAGGCTGTAGCAGCAATGTCACGCTTCCCGTCGCGTGGATCAAAGGATCTGTGGTTTTCCCTCGAGGCTTTCCCTCGAGGCTTTCCCACAGGGCTGTCCCACGTGCCACCGTGGTGTGAGTCGATCCTCGGCGTGAAAGATGAGCCAGTGCAGGGCAAAGAGGTTCCTCTTGAATGGACTGAGACATCTGGGGGACTCTTGGAATGGTGGTACGACCATGGAGTTCCTCTCGCCTTTCCTGTTGAGAGTGCCTCCTCTTGAGATGCGACGGGAACGCCAGGAATTCTTTCCCGTTGAAAGCAGGGAAAGGATCCCTCATCTCGAGCTACGAGGGGGAAACGGGGCTCCTCTGGATGTGGGCGGGACCATCGTGCTTCCTCTCGAGTGGAGACGGGTATGGCGGTGAACTTCTTGAGTTGCAGCAAGGGTGTGAAAGACCCTTTCGAAGTTCCAGAGTTTAGGTGTCATTAGTCTCCAGACGCCTCATCGGAAATAGGCCTCATCTCGCCTGGAAGGGAGAACTTCCTGGATTTTCTCGAGTTGCGGCAGGTGTTCTCGAGTTACGACGGGGACCTCAGGGACCCGCCCTGGTGGCCTCAGGAGAGGCCAGTCCCCATGCGAGTTGCTAGGGGGCCTCTCGGGATTCCTCTCCCGTCGATACCGGGGCCAAAAACATTTGGTGGAGTCAGGGCCGGAACCGAGGATTCCTCTCAGGGGCTGACATGGATCTTTGGGTACTTCTGGAGTCTCCCCAGGGGAGTCAGGCCTCGTCTCGAGTGGGGGCATGCACGTGCACTTTCCTTCCAGGCTGTAGCAGCAATGTCACGCTTCCCGTGGCGTGGATCAAAGGATCTGTGGTTTTCCCTCGAGGCTTTCCCTCGAGGCTTTCCCACAGGGCTGTCCCACGTGCCACCGTGGTGTGATTCGATCCTCGACGTGAAAGATGTGCCAGTGCAGGGCAAAGAGGTTCCTCTGGAATGCACTGAGACATCTGGGGGACTCTTGGAATGGTGGTACGACCATGGAGTTCCTCTCGCCTTTCCTGTTGAGAGTGCCTGCTCTTGAGATGCGACGGGAACGCAGGGAATTCTTTCCCGTTGAAAGCAGGGAAAGGATCCCTCATCTCGAGCTACGAGGGGGAAACGGTGCTCCTCTGGATGTGGGCGGGACCATCGTGCTTCCTCTTGAGTGGACACGGGTATGGCGGTGAACTTCTTGAGTTGCAGCAAGGGTGTGAAAGACTCTTTCGAAGTTCCAGAGATTAGGTGTCATTTGTCTCCAGACGCCTCATCGGAAATAGGCCTCATCTCGCCTGGAAGGGAGAACTTCCTGGATTTTCTCGAGTTGCGGCAGGTGTTCTCGAGTGACGACGGGGACCTCAGGGACCCGCCCTGGTGGCCTCAGGAGACGCCAGTCCCCATGCGAGTTGCTAGGGGGCCTCTCGGGATTCCTCTCCCGTCGATACCGGGGCCAAAAACCTTGTGTGGAGTCAGGGCCGGAACCGAGGATTCCTCTCAGGGGCTGATATGGATCTTTGGGTACATCTGGAGTCTCGCCAGGGGAGACCGGCCTCGTCTCGAGTCGGGGCATGCACGTGCACTTTCCTTCCAGGCTGTAGCAGCAATGTCACGCTTCCCGTCGCGTGGATCAAAGGATCTGTGGTTTTCCCTCGAGGCTTTCCCTCGAGGCTTTCCCACAGGGCTGTCCCACGTGCCACCGTGGTGTGAGTCGATCCTCGGCGTGAAAGATGAGCCAGTGCAGGGCAAAGAGGTTCCTCTGGAATGGACTGAGACATCTAGGGGACTCTTGGAATGGTGGTACGACCATGGAGTTCCTCTCGCCTTTCCTGTTGAGAGTGCCTCCTCTTGAGATGCGACGGGAACGCCGGGAATTCTTTCCCGTTGAAAGCAGGGAAAGGATCCCTCATCTCGAGCTACGAGGGGGAAACGGGGCTCCTCTGGATGTGGGCGGGACCATCGTGCTTCCTCTCGAGTGGAGACGGGTATGGCGGTGAACTTCTTGAGTCGCAGCAAGGGTGTGAAAGACCCTTTCGAAGTTCCAGAGGTTAGGTGTCATTAGTCTCCAGACGCCTCATCGGAAATAGGCCTCATCTCGCCTGGAAGGGAGAATTTCCTGGATTTTCTCGAGTTGCGGCAGGAGTTCTCGAGTTCCGACGGGGACCTCAGGGACCCGCCCTGGTGGCCTCAGGAGAGGCCAGTCCCCATGCGAGTTGCTAGGGGGCCTCTCGGGATTCCTCTCCCGTCGATACCGGGGCCAAAAACCTTGTGTGGAATCAGGGCCGGAAGCGAGGATTCCTGTCAGGGGCTGATATGGATCTTTGGGTACATCTGGAGTCTCGCCAGGGGAGACAGGCCTCGTATCGAGTCGGGGCATGCACGTGCACTTTCCTTCCAGGCTGTAGCAGCAATGTCACGCTTCCCGTCGCGTGGATCAAAGGATCTGTGGTTTTCCCTCGAGGCTTTCCCTCGAGGCTTTCCCACAGGGCTGTCCCACGTGCCACCATGGTGTGAGTCGATACTCGGCGTGAAAGATGAGCCATTGCAGGGCAAAGAGGTTCCTCTGGAATGGACTGAGACATCTGGGGGACTCTTGGAATGGTGGTACGACCATGGAGTTCCTCACGCCTTTCCTGTTGAGAGTGCCTCCTCTTGAGATGCGACGGGAACGCCGGGAATTCTTTCCCGTTGAAAGCATGGAAAGGTTCCCTCATCTCGAGCTACGAGGGGGAAACGGTGCTCCTCTGGATGTGGGCGGGACCATCGTGCTTCCTCTCGAGTGGACACGGGTATGGCGGTGAACTTCTTGAGTCGCAGCAAGGGTGTGAAAGACCCTTTCGAAGTTCCATAGGTTAGGTGTCATTAGTCTCCAGACGCCTCATCGGAAATAGGCCTCATCTCGCCTGGAAGGGAGAACTTCCTGGATTTTCTCGAGTTGCGGCAGGTGTTCTCGAGTTACGACGGGGACCTCAGGGACCCGCCCTGGTGGCCTCAGGAGAGGCCAGTCTCCATGCGAGTTGCTAGGGGGCCTCTCGGGATTCCTCTCCCGTCGATACCAGGGCCAAAAACCTTGTGTGGAGTCAGGGCCGGGACCGAGGATTCCTCTCAGGGGCTGACATGGATCTTTGAGTACTTCTGGAGTCTCCCCAGGGGAGTCAGGCCTCGTCTCGACTGGGGGCATGCACGTGCGCTTTCCTTACAGGCTGTAGCATCAATGTCACGCTTCCCGTGGCGTGGATCAAAGGATCTGTGGTTTTCCCTCGAGGCTTTCCATCGAGGCTTTCCCACAGGGCTGTCCCACGTGCCACCATGGTGTGAGTCGATCCTCGGCGTGATAGATGAGCCAGTGCAGGGCAAAGAGGTTCCTCTGGAATGGACTGAGACATCTGGGGGACTCTTGGTATGGTGGTACGACCATGGAGTTCCTCTCGCCTTTCCTGCTGAGAGTGCCTCCTCTTGAGATGCGACGGGAACGCCGGGAATTCTTTCCCGTTGAAAGCAGGGAAAGGATCCCTCATCTCGGGCTACGAGGGGGAAACGGTGCTCCTCTGGATGTGGGCGGGACCATCGTGCTTCCTCTTGAGTGGACACGGGTATGGCGGTGAACTTCTTGAGTTGCAGCAAGGGTGTGAAAGACCCTTTCAAAATTCCAGAGTTTAGGTGTCATTAGTCTCCAGACGCCTCATCGGAAATAGGCCTCATCTCGCCTGGAAGGGAGAACTTCCTGGATTTCTCGAGTTGCGGCAGGTGTTCTCGAGTTACGACGGGGACCTCAGGGACCCGCCCTGGTGGCCTCAGGAGAGGCCAGTCCCCATGCGAGTTGCTAGGGGGCCTCTCGGGATTACTCTTCCGTCGATACCGGGGCCAAAACCCTTTGGTGGAGTCAGGGCCGGAACCGAGGATTCCTCTCAGGGGCTGACATGGATCTTTGGGTACTTCTGGAGTCTCCCCAGGGGAGTCAGGCCTCGTCTCGAGTGGGGGCATGCACGTGCGCTCTCCTTCCAGGCTGTAGCAGCAATGTCATGCTTCCCGTCGCGTGGATCAAAGGATCTGTGGTTTTCCCTCGAGGCTTTCCCTCGAGGCTTTCCCACAGGGCTGTCCCACGTGCCACCGTGGTGTGAGTCGATCCTCGGCGTGAAAGATGAGCCAGTGCAGGGCAAAGAGGTTCCTCTGGAATGCACTGAGACATCTGGGGGACTCTTGGAATGGTGGTACGACCATGGAGTTCCTCTCGCCTTTCCTGTTGAGAGTGCCTCCTCTTGAGATGTGACGGGAACGCCGGGAATTCTTTCCCGTTGAAAGCAGGGAAAGGATCCCTCATCTCGAGCTACGAGGGGGAAACGGTGCTCCTCTGGATGTGGGCGGGACCATCGTGCTTCCTCTTGAGTGGACACGGGTATGGCGGTGAACTTCTTGAGTTGCAGCAAGGGTGTGAAAGACCCTTTCGAAGTTCCAGAGGTTAGGTGTCATTAGTCTCCAGACGCCTCATTGGAAATAGGCCTCATCTCGCCTGGAAGGGAGAATTTCCTGGATTTTCTCGAGTTGCGGCAGGTGTTCTCGAGTTACGACGGGGACCTCAGGAACCCGCCCTGGTGGCCTCAGTAGACGCCAGTCCCCATGTGAGTTGCTAGGGGGCCTCTCGGGATTACTCTCCCGTCGATACCGGGGCCAAAAACCTTGTGTGGAGTCAGGGCCGGAACCGAGGATTGCTCTCAGGGGCTGCTATAGATCTTTGGGTACATCTGGAGTCTCGCCAGGGGAGACAGGCCTCGTCTCGAGTCGGGGCATGCACGTGCACTTTCCTTCCAGGCTGTAGCAGCAATGTCACGCTTCCCGTCGCGTGGATCAAAGGATCTGTGGTTTTCCCTCGAGGCTTTCCCTCGAGGCTTTCCCACAGGGCTGTCCCACGTGCCACCGTGGTGTGAGTCGATCCTCGGCGTGAAAGATGAGCCAGTGCAGGGCAAAGAGGTTCCTCTTGAATGGACTGAGACATCTGGGGGACTCTTGGAATGGTGGTACGACCATGGAGTTCCTCTCGCCTTTCCTGTTGAGAGTGCCTCCTCTTGAGATGCGACGGGAACGCCGGGAATTCTTTCCCGTTGAAATCAGGGAAAGGATCCCTCATCTCGAGCTACGAGGGGGAAACGGGGCTCCTCTGGATGTGGGCGGGACCATCGTGCTTCCTCTCGAGTGGAGACGGGTATGGCGGTGAACTTCTTGAGTTGCAGCAAGGGTGTGAAAGACTCTTTCTAAGTTCCAGAGTTTAGGTGTCATTAGTCTCCAGACGCCTCATCGGAAATAGGCCTCATCTCGCCTGGAAGGGAGAACTTCCTGGATTTTCTCGAGTTGCGGCAGGTGTTCTCGAGTTACGACGGGGACCTCAGGGACCCGCCCTGGTGGCCTCAGGAGAGGCCAGTCCCCATGCAAGTTGCTAGGGGGCCTCTCGGGATTCCTCTCCCGTCGATACCGGGGCCAAAAACTTTTGGTGGAGTCAGGGCCGGAACCGAGGATTCCTCTCAGGGGCTGACATGGATCTTTGGGTACTTCTGGAGTCTCCCCAGGGGAGTCAGGCCTCGTCTCGAGTGGGGGCATGCACGTGCGCTTTCCTTCCAGGCTGTAGCAGCAATGTCACGCTTCCCGTGGCGTGGATCAAAGGATCTGTGGTTTTCCCTCGAGGCTTTCCCTCGAGGCTTTCCCACAGGGCTGTCCCACGTGCCACCGTGGTGTGATTCGATCCTCGGCGTGAAAGATGTGCCAGTGAAGGGCAAAGAGGTTCCTCTGGAATGGACTGAGACATCTGGGGGACTCTTGGAATGGTGGTACGACCATGGAGTTCCTCTCGCCTTTCCTGTTGAGAGTGCCTGCTCTTGAGATGCGACGGGAACGCCGGGAATTCTTTCCCGTTGAAAGCAGGGAAAGGATCCCTCATCTCGAGCTCCGAGTGGGAAACGGGGCTCCTCTGGATGTGGGCGGGACCATCGTGCTTCCTATCGAGTGGAGACGGGTATGGCGGTGAACTTCTTGAGTTGCAGCAAGGGTGTGAAAGACCCTTTCGAAGTTCCAGAATTTAGGTGTCATTAGTCTCCAGACGCCTCATCGGAAATAGGCGTCATCTCGCCTGGAAGGGAGAACTTCCTGGATTTTCTCGAGTTGCGGCAGGTGTTCTCGAGTTACGACGGGGACCTCAGGGACCCGCCCTGGTGGCCTCAGGAGAGGCCAGTCCCCATGCGAGTTGCTAGGGGGCCTCTCGGGATTCCTCTCCCGTCGATACCGGGGCCAAAAACCTTGTGTGGAGTCAGGGCCGGAACCGAGGATTCCTCTCAGGGGCTGATATGGATCTTTGGGTACATCTGGAGTCTCGCCAGGGGAGACCGGCCTCGTCTCGAGTCGGGGCATGCACGTGCACTTTCCTTCCAGGCTGTAGCAGCAATGTCACGCTTCCCGTCTCGTGGATCAAACGATCTGTGGTTTTCCCTCGAGGCTTTCCCTCGAGGCTTTCCCACAGGGCTGTCCCACGTGCCACCGTGGTGTGAGTCGATCCTCGGCGTGAAAGATGAGCCAGTTCAGGGCAAAGAGGTTCCTCTGGAATGGACTGAGACATCTGGGGGACTCTTGGAATGGTGGTACGACCATGGAGTTCCTCTCGCCTTTCCTGTTGAGAGTGCCTCCTCTTGAGATGCGACGGGAACGCCGGGAATTCTTTCCCGTTGAAAAAAGGGAAAGGATCCCTCATCTCGAGCTACGAGGGGGAAACGGTGCTCCTCTGGATGTGGGCGGGACCATCGTGCTTCCTCTCGAGTGGACACGGGTATGGCGGTGAACTTCTTAAGTCACAGCAAGGGTGTGAAAGACCCTTTCGAAGTTCCAGAGGTTAGGTGTCATTAGTCTCCAGACGCCTCATCGGAAATAGGCCTCATCCCGCCTGGAAGGGAGAACTTCCTGGATTTTCACGAGTTGCGGCAGGTGTTATCGAGTTACGACGGGGACCTCAGGGACCCGCCCTGGTGGCCTCAGGAGAGGCCAGTCCCCATGCGAGTTGCTAGGGGGCCTCTCGGGATTCCTCTCCCGTCCATACCGGGGCCAAAAACCTTGTGTGGAGTCAGGGCCGGAACCGAGGATTCCTCTCAGGGGCTGATATGGATCTTTGGGTACATCTGGAGTCTCGCCAGGGGAGACAGGCCTCGTCTCGAGTCGGGGCATGCACGTGCACTTTCCTTCCAGGCTGTAGCAGCAATGTCACGCTTCCCGTCGCGTGGATCAAAGGATCTGTGGTTTTCCCTCGAGGCTTTCCTTCGAGGCTTTCCCACAGGGCTGTCCCAAGTGCCACCGTGGTGTGAATCGATCCTCGGCGTGAAAGATGAGCCAGTGCAGGGCAAAGAGGTTCCTCTGGAATGGACTGAGACATCTGGGGGACTCTTGGAATGGTGGTACGACCATGGAGTTCCTCTCGCCTTTCCTGTTGAGAGTGCCTCCTCTTGAGATGGGACGGGAACGCCGGGAATTCTTTCCCGTTGAAAGCAGGGAAAGGATCCCTCATCTCGAGCTATGAGGGGGAAACGGGGCTCCTCTGGATGTGGGCGGGACCATCGTGCTTCCTCTCGAGTGGAGACGGGTATGGCGGTGAACTTCTTGAGTTGCAGCAAGGGTGTGAAAGACCCTTTCGAAGTTCCAGAGGTTAGGTGTCATTAGTCTCCAGACGCCTCATTGGAAATAGGCCTCATCTCGCCTGGAAGGGAGAATTTCCTGGATTTTCTCGAGTTGCGGCAGGTGTTCTCGAGTTACGACGGGGACCTTAGGAGCCCGCCCTGGTGGCCTCAGTAGACGCCAGTCCCCATGTGAGTTGATAGGGGGCCTCTCGGGATTACTCTCCCGTCGATACCGGGGCCAAAAACCTTGTGTGGAGTCAGGGCCGGAAGCGAGGATTCCTCTCAGGGGCTGATATGTATCTTTGGGTACATCTGGAGTCTCGCCAGGGGAGACCGGCCTCGTCTCGAGTCGGGGCATGCACGTGCACTTTCCTACCAGGCTGTAGCAGCAATGTCACGCTTCCCGTCGCGTGGATCAAACGATCTGTGGTTTTCCCTCGAGGCTTTCCCTCGAGGCTTTCCCACAGGGCTGTCCCACGTGCCACCGTGGTGTGAGTCGATCCTCGGCGTGAAAGATGAGCCAGTTCAGGGCAAAGAGGTTCCTCTGGAATGGACTGAGACATCTGGGGGACTCTTGGAATGGTGGTACGACCATGGAGTTCCTCTCGCCTTTCCTGTTGAGAGTGCCTCCTCTTGAGATGCGACGGGAACGCCGGGAATTCTTTCCCGTTGAAAGCAGGGAAAGGATCCCTCATCTCGAGCTACGAGGGGGAAACGGGGCTCCTCTGGATGTGGGCGGGACCATCGTGCTTCCTCTCGAGTGGAGACGGGTATGGCGGTGAACATCTTGAGTCGCAGCAAGGGTGTGAAAGACCCTTTCGAAGTTCCAGAGGTTAGGTGTCATTAGTCTCCAGACGCCTCATTGGAAATAGGCCTCATCTCGCCTGGAAGGGAGAACTTCCTGGATTTTCTCGAGTTGCGGCAGGTGTTCTCGAGTTGTGACGGGGACCTCAGGGACCCTCCCTGGTGGCCTCAGGAGAGGCCAGTCCCCATGCGAGTTGCTAGGGGGCCTCTCGGGATTCCTCTCCCGTCGATACCGGGGCCAAAAACCTTTGGTGGAGTCAGGGCCGGAACCGAGGATTCCTCTCAGGGGCTGACATGGATCTTTGAGTACTTCTGGAGTCTCCCCAGGGGAGTCAGGCCTCGTCTCGACTGGGGGCATGCACGTGCGCTTTCCTTCCAGGCTGTAGCAGCAATGTCACGCTTCCTGTCGCGTGGATCAAAGGATCTGTGGTTTTCCCTCGAGGCTTTCCATCGAGGCTTTCCCACAGGGCTGTCCCACGTGCCACCATGGTGTGAGTCGATCCTCAGCGTGAAAGATGAGCCAGTGCAGGGCAAAGAGGTTCCTCTGGAATGGACTGAGACATCTGGGGGACTCTTGGAATGGTGGTACGACCATGGAGTTCCTCTCGCCTTTCCTGTTGAGAGTGCCTCCTCTTGAGATGCGACGGCAACGCCGGGAATTCTTTCCCGTTGAAAGCAGGGAAAGGATCCCTCATCTCGAGCTACGAGGGGGAAACGGTGCTCCTCTGGATGTGGGCGGGACCATCGTGCTTCCTCTTGAGTGGACACGGGTATGGCGGTGAACTTCTTGAGTTGCAGCAAGGGTGTGAAAGACCCTTTCGAAGTTCCAGAGGTTAGGTGTCATTAGTCTCCAGACGCCTCATTGGAAATAGGCCTCATCTCGCCTGGAAGGGAGAATTTCCTGGATTTTCTCGAGTTGCGGTAGGTGTTCTCGAGTTACGACGGGGACCTCAGGAACCCGCCCTGGTGGCCTCAGTAGACGCCAGTCCCAATGTGAGTTGCTAGGGGGCCTCTCGGGATTCCTCTCCCGTCGATACCGGGGCCAAAAACCTTGTGTGGAGTCAGGGCCGGAACCGAGGATTCCTCTCAGGGGCTGATATGTATCTTTGGGTACATCTGGAGTCTCGCCAGGGGAGACCGGCCTCGTCTCGAGTCGGGGCATGCACGTGCACTTTCCTTCCAGGCTGTAGCAGCAATGTCACGCTTCCCGTCGCGTGGATCAAACGATCTGTGGTTTTCCCTCGAGGCTTTCCCTCGAGGCTTTCCCACAGGGCTGTCCCACGTGCCACCGTGGTGTGAGTCGATCCTCGGCGTGAAAGATGAGCCAGTTCAGGGCAAAGAGGTTCCTCTGGAATGCACTGAGACATCTGGGGGACTCTTGGAATGGTGGTACGACCATGGAGTTCCTCTCGCCTTTCCTGTTGAGAGTGCCTCCTCTTGAGATACGACGGGAACGCCGGGAATTCTTTCCCGTTGAAAGCAGGGAAAGGAATCCTCATCTCGAGCTACGAGGGGGAAACGGGGCTCCTCTGGATGTGGGCGGGACCATCGTGCTTCCTCTCGAGTGGAGACGGGTATGGCGGTGAACATCTTGAGTCGCAGCAAGGGTGTGAAAGACCCTTTCGAAGTTCCAGAGGTTAGGTGTCATTAGTCTCCAGACGCCTCATCGGAAATAGGCCTCATCTCGCCTGGAAGGGAGAACTTCCTGGATTTTCTCGAGTTGAGGCAGGTGTTCTCGAGTTACGACGGGGACCTCAGGGACCCTCCCTGGTGGCCTCAGGAGAGGCCAGTCCCCATGCGAGTTGCTAGGGGGCCTCTCGGGATTCCTCTCCCATCGATATCGGGGCCAAAAACCTTTGGTGGAGTCAGGGCCGGAACCGAGGATTCCTCTCAGGGGCTGACATGGATCTTTGAGTACTTCTGGAGTCTCCCCAGGGGAGTCAGGCCTCGTCTCGACTGGGGGCATGCACGTGCGCTTTCCTTCCAGGCTGTAGCAGCAATGTCACGCTTCCCGTCGCGTGGATCAAAGGATCTGTGGTTTTCCCTCGAGGCTTTCCATCGAGGCTTTCCCACAGGGCTGTCCCACGTGCCACCATGGTGTGAGTCGATCCTCGGCGTGATAGATGAGCCAGTGCAGGGCAAAGAGGTTCCTCTGGAATGGACTGAGACATCTGGGGGACTCTTGGAATGGTGGTACGACCATGGAGTTCCTCTCGCCTTTCCTGCTGAGAGTGCCTCCTCTTGAGATGCGACGGGAACGCCGGGAATTCTTTCCCGTTGAAAGCAGGGAAAGGATCCCTCATCTCGAGCTACGAGGGGGAAACGGTGCTCCTCTGGATGTGGGCGGGACCATCGTGCTTCCTCTTGAGTGGACACGGGTATGGCGGTGAACTTCTTGAGTTGCAGCAAGGGTGTGAAAGACCCTTTCGAAGTTCCAGAGTTTAGGTGTCATTAGTCTCCAGACGCCTCATCGGAAATAGGCCTCATCTCGCCTGGAAGGGAGAACTTCCTGGATTTCTCGAGTTGCGGCAGGTGTTCTCGAGTTACGACGGGGACCTCAGGGACCCGCCCTGGTGGCCTCAGGAGAGGCCAGTCCCCATGCGAGTTGCTAGGGGGCCTCTCGGGATTACTCTTCCGTCGATACCGGGGCCAAAACCCTTTGGTGGAGTCAGGGCCGGAACCGAGGATTCCTCTCAGGGGCTGACATGGATCTTTGGGTTCTTCTGGAGTCTCCCCAGGGGAGTCAGGCCTCGTCTCGAGTGGGGGCATGCACGTGCGCTTTCCTTCCAGGCTGTAGCAGCAATGTCACGCTTCCCGTCGCGTGGATCAAACGATCTGTGGTTTTCCCTCGAGGCTTTCCCTCGAGGCTTTCCCACAGGGCTGTCCCACGTGCCACCGTGGTGTGAGTCGATCCTAGGCGTGAAAGATGAGCCAGTGCAGGGCAAAGAGGTTCCTCTGGAATGCACTGAGACATCTGGGGGACTCTTGGAATGGTGGTACGACCATGGAGTTCCTCTCGCCTTTCCTGTTGAGAGTGCCTCCTCTTGAGATGCGACGGGAACGCCGGGAATTCTTTCCCGTTGAAAGCAGGGAAAGGATCCCTCATCTCGAGCTACGAGGGGGAAACGGTGCTCCTCTGGATGTGGGCGGGACCATCGTGCTTCCTCTTGAGTGTACACGGGTATGGCGGTGAACTTCTTGAGTTGCAGCAAGGGTGTGAAAGACCCTTTCGAAGTTCCAGAGGTTAGGTGTCATTAGTCTCCAGACGCCTCATTGGAAATAGGCCTCATCTCGCCTGGAAGGGAGAATTTCCTGGATTTTCTCGAGTTGCGGCAGGTGTTCTCGAGTTACGACGGGGACCTCAGGAACCCGCCCTGGTGGCCTCAGTAGACGCCAGTCCCCATGTGAGTTGCTAGGGGGCCTCTCGGGATTCCTCTCCCGTCGATACCGGGGCCAAAAACCTTGTGTGGAGTCAGGGCTGGAACCGAGGATTCCTCTCAGGGGCTGATATGTATCTTTGGGTACATCTGGAGTCTCGCCAGGGGAGACAGGCCTCGTCTCGAGTCGGGGCATGCACGTGCACTTTCCTTCCAGGCTGTAGCAGCAATGTCACGCTTCCTTCGCGTGGATCAAAGGATCTGTGGTTTTCCCTCGAGGCTTTCCCTCGAGGCTTTCCCACAGGGCTGTCGCACGTGCCACCGTGGTGTGAGTCGATCCTCGGCGTGAAAGATGAGCCAGTGCAGGGCAAAGAGGTTCCTCTGGAATGGACTGAGACATCTGGGGGACTCTTGGAATGGTGGTACGACCATGGAGTTCCTCTCGCCTTTCCTGTTGAGAGTGCCTCCTCTTGAGATGCGACGGGAACGCCGGGAATTCTTTCCCGTTGAAAAAAGGGAAAGGATCCCTCATCTCGAGCTACGAGGGGGAAACGGTGATCCTCTGGATGTGGGCGGGACCATCGTGCTTCCTCTCGAGTGGACACGGGTATGGCGGTGAACTTCTTAAGTCGCAGCAAGGGTGTGAAAGACCCTTTCGAAGTTCCAGAGGTTAGGTGTCATTAGTCTCCAGATGCCTCATCGGAAATAGGCCTCATCCCGCCTGGAAGGGAGAACTTCCTGGATTTTCTCGAGTTGCGGCAGGTGTTCTCGAGTTACGACGGGGACCTTAGGAGCCCGCCCTGGTGGCCTCAGTAGACGCCAGTCCCCATGTGAGTTGATAGGGGGCCTCTCGGGATTACTCTCCCGTCGATACCAGGGCCAAAAACCTTGTGTGGAGTCAGGGCCGGAACCGAGGATTCCTCTCAGGGGCTGATATGTATCTTTGGGTACATCTGGAGTCTCGCCAGGGGAGACCGGCCTCGTCTCGAGTCGGGGCATGCACGTGCACTTTCCTACCAGGCTGTAGCAGCAATGTCACGCTTCCCGTCGCGTGGATCAAACGATCTGTGGTTTTCCCTCGAGGCTTTCCCTCGAGGCTTTCCCACAGGGCTGTCCCACGTGCCACCGTGGTGTGAGTCGATCCTCGGCGTGAAAGATGAGCCAGTTCAGGGCAAAGAGGTTCCTCTGGAATGGACTGAGACATCTGGGGGACTCTTGTAATGGTGGTACGACCATGGAGTTCCTCTCGCCTTTCCTGTTGAGAGTGCCTCCTCTTGAGATGCGACGGGAACGCCGGGAATTCTTTCCCGTTGAAAGCAGGGAAAGGATCCCTCATCTCGAGCTACGAGGGGGAAACGGGGCTCCTCTGGATGTGGGCGGGACCATCGTGCTTCCTCTCGAGTGGAGACGGGTATGGCGGTGAACATCTTGAGTCGCAGCAAGGGTGTGAAAGACCCTTTCGAAGTTCCAGAGGTTAGGTGTCATTAGTCTCCAGACGCCTCATCGGAAATAGGCCTCATCTCGCCTGGAAGGGAGAACTTCCTGGATTTTCTCGAGTTGCGGCAGGTGTTCTCGAGTTACGACGGGGACCTCAGGGACCCTCCCTGGTGGCCTCAGGAGAGGCCAGTCCCCATGCGAGTTGCTAGGGGGCCTCTCGGGATTCCTCTCCCGTCGATACCGGGGCCAAAAACCTTGTGTGGAGTCAGGGCCGGAACCGAGGATTCCTCTCAGGGGCTGATATGTATCTTTGGGTACATCTGGAGTCTCGCCAGGGGAGACCGGCCTCGTCTCGAGTCGGGGCATGCACGTGCACTTTCCTTCCAGGCTGTAGCAGCAATGTCACGCTTCCCGTCGCGTGGATCAAACGATCTGTGGTTTTCCCTCGAGGCTTTCCCTCGAGGCTTTCCCACAGGGCTGTCCCACGTGCCACCGTGGTGTGAGTCGATCCTCGGCGTGAAAGATGAGCCAGTTCAGGGCAAAGAGGTTCCTCTGGAATGCACTGAGACATCTGGGGGACTCTTGGAATGGTGGTACGACCATGGAGTTCCTCTCGCCTTTCCTGTTGAGAGTGCCTCCTCTTGAGATACGACGGGAACGCCGGGAATTCTTTCCCGTTGAAAGCAGGGAAAGGAATCCTCATCTCGAGCTACGAGGGGGAAACGGGGCTCCTCTGGATGTGGGCGGGACCATCGTGCTTCCTCTCGAGTGGAGACGGGTATGGCGGTGAACATCTTGAGTCGCAGCAAGGGTGTGAAAGACCCTTTCGAAGTTCCAGAGGTTAGGTGTCATTAGTCTCCAGACGCCTCATCGGAAATAGGCCTCATCTCGCCTGGAAGGGAGAACTTCCTGGATTTTCTCGAGTTGAGGCAGGTGTTCTCGAGTTACGACGGGGACCTCAGGGACCCTCCCTGGTGGCCTCAGGAGAGGCCAGTCCCCATGCGAGTTGCTAGGGGGCCTCTCGGGATTCCTCTCCCGTCGATATCGGGGCCAAAAACCTTTGGTGGAGTCAGGGCCGGAACCGAGGATTCCTCTCAGGGGCTGACATGGATCTTTGAGTACTTCTGGAGTCTCCCCAGGGGAGTCAGGCCTCGTCTCGACTGGGGGCATGCACGTGCGCTTTCCTTCCAGGCTGTAGCAGCAATGTCACGCTTCCCGTCGCGTGGATCAAAGGATCTGTGGTTTTCCCTCGAGGCTTTCCATCGAGGCTTTCCCACAGGGCTGTCCCACGTGCCACCATGGTGTGAGTCGATCCTCGGCGTGATAGATGAGCCAGTGCAGGGCAAAGAGGTTCCTCTGGAATGGACTGAGACATCTGGGGGACTCTTGGAATGGTGGTACGACCATGGAGTTCCTCTCGCCTTTCCTGCTGAGAGTGCCTCCTCTTGAGATGCGACGGGAACGCCGGGAATTCTTTCCCGTTGAAAGCAGGGAAAGGATCCCTCATCTCGAGCTACGAGGGGGAAACGGTGCTCCTCTGGATGTGGGCGGGACCATCGTGCTTCCTCTTGAGTGGACACGGGTATGGCGGTGAACTTCTTGAGTTGCAGCAAGGGTGTGAAAGACCCTTTCGAAGTTCCAGAGTTTAGGTGTCATTAGTCTCCAGACGCCTCATCGGAAATAGGCCTCATCTCGCCTGGAAGGGAGAACTTCCTGGATTTCTCGAGTTGCGGCAGGTGTTCTCGAGTTACGACGGGGACCTCAGGGACCCGCCCTGGTGGCCTCAGGAGAGGCCAGTCCCCATGCGAGTTGCTAGGGGGCCTCTCGGGATTACTCTTCCGTCGATACCGGGGCCAAAACCCTTTGGTGGAGTCAGGGCCGGAACCGAGGATTCCTCTCAGGGGCTGACATGGATCTTTGGGTTCTTCTGGAGTCTCCCCAGGGGAGTCAGGCCTCGTCTCGAGTGGGGGCATGCACGTGCGCTTTCCTTCCAGGCTGTAGCAGCAATGTCACGCTTCCCGTCGCGTGGATCAAACGATCTGTGGTTTTCCCTCGAGGCTTTCCCTCGAGGCTTTCCCACAGGGCTGTCCCACGTGCCACCGTGGTGTGAGTCGATCCTAGGCGTGAAAGATGAGCCAGTGCAGGGCAAAGAGGTTCCTCTGGAATGCACTGAGACATCTGGGGGACTCTTGGAATGGTGGTACGACCATGGAGTTCCTCTCGCCTTTCCTGTTGAGAGTGCCTCCTCTTGAGATGCGACGGGAACGCCGGGAATTCTTTCCCGTTGAAAGCAGGGAAAGGATCCCTCATCTCGAGCTACGAGGGGGAAACGGTGCTCCTCTGGATGTGGGCGGGACCATCGTGCTTCCTCTTGAGTGGACACGGGTATGGCGGTGAACTTCTTGAGTTGCAGCAAGGGTGTGAAAGACCCTTTCGAAGTTCCAGAGGTTAGGTGTCATTAGTCTCCAGACGCCTCATTGGAAATAGGCCTCATCTCGCCTGGAAGGGAGAATTTCCTGGATTTTCTCGAGTTGCGGCAGGTGTTCTCGAGTTACGACGGGGACCTCAGGAACCCGCCCTGGTGGCCTCAGTAGACGCCAGTCCCCATGTGAGTTGCTAGGGGGCCTCTCGGGATTCCTCTCCCGTCGATACCGGGGCCAAAAACCTTGTGTGGAGTCAGGGCTGGAACCGAGGATTCCTCTCAGGGGCTGATATGTATCTTTGGGTACATCTGGAGTCTCGCCAGGGGAGACAGGCCTCGTCTCGAGTCGGGGCATGCACGTGCACTTTCCTTCCAGGCTGTAGCAGCAATGTCACGCTTCCTTCGCGTGGATCAAAGGATCTGTGGTTTTCCCTCGAGGCTTTCCCTCGAGGCTTTCCCACAGGGCTGTCGCACGTGCCACCGTGGTGTGAGTCGATCCTCGGCGTGAAAGATGAGCCAGTGCAGGGCAAAGAGGTTCCTCTGGAATGGACTGAGACATCTGGGGGACTCTTGGAATGGTGGTACGACCATGGAGTTCCTCTCGCCTTTCCTGTTGAGAGTGCCTCCTCTTGAGATGCGACGGGAACGCCGGGAATTCTTTCCCGTTGAAAAAAGGGAAAGGATCCCTCATCTCGAGCTACGAGGGGGAAACGGTGATCCTCTGGATGTGGGCGGGACCATCGTGCTTCCTCTCGAGTGGACACGGGTATGGCGGTGAACTTCTTAAGTCGCAGCAAGGGTGTGAAAGACCCTTTCGAAGTTCCAGAGGTTAGGTGTCATTAGTCTCCAGATGCCTCATCGGAAATAGGCCTCATCCCGCCTGGAAGGGAGAACTTCCTGGATTTTCTCGAGTTGCGGCAGGTGTTCTCGAGTTACGACGGGGACCTTAGGAGCCCGCCCTGGTGGCCTCAGTAGACGCCAGTCCCCATGTGAGTTGATAGGGGGCCTCTCGGGATTACTCTCCCGTCGATACCGGGGCCAAAAACCTTGTGTGGAGTCAGGGCCGGAACCGAGGATTCCTCTCAGGGGCTGATATGTATCTTTGGGTACATCTGGAGTCTCGCCAGGGGAGACCGGCCTCGTCTCGAGTCGGGGCATGCACGTGCACTTTCCTACCAGGCTGTAGCAGCAATGTCACGCTTCCCGTCGCGTGGATCAAACGATCTGTGGTTTTCCCTCGAGGCTTTCCCTCGAGGCTTTCCCACAGGGCTGTCCCACGTGCCACCGTGGTGTGAGTCGATCCTCGGCGTGAAAGATGAGCCAGTTCAGGGCAAAGAGGTTCCTCTGGAATGGACTGAGACATCTGGGGGACTCTTGGAATGGTGGTACGACCATGGAGTTCCTCTCGCCTTTCCTGTTGAGAGTGCCTCCTCTTGAGATGCGACGGGAACGCCGGGAATTCTTTCCCGTTGAAAGCAGGGAAAGGATCCCTCATCTCGAGCTACGAGGGGGAAACGGGGCTCCTCTGGATGTGGGCGGGACCATCGTGCTTCCTCTCGAGTGGAGACGGGTATGGCGGTGAACATCTTGAGTCGCAGCAAGGGTGTGAAAGACCCTTTCGAAGTTCCAGAGGTTAGGTGTCATTAGTCTCCAGACGCCTCATCGGAAATAGGCCTCATCTCGCCTGGAAGGGAGAACTTCCTGGATTTTCTCGAGTTGCGGCAGGTGTTCTCGAGTTACGACGGGGACCTCAGGGACCCTCCCTGGTGGCCTCAGGAGAGGCCAGTCCCCATGCGAGTTGCTAGGGGGCCTCTCGGGATTCCTCTCCCGTCGATACCGGGGCCAAAAACCTTTGGTGGAGTCAGGGCCGGAACCGAGGATTCCTCTGAGGGGCTGACATGGATCTTTGAGTACTTCTGGAGTCTCCCCAGGGGAGTCAGGCCTCGTCTCGACTGGGGGCATGCACGTGCGCTTTCCTTCCAGGCTGTAGCAGCAATGTCACGCTTCCCGTCGCGTGGATCAAAGGATCTGTGGTTTTCCCTCGAGGCTTTCCATCGAGGCTTTCCCACAGGGCTGTCCCACGTGCCACCGTGGTGTGAGTCGATCCTAGGCGTGAAAGATGAGCCAGTGCAGGGCAAAGAGGTTCCTCTGGAATGCACTGAGACATCTGGGGGACTCTTGGAATGCTGGTACGACCATGGAGTTCCTCTCGCCTTTCCTGTTGAGAGTGCCTCCTCTTGAGATGCGACGGGAACGCCGGGAATTCTTTCCCGTTGAAAGCAGGGAAAGGATCCCTCATCTCGAGCTACGAGGGGGAAACGGTGCTCCTCTGGATGTGGGCGGGACCATCGTGCTTCCTCTTGAGTGGACACGGGTATGGCGGTGAACTTCTTGAGTTGCAGCAAGGGTGTGAAAGACCCTTTCGAAGTTCCAGAGGTTAGGTGTCATTAGTCTCCAGACGCCTCATTGGAAATAGGCCCCATCTCGCCTGGAAGGGAGAATTTCCTGGATTTTCTCGAGTTGCGGCAGGTGTTCTCGAGTTACGACGGGGACCTCAGGAACCCGCCCTGGTGGCCTCAGTAGACGCCAGTCCCCATGTGAGTTGCTAGGGGGCCTCTCGGGATTCCTCTCCCGTCGATACCGGGGCCAAAAACCTTGTGTGGAGTCAGGGCCGGAACCGAGGATTCCTCTCAGGGGCTGCTATGGATCTTTGGGTACATCTGGAGTCTCGCCAGGGGAGACAGGCCTCGTCTCGAGTTGGGGCATGCACGTGCACTTTCCTTCCAGGCTGTAGCAGCAATGTCACGCTTCCTTCGCGTGGATCAAAGGATCTGTGGTTTTCCCTCGAGGCTTTCCCTCGAGGCTTTCCCACAGGGCTGTCCCACGTGCCACCGTGGTGTGAGTCGATCCTCGGCGTGAAAGATGAGCCAGTGCAGGGCAAAGAGGTTCCTCTTGAATGGACTGAGACATCTGGGGGACTCTTGGAATGGTGGTACGACCATGGAGTTCCTCTCGCCTTTCCTGTTGAGAGTGCCTCCTCTTGAGATGCGACGGGAACGCCGGGAATTCTTTCCCGTTGAAAGCAGGGAAAGGATCCCTCATCTCGAGCTACGAGGGGGAAACGGTGCTCCTCTGGATGTGGGCGGGACCATCGTGCTTCCTCTCGAGTGGAGACGGGTATGGCGGTGAACTTCTTGAGTTGCAGCAAGGGTGTGAAAGACCCTTTCGAAGTTCCAGAGGTTAGGTGTCATTAGTCTCCAGACGCCTCATTGGAAATAGGCCTCATCTCGCCTGGAAGGGAGAATTTCCTGGATTTTCTCGAGTTGCGGCAGGTGTTCTCGAGTTACGACGGGGACCTCAGGAACCCGCCCTGGTGGCCTCAGTAGACGCCAGTCCCCATGTGAGTTGCTAGGGGGCCTCTCGGGATTCCTCTCCCGTCGATACCGGGGCCAAAAACCTTGTGTGGAGTCAGGGCCGGAACCGAGGATTCCTCTGAGGGGCTGCTATGGATCTTTGGGTACATCTGGAGTCTCGCCAGGGGAGACAGGCCTCGTCTCGAGTCGGGGCATGCACGTGCACTTTCCTTCCAGGCTGTAGCAGCAATGTCACGCTTCCTTCGCGTGGATCAAAGGATCTGTGGTTTTCCCTCGAGGCTTTCCCTCGAGGCTTTCCCACAGGGCTGTCCCACGTGCCACCGTGGTGTGAGTCGATCCTCGGCGTGAAAGATGAGCCAGTGCAGGGCAAAGAGGTTCCTCTTGAATGGACTGAGACATCTGGGGGACTCTTGGAATGGTGGTACGACCATGGAGTTCCTCTCGCCTTTCCTGTTGAGAGTGCCTCCTCTTGAGATGCGACGGGAACGCCGGGAATTCTTTCCCGTTGAAAGCAGGGAAAGGATCCCTCATCTCGAGCTACGAGGGGGAAACGGGGCTCCTCTGGATGTGGGCGGGACCATCGTGCTTCCTCTCGAGTGGAGACGGGTATGGCGGTGAACTTCTTGAGTTGCAGCAAGGGTGTGAAAGACCCTTTCTAAGATCCAGAGTTTAGGTGTCATTAGTCTCCAGACGCCTCATCGGAAATAGGCCTCATCTCGCCTGGAAGGGAGAACTTCCTGGATTTTCTCGAGTTGCGGCAGGTGTTCTCGAGTTACGACGGGGACCTCATGGACCCGCCCTGGTGGCCTCAGGAGAGGCCAGTCCCCATGCGAGTTGCTAGGGGGCCTCTCGGGATTCCTCTCCCGTCGATACCGGGGCCAAAAACTTTTGGTGGAGTCAGGGCCGGAACCGAGGATTCCTCTCAAGGGCTGACATGGATCTTTGGGTACTTCTGGAGTCTCCCCAGGGGAGTCAGGCCTCGTCTCGAGTGGGGGCATGCACGTGCGCTTTCCTTCCAGGCTGTAGCAGCAATGTCACGCTTCCCGTGGCGTGGATCAAAGGATCTGTGGTTTTCCCTCGAGGCTTTCCCTCGAGGCTTTCCCACAGGGCTGTCCCACGTGCCACCGTGGTGTGATTCGATCCTCGGCGTGAAAGATGTGCCAGTGAAGGGCAAAGAGGTTCCTCTGGAATGGACTGAGACATCTGGGGGACTCTTGGAATGGTGGTACGACCATGGAGTTCCTCTCGCCTTTCCTGTTGAGAGTGCCTGCTCTTGAGATGCGACGGGAACGCCGGGAATTCTTTCCCGTTGAAAGCAGGGAAAGGATCCCTCATCTCGAGCTCCGAGTGGGAAACGGGGCTCCTCTGGATGTGGGCGGGACCATCGTGCTTCCTCTCGAGTGGAGACGGGTATGGCGGTGAACTTCTTGAGTTGCAGCAAGGGTGTGAAAGACCCTTTCGAAGTTCCAGAGGTTAGGTGTCATTAGTCTCCAGACGCCTCATCGGAAATAGGCGTCATCTCGCCTGGAAGGGAGAACTTCCTGGATTTTCTCGAGTTGCGGCAGGTGTTCTCGAGTTACGACGGGGACCTCAGGGACCCGCCCTGGTGGCCTCAGGAGAGGCCAGTCCCCATGCGAGTTGCTAGGGGGCCTCTCGGGATTCCTCTCCCGTCGATACCGGGGCCAAAAACCTTGTGTGGAGTCAGGGCCGGAACCGAGGATTCCTCTCAGGGGCTGATATGGATCTTTGGGTACATCTGGAGTCTCAACAGGGTAGACCGGCCTCGTCTCGAGTCGGGGCATACACGTGCACTTTCCTTCCAGGCTGTAGCAGCAATGTCACGCTTCCCGTCGCGTGGATCAAACGATCTGTGGTTTTCCCTCGAGGCTTTCCCTCGAGGCTTTCCCACAGGGCTGTCCCACGTGCCACCGTGGTGTGAGTCGATCCTCGGCGTGAAAGATGAGCCAGTTCAGGGCAAAGAGGTTCCTCTGGAATGGACTGAGACATCTGGGGGACTCTTGGAATGGTGGTACGACCATGGAGTTCCTCTCCCCTTTCCTGTTGAGAGTGCCTCCTCTTGAGATGCGACGGGAACGCCGGGAATTCTTTCCCGTTGAAAGCAGGGAAAGGATCCCTCATCTCGAGCTACGAGGGGGAAACGGTGCTCCTCTGGATGTGGGCGGGACCATCGTGCTTCCTCTCGAGTGGACACGGGTATGGCGGTGAACTTCTTGAGTCGCAGCAAGGGTGTGAAAGACCCTTTCGAAGTTCCAGAGGTTAGGTGTCATTAGTCTCCAGATGCCTCATCGGAAATAGGCCTCATCTCGCCTGGAAGGGAGAACTTCCTGGATTTTCTCGAGTTGCGGCAGGTGTTATCGAGTTACGACGGGGACCTCAGGGACCCGCCCTGGTGGCCTCAGGAGAGGCCAGTCCCCATGCGAGTTGCTAGGGGGCCTCTCGGGATTCCTCTCCCGTCGATACCGGGGCCAAAAACCTTGTGTGGAGTCAGGGCCGGAACCGAGGATTCCTCTCAGGGGCTGACATGGATCTTTGGGTACTTCTGGAGTCTCCCCAGGGGAGTCAGGCCTCGTCTCGAGTGGGGGCATGCACGTGCGCTTTCCTTCCAGGCTGTAGCAGCAATGTAACGCTTCTCGTCGCGTGGATCAAAGGATCTGTGGTTTTCCCTCGAGGCTTTCCCACAGGGCTGTCGCACGTGCCACCGTGGTGTGAGTCGATCCTCGGTGTGAAAGATGAGCCAGTGCAGGGCAAAGAGGTTCCTCTGGAATGGACTGAGACATCTGGGGGACTCTTGGAATGGTGGTACGACCATGGAGTTCCTCTCGCTTTCCTGTTGAGAGTGCCTCCTCTTGAGATGCGACGGGAACGCCGGGAATTCTTTCCCGTTGAAAGCAGGGAAAGGATCCCTCATCTCGAGCTACGAGGGGGAAACGGTGCACCTCTGGATGTGGGCGGGACCATCGTGCTTCCTCTCGAGTGGACACGGGTATGGCGGTGAACTTCTTGAGTCGCAGCAAGGGTGTGAAAGACCCTTTCGAAGTTCCAGAGGTTAGGTGTCATTAGTCTCCAGACGCCTCATCGGAAATAGGCCTCATCTCGCCTGGAAGGGAGAACTTCCTGGATTTTCTCCAGTTGCTGCAGGTGTTCTCGAGTTACGACGGGGACCTCAGGGACCCGCCCTGGTGGCCTCAGAAGAGGCCAGTCCCCATGCGAGTTGCTAGTGGGCCTCTCGGGATTCCTCTCCCGTCGATACCGGGGCCAAAAACCTTTGGTGGAGTCAGGGCCGGAACCGAGGATTCCTCTCATGGGCTGACATGGATCTTTGAGTACTTCTGGAGTCTCCCCAGGGGAGTCAGGCCTCGTCTCGACTGGGGGCATGCACGTGCGCTTTCCTTCCAGGCTGTAGCAGGAATGTCACGCTTCCCATGGCGTGGATCAAAGGATCTGTGGTTTTCCCTCGAGGCTTTCCATCGAGGCTTTCCCACAGGGCTGTCCCACGTGCCACCATGGTGTGAGTCGATCCTCGGCGTGATAGATGAGCCAGTGCTGGGCAAAGAGGTTCCTCTGGAATGGACTGAGACATCTGGGGGACTCTTGGAATGGTGGTACGACCATGGAGTTCCTCTCGCCTTTCCTGCTGAGAGTGCCTCCTCTTGAGATGCGACGGGAACGCCGGGAATTCTTTCCCGTTGAAAGCAGGGAAAGGATCCCTCATCTCGAGCTACGAGGGGGAAACGGTGCTCCTCTGGATGTGGGCGGGACCATCGTGCTTCCTCTTGAGTGGACACGGGTATGGCGGTGAACTTCTTGAGTTGCAGCAAGGGTGTGAAAGACCCTTTCGAAGTTCCAGAGGTTAGGTGTCATTAGTCTCCAGACGCCTCATTGGAAATAGGCCTCATCTCGCCTGGAAGGGAGAATTTCCTGGATTTTCTCGAGTTGCGGCAGGTGTTCTCGAGTTACGACGGGGACCTCAGGAACCCGCCCTGGTGGCCTCAGTAGACGCCAGTCCCCATGTGAGTTGCTAGGGGGCCTCTCGGGATTCCTCTCCCGTCGATACCGGGGCCAAAAACCCTGTGTGGAGTCAGGGCCGGAACCGAGGATTCCTCTCAGGGGCTGCTATGGATCTTTGGGTACATCTGGAGTCTCGCCAGGGGAGACAGGCCTCGTCTCGAGTTGGGGCATGCACGTGCACTTTCCTTCCAGGCTGTAGCAGCAATGTCACGCTTCCTTCGCGTGGATCAAAGGATCTGTGGTTTTCCCTCGAGGCTTTCCCTCGAGGCTTTCCCACAGGGCTGTCCCACGTGCCACCGTGGTGTGAGTCGATCCTCGGCGTGAAAGATGAGCCAGTGCAGGGCAAAGAGGTTCCTCTTGAATGGACTGAGACATCTGGGGGACTCTTGGAATGGTGGTACGACCATGGAGTTCCTCTCGCCTTTCCTGTTGAGAGTGCCTCCTCTTGAGATGCGACGGGAACGCCGGGAATTCTTTCCCGTTGAAAGCAGGGAAAGGATCCCTCATCTCGAGCTACGAGGGGGAAACGGTGCTCCTCTGGATGTGGGCGGGACCATCGTGCTTCCTCTCGAGTGGAGACGGGTATGGCGGTGAACTTCTTGAGTTGCAGCAAGGGTGTGAAAGACCCTTTCGAAGTTCCAGAGGTTAGGTGTCATTAGTCTCCAGACGCCTCATTGGAAATAGGCCTCATCTCGCCTGGAAGGGAGAATTTCCTGGATTTTCTCGAGTTGCGGCAGGTGTTCTCGAGTTACGACGGGGACCTCAGGAACCCGCCCTGGTGGCCTCAGTAGACGCCAGTCCCCATGTGAGTTGCTAGGGGGCCTCTCGGGATTCCTCTCCCGTCGATACCGGGGCCAAAAACCTTGTGTGGAGTCAGGGCCGGAACCGAGGATTCCTCTGAGGGGCTGCTATGGATCTTTGGGTACATCTGGAGTCTCGCCAGGGGAGACAGGCCTCGTCTCGAGTCGGGGCATGCACGTGCACTTTCCTTCCAGGCTGTAGCAGCAATGTCACGCTTCCTTCGCGTGGATCAAAGGATCTGTGGTTTTCCCTCGAGGCTTTCCCTCGAGGCTTTCCCACAGGGCTGTCCCACGTGCCACCGTGGTGTGAGTCGATCCTCGGCGTGAAAGATGAGCCAGTGCAGGGCAAAGAGGTTCCTCTTGAATGGACTGAGACATCTGGGGGACTCTTGGAATGGTGGTACGACCATGGAGTTCCTCTCGCCTTTCCTGTTGAGAGTGCCTCCTCTTGAGATGCGACGGGAACGCCGGGAATTCTTTCCCGTTGAAAGCAGGGAAAGGATCCCTCATCTCGAGCTACGAGGGGGAAACGGTGCTCCTCTGGATGTGGGCGGGACCATCGTGCTTCCTCTCGAGTGGAGACGGGTATGGCGGTGAACTTCTTGAGTTGCAGCAAGGGTGTGAAAGACCCTTTCTAAGATCCAGAGTTTAGGTGTCATTAGTCTCCAGACGCCTCATCGGAAATAGGCCTCATCTCGCCTGGAAGGGAGAACTTCCTGGATTTTCTCGAGTTGCGGCAGGTGTTCTCGAGTTACGACGGGGACCTCATGGACCCGCCCTGGTGGCCTCAGGAGAGGCCAGTCCCCATGCGAGTTGCTAGGGGGCCTCTCGGGATTCCTCTCCCGTCGATACCGGGGCCAAAAACTTTTTGTGGAATCAGGGCCGGAACCGAGGATTCCTCTCAGGGGCTGACATGGATCTTTGGGTACTTCTGGAGTCTCCCCAGGGGAGTCAGGCCTCGTCTCGAGTGGGGGCATGCACGTGCGCTTTCCTTCCAGGCTGTAGCAGCAATGTCACGCTTCCCGTGGCGTGGATCAAAGGATCTGTGGTTTTCCCTCGAGGCTTTCCCTCGAGGCTTTCCCACAGGGCTGTCCCACGTGCCACCGTGGTGTGATTCGATCCTCGGCGTGAAAGATGTGCCAGTGAAGGGCAAAGAGGTTCCTCTGGAATGGACTGAGACATCTGGGGGACTCTTGGAATGGTGGTACGACCATGGAGTTCCTCTCGCCTTTCCTGTTGAGAGTGCCTGCTCTTGAGATGCGACGGGAACGCCGGGAATTCTTTCCCGTTGAAAGCAGGGAAAGGATCCCTCATCTCGAGCTCCGAGTGGGAAACGGGGCTCCTCTGGATGTGGGCGGGACCATCGTGCTTCCTCTCGAGTGGAGACGGGTATGGCGGTGAACTTCTTGAGTTGCAGCAAGGGTGTGAAAGACCCTTTCGAAGTTCCAGAGGTTAGGTGTCATTAGTCTCCAGACGCCTCATCGGAAATAGGCGTCATCTCGCCTGGAAGGGAGAACTTCCTGGATTTTCTCGAGTTGCGGCAGGTGTTCTCGAGTTACGACGGGGACCTCAGGGACCCGCCCTGGTGGCCTCAGGAGAGGCCAGTCCCCATGCGAGTTGCTAGGGGGCCTCTCGGGATTCCTCTCCCGTCGATACCGGGGCCAAAAACCTTGTGTGGAGTCTGGGCCGGAACCGAGGATTCCTCTCAGGGGCTGATATGGATCTTTGGGTACATCTGGAGTCTCAACAGGGTAGACCGGCCTCGTCTCGAGTCGGGGCATACACGTGCACTTTCCTTCCAGGCTGTAGCAGCAATGTCACGCTTCCCGTCGCGTGGATCAAACGATCTGTGGTTTTCCCTCGAGGCTTTCCCTCGAGGCTTTCCCACAGGGCTGTCCCACGTGCCACCGTGGTGTGAGTCGATCCTCGGCGTGAAAGATGAGCCAGTTCAGGGCAAAGAGGTTCCTCTGGAATGGACTGAGACATCTGGGGGACTCTTGGAATGGTGGTACGACCATGGAGTTCCTCTCCCCTTTCCTGTTGAGAGTGCCTCCTCTTGAGATGCGACGGGAACGCCGGGAATTCTTTCCCGTTGAAAGCAGGGAAAGGATCCCTCATCTCGAGCTACGAGGGGGAAACGGTGCTCCTCTGGATGTGGGCGGGACCATCGTGCTTCCTCTCGAGTGGACACGGGTATGGCGGTGAACTTCTTGAGTCGCAGCAAGGGTGTGAAAGACCCTTTCGAAGTTCCAGAGGTTAGGTGTCATTAGTCTCCAGATGCCTCATCGGAAATAGGCCTCATCTCGCCTGGAAGGGAGAACTTCCTGGATTTTCTCGAGTTGCGGCAGGTGTTATCGAGTTACGACGGGGACCTCAGGGACCCGCCCTGGTGGCCTCAGGAGAGGACAGTCCCCATGCGAGTTGCTAGGGGGCCTCTCGGGATTCCTCTCCCGTCGATACCGGGGCCAAAAACCTTGTGTGGAGTCAGGGCCGGAACCGAGGATTCCTCTCAGGGGCTGACATGGATCTTTGGGTACTTCTGGAGTCTCCCCAGGGGAGTCAGGCCTCGTCTCGAGTGGGGGCATGCACATGCGCTTTCCTTCCAGGCTGTAGCAGCAATGTAACGCTTCTCGTCGCGTGGATCAAAGGATCTGTGGTTTTCCCTCGAGGCTTTCCCACAGGGCTGTCGCACGTGCCACCGTGGTGTGAGTCGATCCTCGGTGTGAAAGATGAGCCAGTGCAGGGCAAAGAGGTTCCTCTGGAATGGACTGAGACATCTGGGGGACTCTTGGAATGGTGGTACGACCATGGAGTTCCTCTCGCTTTCCTGTTGAGAGTGCCTCCTCTTGAGATGCGACGGGAACGCCGGGAATTCTTTCCCGTTGAAAGCAGGGAAAGGATCCCTCATCTCGAGCTACGAGGGGGAAACGGTGCACCTCTGGATGTGGGCGGGACCATCGTGCTTCCTCTCGAGTGGACACGGGTATGGCGGTGAACTTCTTGAGTCGCAGCAAGGGTGTGAAAGACCCTTTCGAAGTTCCAGAGGTTAGGTGTCATTAGTCTCCAGACGCCTCATCGGAAATAGGCCTCATCTCGCCTGGAAGGGAGAACTTCCTGGATTTTCTCCAGTTGCTGCAGGTGTTCTCGAGTTACGACGGGGACCTCAGGGACCCGCCCTGGTGGCCTCAGGAGAGGCCAGTCCCCATGCGAGTTGCTAGTGGGCCTCTCGGGATTCCTCTCCCGTCGATACCGGGGCCAAAAACCTTTGGTGGAGTCAGGGCCGGAACCGAGGATTCCTCTCATGGGCTGACATGGATCTTTGAGTACTTCTGGAGTCTCCCCAGGGGAGTCAGGCCTCGTCTCGACTGGGGGCATGCACGTGCGCTTTCCTTCCAGGCTGTAGCAGGAATGTCACGCTTCCCATGGCGTGGATCAAAGGATCTGTGGTTTTCCCTCGAGGCTTTCCATCGAGGCTTTCCCACAGGGCTGTCCCACGTGCCACCATGGTGTGAGTCGATCCTCGGCGTGATAGATGAGCCAGTGCTGGGCAAAGAGGTTCCTCTGGAATGGACTGAGACATCTGGGGGACTCTTGGAATGGTGGTACGACCATGGAGTTCCTCTCGCCTTTCCTGCTGAGAGTGCCTCCTCTTGAGATGCGACGGGAACGCCGGGAATTCTTTCCCGTTGAAAGCAGGGAAAGGATCCCTCATCTCGAGCTACGAGGGGGAAACGGTGCTCCTCTGGATGTGGGCGGGACCATCGTGTTTCCTCTTGAGTGGACACGGGTATGGCGGTGAACTTCTTGAGTTGCAGCAAGGGTGTGAAAGACCCTTTCGAAGTTCCAGAGTTTAGGTGTCATTAGTCTCCAGACGCCTCATCGGAAATAGGCCTCATCTCGCCTGGAAGGGAGAACTTCCTGGATTTCTCGAGTTGCGGCAGGTGTTCTCGAGTTACGACGGGGACCTCAGGGACCCGCCCTGGTGGCCTCAGGAGAGGCCAGTCCCCATGCGAGTTGCTAGGGGGCTTCTCGGGATTACTCTTCCGTCGATACCGGGGCCAAAACCCTTTGGTGGAGTCAGGGCCGGAACCGAGGATTCCTCTCAGGGGCTGACATGGATCTTTGGGTACTTCTGGAGTCTCCCCAGGGGAGTCAGGCCTCGTCTCGAGTGGGGGCATGCACGTGCGCTTTCCTTCCTGGCTGTAGCAGCAATGTCACGCTTCCCGTCGCGTGGATCAAAGGATCTGTGGTTTTCCCTTGAGGCTTTCCCTCGAGGCTTTCCCACAGGGCTGTCCCACGTGCCACCGTGGTGTGAGTCGATCCTCGGCGTGAAAGATGAGCCAGTGTAGGGCAAAGAGGTTCCTCTGGGATGCACTGAGACATCTGGGGGACTCTTGGAATGGTGGTACGACCATGGAGTTCCTCTCGCCTTTCCTGTTGAGAGTGCCTCCTCTTGAGATGCGACGGGAACGCCGGGAATTCTTTCCCGTTGAAAGCAGGGAAAGGATCCCTCATCTCGAGCTACGAGGGGGAAACGGTGCTACTCTGGATGTGGGCGGGACCATCGTGCTTCCTCTTGAGTGGACACGGGTATGGCGGTGAACTTCTTGAGTTGCAGCAAGGGTGTGAAAGACCCTTTCGAAGTTCCAGAGGTTAGGTGTCATTAGTCTCCAGACGCCTCATTGGAAATAGGCCTCATCTCGCCTGGAAGGGAGAATTTCCTGGATTTTCTCGAGTTGGGGCAGGTGTTATCGAGTTACGACGGGGAGCTCAGGGACCCGCCCTGGTGGCCTCAGGAGAGGCCAGTCCCCATGTGAGTTGCTAAGGGGCCTCTCGGGATTCCTCTCCCGTCGATACCGGGGCCAAAAACCTTGTGTGGAGTCAGGGCCGGAAACGAAGATTCCTCTCAGGGGCTGATATGGATCTTTGGGTACATCTGGAGTCTCGCCAGGGGAGACAGGCCTCGTCTCGAGTCGGGGCATGCACGTGCACTTTCCTTCCAGGCTGTAGCAGCAATGTCACGCTTCCCGTCGCGTGGATCAAAGGATCTGTGGTTTTCCCTTGAGGCTTTCCCTCGAGGCTTTCCCACAGGGCTGTCCCACGTGCCACCGTGGTGTGAGTCGATCCTCGGCGTGAAAGATGAGCCAGTGCAGGGCAAAGAGGTTCCTCTGGAATGGACTGAGACATCTGGGGGACTCTTGGAATGGTGGTACGACCATGGAGTTCCTCTCGCCTTTCCTGTTGAGAGTGCCTCCTCTTGAGATGCGACGGGAACGCCGGGAATTCTTTCCCGTTGAAAGCAGGGAAAGGATCCCTCATCTCGAGCTCCGAGGGGGAAACGGGGCTCCTCTGGATGTGGGCGGGACCATCGTGCTTCCTCTCGAGTGGAGACGGGTATGGCGGTAAACTTCTTGAGTTGCAGCAAGGGTGTGAAAGACCCTTTCGAAGTTCCAGAGGTTAGGTGTCATTAGTCTCCAGACGCCTCATCGGAAATAGGCCTCATCTCGCCTGGAAGGGAGAACTTCCTGGATTTTCTCGAGTTGCGGCAGGTGTTCTTGAGTTACGACGGGGACCTCAGGGACCCGCCCTGGTGGCCTCAGGAGACGCCAGTCCCCATGCGAGTTGCTAGGGGGCCTCTCGGGATTCCTCTCCCGTCGATACCGGGTGCAAAAACCTTGTGTGGTGTCAGGGCCGGAACCGAGGATTCTTCTCAGGTGCTGACATGGATCTTTGGGTACTTCTGGAGTCTCCCCAGGGGAGTCAGGCCTCGTCTCGTGTGGGGGCATGCACTTGCGCTTTCCTTCCAGGCTGTAGCAGCAATGTCACGCTTCCCGTGGCGTGGATCAAAGGATCTGTGGTTTTCCCTCGAGGCTTTCCCTCGAGGCTTTCCCACAGGGCTGTCCCACGTGCCACCGTGGTGTGAGTCGATCCTCGGCGTGAAAGATGAGCCAGTGCAGGGCAAAGAGGTTCCTCTGGAATGGACTGAGACATCTGGGGGACTCTTGGAATGGTGGTACGACCATGGAGTTCCTCTCGCCTTTCCTGTTGAGAGTGCCTCCTCTTGAGATGCGACGGGAACGCCGGGAATTCTTTCCCGTTGAAAGCAGGGAAAGGATCCCTCATCTCGAGCTACGAGGGGGAAACGGGACTCCTCTGGACGTGGGCGGGACCATCGTGCTTCCTCCCGAGTGGAGACGGGTATGGCGGTGAACTTCTTGAGTTGCAGCAAGGGTGTGAAAGACTCTTTCGAAGTTCCAGAAGTTAGGTGTCATTTATCTCCAGACGCCTCATCGGAAATAGGCCTCATCTCGCCTGGAAGGGAGAACTTCCTGGATTTTCTCGAGTTGCGGCAGGTGTTCTCGAGTTACGACGGGGACCTCAGGGACCCGCCCTGGTGGCCTCAGGAGAGGCCAGTCCCCATGCGAGTTGCTAGGGGGCCTCTCGGGATTCCTCTCCCGTCGATACCGGGCCGAAAAACATTTTTTGGAGTCAGGGCCGGAACCGATGATTCCTCTCAGGGGCTGACATGGATCTTTGGGTACTTCTGGAGTCTCCCCAGGGGAGTCAGGCCTCGTCTCGAGTGGGGGCATGCACGTGCGCTTTCCTTCCAGGCTGTAGCAGCAATGTCACGCTTCCCGTCGCGTAGATCAAAGGATCTGTGGTTTTCCCTTGAGGCTTTCCCTCGAGGCTTTCCCACAGGGCTGTCCCACGTGCCACCGTGGTGTGAGTCGATCCTCGGCGTGAAAGATGAGCCAGTGCAGGGCAAAGAGGTTCCTCTGGAATGGACTGAGACATCTGGGGGACTCTTGGAATGGTGGTACGACCATGGAGTTCCTCTCGCCTTTCCTGTTGAGAGTGCCTCCTCTTGAGATGCGACGGGAACGCCGGGAATTCTTTCCCGTTGAAAGCAGGGAAAGGATCCCTCATCTCGAGCTACGAGGGGGAAACGGGGCTCCTCTGGATGTGGGCGGGACCATCGTGCTTCCTCCCGAGTGGAGACGGGTATGGCGGTGAACTTCTTGAGTAGCAGCAAGGGTGTGAAAGACCCTTTCGAAGTTCCAGAAGTTAGGTGTCATTTATCTCCAGACGCCTCATCGGAAATAGGCCTCATCTCGCCTGGAAGGGAGAACTTCCTGGATTTTCTCGAGTTGCGGCAGGTGTTCTCGAGTTACGACGGGGACCTCAGGGACCCGCCCTGGTGGCCTCAGGAGAGGCCAGTCCCCATGCGAGTTGCTAGGGGGCCTCTCGGGATTCCTCTCCCGTCGATACCGGGCCGAAAAACATTTTTTGGAGTCAGGGCCGGAACCGAGGATTCCTCTCAGGGGATGACATGGATCTTTGGGTACTTCTGGTGTGTCCCCAAGGGAGTCAGGCCTCGTCTCGAGTCGGGGCATGCACGTGCGCTTTCCTTCCAGGCTGTAGCAGCAATGTCACGCTTCCCGTCGCGTGGATCAAAGGATCTGTGGTTTTCCCTCGAGGCTTTCCCTCGAGGCTTTCCCACAGGGCTGTCCCACGTGCCACCGTGGTGTGAGTCGATCCTCGGCGTGAAAGATGAGCCAGTGCAGGGCAAAGAGGTTCCTCTGGAATGGACTGAGACATCAGGGGGACTCTTGGAATGGTGGTACGACCATGGAGTTCCTCTCGCCTTTCCTGTTGAGAGTGCCTCCTCTTGAGATGCGACGGGAACGCCGGGAATTCTTTCCCGTTGAAAGCAGGGAAAGGATCCCTCATCTCGAGCTACGAGGGGGAAACGGGGCTCCTCTGGATGTGGGCGGGACCATCGTGCTTCCTCTCGAGTGGAGACGGGTATGGCGGTGAACTTCTTGAGTTGCAGCAAGGGTGTGAAAGACCCTTTCGAAGTTCCAGAGGTTAGATGTCATTAGTCTCCAGACGCCTTATCGGAAATAGGCCTCATCTCGCCTGGAACGGAGAACTTCCTGGATTTTCTCGAGTTGCGGCAGGTGTTCTCGAGTTACGACGGGGACCTCAGGGACCCGCCCTGGTGGCCTCAGGAGAGGACAGTCCCCATGCGAGGTGCTAGGGGGCCTCTCGGGATTCCTCTCCCGTCGATACCGGCGCCAAAAACCTTGTGTGAAGTCAGGGCCGGAACCGAGGATTCCTCTCAGGGGCTGACATGGATCTTTGGGTACTTGTGGAGTCTCCCCAGGGGAGTCAGGCCTCGTCTCGAGTGGGGGCATGCACGTGCGCTTTCCTTCCTGGCTGTAGCAGCAATGTCACGCTTCCCGTCGCGTGGATCAAAGGATCTGTGGTTTTCCCTTGAGGCTTTCCCTCGAGGCTTTCCCACAGGGCTGTCCCACGTGCCACCGTGGTGTGAGTCGATCCTCGGCGTGAAAGATGAGCCAGTGCAGGGCAAAGAGGTTCCTCTGGAATGCACTGAGACATCTGGGGGACTCTTGGAATGGTGGTACGACCATGGAGTTCCTCTCGCCTTTCCTGTTGAGAGTGCCTCCTCTTGAGATGCGACGAGAACGCCGGGAATTCTTTCCCGTTGAAAGCAGGGAAAGGATCCCTCATCTCGAGCTACGAGGGGGAAACGGTGCTCCTCTGGATGTGGGCGGGACCATCGTGCTTCCTCTTGAGTGGACACGGGTATGGCGGTGAACTTCTTGAGTTGCAGCAAGGGTGTGAAAGACCCTTTCGAAGTTCCAGAGGTTAGGTGTCATTAGTCTCCAGACGCCTCATTGGAAATAGGCCTCATCTCGCCTGGAAGGGAGAATTTCCTGGATTTTCTCGAGTTGGGGCAGGTGTTCTCGAGTTACGACGGGGACCTCAGGGACCCGCCCTGGTGTCCTCAGGAGAGGCCAGTCCCCATGTGAGTTGCTAAGGGGCCTCTCGGGATTCCTCTCCCGTCGATACCGGGGCCAAAAACCTTGTGTGGAGTCAGGGCCGGAACCGAAGATTCCTCTCAGGGGCTGATATGGATCTTTGGGTACATCTGGAGTCTCGCCAGGGGAGACAGGCCTCGTCTCGAGTCGGGGCATGCACGTGCACTTTCCTTCCAGGCTGTAGCAGCAATGTCAAGCTTCCCGTCGCGTGGATCAAAGGATCTGTGGTTTTCCCTCGAGGCTTTCCCTCGAGGCTTTCCCACAGGGCTGTCCCACGTGCCACCGTGGTGTGAGTCGATCCTCGGCGTGAAAGATGAGCCAGTGCAGGGCAAAGAGGTTCCTCTGGAATGGACTGAGACATCTGGGGGACTCTTGGAATGGTGGTACGACCATGGAGTTCCTCTCGCCTTTCCTGTTGAGAGTGCCTCCTCTTGAGATGCGACGGGAACGCCGGGAATTCTTTCCCGTTGAAAGCAGGGAAAGGATCCCTCATCTCGAGCTCCGAGGGGGAAACGGGGCTCCTCTGGATGTGGGCGGGACCATCGTGCTTCCTCTCGAGTGGAGACGGGTATGGCGGTAAACTTCTTGAGTTGCAGCAAGGGTGTGAAAGACCCTTTCAAAGTTCCAGAGGTTAGGTGTCATTAGTCTCCAGACGCCTCATCGGAAATAGGCCTCATCTCGCCTGGAAGGGAGAACTTCCTGGATTTTCTCGAGTTGCGGCAGGTGTTCTCGAGTTACGACGGGGACCTCAGGGACCCGCCCTGTTGGCCTCAGGAGACGCCAGTCCCCATGCGAGTTGCTAGGGGGCCTCTCGGGATTCCTCTCCCGTCGATACCGGGTGCAAAAACCTTGTGTGGTGTCAGGGCCGGAACCGAGGATTCCTCTCAGGTGCTGACATGGATCTTTGGGTACTTCTGGAGTCTCCCCAGGGGAGTCAGGCCTCGTCTCGTGTGGGGCATGCACTTGCGCTTTCCTTCCAGGCTGTAGCAGCAATGTCACGCTTCCCGTGGCGTGGATCAAAGGATCTGTGGTTTTCCCTCGAGGCTTTCCCTCGAGGCTTTCCCACAGGGCTGTCCCACGTGCCACCGTGTTGTGAGTCGATCCTCGGCGTGAAAGATGAGCCAGTGCAGGGCAAAGAGGTTCCTCTAGAATGGACTGAGACATCTGGTGGACTCTTGGAATGGTGGTACGACCATGGAGTTCCTCTCGCCTTTCCTGTTGAGAGTGCCTCCTCTTGAGATGCGACGGGAACGCCGGGAATTCTTTCCCGTTGAAAGCAGGGAAAGGATCCCTCATCTCGATCTACGAGGGGGAAACGGGACTCCTCTGGACGTGGGCGGGACCATCGTGCTTCCTCCCGAGTGGAGACGGGTATGGCGGTGAACTTCTTGAGTTGCAGCAAGGGTGTGAAAGACCCTTTCGAAGTTCCAGAAGTTAGCTGTCATTTATCTCCAGACGCCTCATCGGAAATAGGCCTCATCTCGCCTGGAAGGGAGAACTTCCTGGATTTTCTCGAGTTGCGGCAGGTGTTCTCGAGTTACGACGGGGACCTCAGGGACCCGCCCTGGTGGCCTCAGGAGAGGCCAGTCCCCATGCGAGTTGCTAGGGGGCCTCTCGGGATTCCTCTCCCGTCGATACCGGGCCGAAAAACATTTTTTGGAGTCAGGGCCGGAACCGATGATTCCTCTCAGGGGCTGACATGGATCTTTGGGTACTTCTGGAGTCTCCCCAGGGGAGTCAGGCCTCGTCTCGAGTGGGGGCATGCACGTGCGCTTTCCTTCCAGGCTGTAGCAGCAATGTCACGCTTCCTGTGGCGTGGATCAAAGGATCTGTGGTTTTCCCTTGAGGCTTTCCCTCGAGGCTTTCCCACAGGGCTGTCCCACGTGCCACCGTGGTGTGAGTCGATCCTCGGCGTGAAAGATGAGCCAGTGCAGGGCAAAGAGGTTCCTCTGGAATGGACTGAGACATCTGGGGGACTCTTGGAATGGTGGTACGACCATGGAGTTCCTCTCGCCTTTCCTGTTGAGAGTGCCTCCTCTTGAGATGCGACGGGAACGCCGGGAATTCTTTCCCGTTGAAAGCAGGGAAAGGATCCCTCATCTCGAGCTACGAGGGGGAAACGGGGCTCCTCTGGATGTGGGCGGGACCATTGTGCTTCCTCCCGAGTGGAGACGGGTATGGCGGTGAACTTCTTGAGTAGCAGCAAGGGTGTGAAAGACCCTTTCGAAGTTCCAGAAGTTAGGTGTCATTTATCTCCAGACGCCTCATCGGAAATAGGCCTCATCTCGCCTGGAAGGGAGAACTTCCTGGATTTTCTCGAGTTGCGGCAGGTGTTCTCGAGTTACGACGGGGACCTCAGGGACCCGCCCTGGTGGCCTCAGGAGAGGCCAGTCCCCATGCGAGTTGCTAGGGGGCCTCTCGGGATTCCTCTCCCGTCGATACCGGGCCGAAAAACATTTTTTGGAGTCAGGGCCGGAACCGAGGATTCCTCTCAGGGGCTGACATGGATCTTTGGGTACTTCTGGTGTGTCCCCAAGGGAGTCAGGCCTCGTCTCGAGTCGGGGCATGCACGTGCGCTTTCCTTCCAGGCTGTAGCAGCAATGTCACGCTTCCCGTCGCGTGGATCAAAGGATCTGTGGTTTTCCCTCGAGGCTTTCCCTCGAGGCTTTCCCACAGGGCTGTCCCACGTGCCACCGTGGTGTGAGTCGATCCTCGGCGTGAAAGATGAGCCAGTGCAGGGCAAAGAGGTTCCTCTGGAATGGACTGAGACATCAGGGGGACTCTTGGAATGGTGGTACGACCATGGAGTTCCTCTCGCCTTTCCTGTTGAGAGTGCCTCCTCTTGAGATGCGACGGGAACGCCGGGAATTCTTTCCCGTTGAACGCAGGGAAAGGATCCCTCATCTCGAGCTACGAGGGGGAAACGGGGCTCCTCTGGATGTGGGCGGGACCATCGTGCTTCCTCTCGAGTGGAGACGGGTATGGCGGTGAACTTCTTGAGTTGCAGCAAGGGTGTGAAAGACCCTTTCGAAGTTCCAGAGGTTCGATGTCATTAGTCTCCAGACGCCTTATCGGAAATAGGCCTCATCTCGCCTGGAACGGAGAACTTCCTGGATTTTCTCGAGTTGCGGCAGGTGTTCTCGAGTTACGACGGGGACCTCAGGGACCCGCCCTGGTGGCCTCAGGAGAGGACAGTCCCCATGCGAGGTGCTAGGGGGCCTCTCGGGATTCCTCTCCCGTCGATACCGGCGCCAAAAACCTTGTGTGAAGTCAGGGCCGGAACCGAGGATTCCTCTCAGGGGCTGACATGGATCTTTGGGTACTTGTGGAGTCTCCCCAGGGGAGTCAGGCCTCGTCTCGAGTGGGGGCATGCACGTGCGCTTTCCTTCCTGGCTGTAGCAGCAATGTCACGCTTCCCGTCGCGTGGATCAAAGGATCTGTGGTTTTCCCTTGAGGCTTTCCCTCGAGGCTTTCCCACAGGGCTGTCCCACGTGCCACCGTGGTGTGAGTCGATCCTCGGCGTGAAAGATGAGCCAGTGCAGGGCAAAGAGGTTCCTCTGGAATGCACTGAGACATCTGGGGGACTCTTGGAATGGTGGTACGACCATGGAGTTCCTCTCGCCTTTCCTGTTGAGAGTGCCTCCACTTGAGATGCGACTGGAACGCCGGGAATTCTTTCCCGTTGTAAGCAGGGAAAGGATCCCTCATCTCGAGCTCCGAGGGGGAAACGGGGCTCCTCTGGATGTGGGCGGGACCATCGTGCTTCCTCTCGAGTGGAGACGGGTATGGCGGTGAACTTCTTGAGTTGCAGCAAGGATGTGAAAGACCCTTTCGAAGTTCCAGAGGTTAGGTGTCATTAGTCTCCAGACGCTTCATCGGAAATAGGCCTCATCTCGCCTGCAAGGGAGAACTTCCTGGATTTTCTGGAGTTGCGGCAGGTGTTCTCGAGTTACGACGGGGACCTCAGGGACCCGCCCTGGTGGCCTCAGGAGAGGCCAGTCCCCATGCGAGTTGCTAGGGGGCCTATCGGGATTCCTCTCCCGTCGATACCGGGGCCAAAAACCTTGTGTGGCGTCAGGGCCGGAACCGAGGATTCCTCTCAGGGGCTGACATGGATCTTTGGGTACTTCTGGAGTCTCCCCAGGGGAGTCAGGCCTCGTCTCGAGTGGGGGCATGCACGTGCGCTTTCCTTCAAGGCTGTAGCAGCAATGTCATTCTTCCCGTCGCGTGGATCAAAGGATCTGTGGTTTTCCCTCGAAGCTTTCCCTAGAGGCTTTCCCACAGGGCTGTCCCACGTGCCACCGTGGTGTGAGTCGATCCTCGGCGTGAAAGATGAGCCAGTGCAGGGCAAAGAGGTTCCTCTGGAATGGACTGAGACATCTGGGGGACTCTTGGAATGGTGGTACGACCATGGAGTTCCTCTCGCCTTTCCTGTTGAGAGTGCCTCCTCTTGAGATGCGACGGGAACGCCGGGAATTCTTTCCCGTTGAAAGCAGGGAAAGGATCCCTCATCTCGAGCTACGAGGGGGAAACGGGGCTCCTCTGGATGTGGGCGGGACCATCGTGCTTCCTCTCGAGTGGAGACGGGTATGGCGGTGAACTTCTTGAGTTGCAGCAAGGGTGTGAAAGACCCTTTCGAAGTTCCAGAGGTTACATGTCATTAGTCTCCAGACGCCTTATCGGAAATAGGCCTCATCTCGCCTGGAAGGGAGAACTTCCTGGATTTTCTCGAGTTGCGGCAGGTGTTCTCGAGTTACGATGGGGACCACAGGGACCCGCCCTGGTGGCCTCAGGAGAGGACAGTCCCCATGCGAGGTGCTAGGGGGCCTCTCGGGATTCCTCTCCCATCGATACCGGCGCCAAAAACCTTGTGTGAAGTCAGGGCCGGAACCGAGGATTCCTCTCAGGGGCTGACATGGATCTTTGGGTACTTGTGGAGTCTCCCCAGGGGAGTCAGGCCTCGTCTCGAGTGGAGGCATGCACGTGCGCTTTCCTTCCAGGCTGTAGCAGCAATGTCACGCTTCCCGTCGCGTGGATCAAAGGATCTGTGGTTTTCCCTCGAGGCTTTCCCTCGAGGCTTTCCCACAGGGCTGTCCCACGTGCCACCGTGGTGTGAATCGATCCTTGGCGTGAAAGATGAGCCAGTGCAGGGCAAAGAGGTTCCTCTGGAATGGACTGAGACATCTGGGGGACTCTTGGAATGGTGATACGACCATGGAGTTCCTCTCGCCTTTCCAGTTGAGAGTGCCTCCACTTGAGATGCGACTGGAACGCCGGGAATTCTTTCCCGTTGTAAGCAGGGAAAGGATCCCTCATCTCGAGCTCCGAGGGGGAAACGGGGCTCCTCTGGATGTGGGCGGGACCATCGTGCTTCCTCTCGAGTGGAGACGGGTATGGCGGTGAACTTCTTGAGTTGCAGCAAGGATGTGAAAGACCCTTTCGAAGTTCCAGAGGTTAGGTGTCATTAGTCTCCAGACGCTTCATCGGAAATAGGCCTCATCTCGCCTGGAAGGGAGAACTTCCTGGATTTTCTGGAGTTGCGGCAGGTGTTCTCGAGTTACGACGGGGACCTCAGGGACCCGCCCTGGTGGCCTCAGGAGAGGCCAGTCCCCATGCGAGTTGCTAGGGGGCCTATCGGGATTCCTCTCCCGTCGATACCGGGGCCAAAAACCTTGTGTGGCGTCAGGGCCGGAACCGAGGATTCCTCTCAGGGGCTGACATGGATCTTTGGGTACTTCTGGAGTCTCCCCAGGGGAGTCAGGCCTCGTCTCGAGTGGGGGCATGCACGTGCGCTTTCCTTCCAGGCTGTAGCAGCAATGTCATTCTTCCCGTCGCGTGGATCAAAGGATCTGTGGTTTTCCCTCGAAGCTTTCCCTAGAGGCTTTCCCACAGGGCTGTCCCAAGTGCCACCGTGGTGTGAGTCGATCCTCGGCGTGAAAGATGAGCCAGTGCAGGGCAAAGAGGTTCCTCTGGAATGGACTGAGACATCTGGGGGACTCTTGGAATGGTGGTACGACCATGGAGTTCCTCTCGCCTTTCCTGTTGAGAGTGCCTCCTCTTGAGATGCGACGGGAACGCCGGGAATTCTTTCCCGTTGAAAGCAGGGAAAGGATCCCTCATCTCGAGCTCCGAGGGGGAAACGGGGCTCCTCTGGATGTGGGCGGGACCATCGTGCTTCCTCTCGAGTGGAGACGGGTATGGCGGTAAACTTCTTGAGTTGCAGTAAGGGTGTGAAAGACCCTTTCGAAGTTCCAGAGGTTAGGTGTCATTAGTCTCCAGACGCCTCATCGGAAATAGGCCTCATCTCGCCTGGAAGGGAGAACTTCCTGGATTTTCTCGAGTTGCGGCAGGTGTTCTCGAGTTACGACGGGGACCTCAGGGACCCGCCCTGGTGGCCTCAGGAGAGGCCAGTCCCCATGCGAGTTGCTAGGGGGCCTATCGGGATTCCTCTCCCGTCGATACCGGGTCCAAAAACCTTGTGTGGTGTCAGGGCCGGAACCGAGGATTCCTCTCAGGTGCTGACATGGATCTTTGGGTACTTCTGGAGTCTCCCCAGGGGAGTCAGGCCTCGTCTCGTGTGGGGGCATGCACTTGCCCTTTCCTTCCAGGCTGTAGCAGCAATGTCACGCTTCCCGTGGCGTGGATCAAAGGATCTGTGGTTTTCCCTTGAGGCTTTCCCTCGAGGCTTTCCCACAGGGCTGTCCCACGTGCCACCGTGGTGTGAGTCGATCCTCGGCGTGAAAGATGAGCCAGTGCAGGGCAAAGAGTTTCCTCTGGAATGGACTGAGACATCTGGGGGACTCTTGGAATGGTGGTACGACCATGGAGTTCCTCTCGCCTTTCCTGTTGAGAGTGCCTCCTCTAGAGATGCGACGGGAACGCCGGGAATTCTTTCCCGTTGAAAGCAGGGAAAGGATCCCTCATCTCGAGCTACGAGGGGGAAACGGGACTCCTCTGGATGTGGGCGGGACCATCGTGCTTCCTCCCGAGTGGAAACCGGTATGGCGGTGAACTTCTTGAGTTGCTGCAAGGGTGTGAAAGACCCTTTCGAAGTTCCAGAAGTTAGGTGTCATTTATCTCCAGACGCCTCATCGGAAATAGGCCTCATCTCGCCTGGAAGGGAGAACTTCCTGGATTTTCTCGAGTTGCGGCAGGTGTTCTCGAGTTACGACGGGGACCTCAGGGACCCGCCCTGGTGGCCTCAGGAGAGGCCAGTCCCCATGCGAGTTGCTAGGGGGCCTCTCGGGATTCCTCTCCCGTCGATACCGGGCCGAAAAACATTTTTTGGAGTCAGGGCCGGAACCGAGGATTCCTCTCAGGGGCTGACATGGATCTTTGGGTACTTCTGGTGTGTCCCCAAGGGAGTCAGGCCTCGTCTCGAGTCGGGGCATGCACGTGCGCTTTCCTTCCAGGCTGTAGCAGCAATGTCACGCTTCCCGTCGCGTGGATCAAAGGATCTGTGGTTTTCCCTCGAGGCTTTCCCTAGAGGCTTTCCCACAGGGCTGTCCCACGTGCCACCGTGGTGTGAGTCGATCCTCAGCGTGAAAGATGAGCCAGTGCAGGGCAAAGAGGTTCCTCTGGAATGGACTGAGACATCTGGGGGACTCTTGGAATGGTGGTACGACCATGGAGTTCCTCTCGCCTTTCCTGTTGAGAGTGCCTCCTCTTGAGATGCGACGGGAACGCCGGGAATTCTTTCCCGTTGAAAGCAGGGAAAGGATCCCTCATCTCGAGCTACGAGGGGGAAACGGGGCTCCTCTGGATGTGGGCGGGACCATCGTGCTTCCTCTCGAGTGGAGACGGGTATGGCGGTGAACTTCTTGAGTTGCAGCAAGGGTGTGAAAGACCGTTTCGAAGTTCCAGAGGTTAGATGTCATTAGTCTCCAGACGCCTTATCGGAAATAGGCCTCATCTCGCCTGGAAGGGAGAACTTCCTGGATTTTCTCGAGTTGCAGCAGGTGTTCTCGAGTTACGACGGGGACCTCAGGGACCCGCCCTGGTGGCCTCAGGTGAGGACAGTCCCCATGCGAGGTGCTAGGGGGCCTCTCGGGATTCCTCTCCCGTCGATACCGGCGCCAAAAACCTTGTGTGAAGTCAGGGCCGGAACCGAGGATTCCTCTCAGGGGCTGACATGGATCTTTGGGTACTTGTGGAGTCTCCCCAGGGGAGTCAGGCCTCGTCTCGAGTGGGGGCATGCACGTGCGCTTTCCTTCCAGGCTGTAGCAGCAATGTCACGCTTCCCGTCGCGTGGATCAAAGGATCTGTGGTTTTCCCTCGAGGCTTTCCCTCGAGGCTTTCCCACAGGGCTGTCCCACGTGCCACCGTGGTGTGAATCGATCCTCGGCGTGAAAGATGAGCCAGTGCAGGGCAAAGAGGTTCCTCTGGAATGGACTGAGACATCTGGGGGACTCTTGGAATGGTGGTACGACCATGGAGTTCCTCTCGCCTTTCCTGTTGAGAGTGCCTCCACTTGAGATGCGACTGGAACGCCGGGAATTCTTTCCCGTTGTAAGCAGGGAAAGGATCCCTCATCTCGAGCTCCGAGGGGGAAACGGGGCTCCTCTGGATGTGGGCGAGACCATCGTGCTTCCTCTCGAGTGGAGACGGGTATGGCGGTGAACTTCTTGAGTTGCAGCAAGGATGTGAAAGACCCTTTCGAAGTTCCAGAGGTTAGGTGTCATTAGTCTCCAGACGCTTCATCGGAAATAGGCCTCATCTCGCCTGGAAGGGAGAACTTCCTGGATTTTCTGGAGTTGCGGCAGGTGTTCTCGAGTTACGACGGGGACCTCAGGGACCCGCCCTGGTGGCCTCAGGAGAGGCCAGTCCCCATGCGAGTTGCTAGGGGGCCTATCGGGATTCCTCTCCCGTCTATACCGGGGCCAAAAACCTTGTGTGGCGTCAGGGCCGGAACCGAGGATTCCTCTCAGGGGCTGACATGGATCTTTGGGTACTTCTGCAGTCTCCCCAGGGGAGTCAGGCCTCGTCTCGAGTGGGGGCATGCACGTGCGCTTTCCTTCCAGGCTGTAGCAGCAATGTCATTCTTCCCGTCGCGTGGATCAAAGGATCTGTGATTTTCCCTCGAAGCTTTCCCTAGAGGCTTTCCCACAGGGCTGTCCCACGTGCCACCGTGGTGTGAGTCGATCCTCGGCGTGAAAGATGAGCCAGTGCAGGGCAAAGAGGTTCCTCTGGAATGGACTGAGACATCTGGGGGACTCTTGGAATGGTGGTACGACCATGGAGTTCCTCTCGCCTTTCCTGTTGAGAGTGCCTCCTCTTGAGATGCGACGGGAACGCCGGGAATTCTTTCCCGTTGAAAGCAGGGAAAGGATCCCTCATCTCGAGCTCCGAGGGGGAAACGGGGCTCCTCTGGATGTGGGCGGGACCATCGTGCTTCCTCTCGAGTGGAGACCGGTATGGCGGTAAACTTCTTGAGTTGCAGCAAGGGTGTGAAAGACCCTTTCGAAGTTCCAGAGGTTAGGTGTCATTAGTCTCCAGACGCCTCATCGGAAATAGGCCTCATCTCGCCTGGAAGGGAGAACTTCCTGGATTTTCTCGAGTTGCGGCAGGTGTTCTCGAGTTACGACGGGGACCTCAGGGACCCGCCCTGGTGGCCTCAGGAGAGGCCAGTCCCCATGCGAGTTGCTAGGGGGCCTCTCGGGATTCCTCTCCCGTCGATACCGGGTCCAAAAACCTTGTGTGGTGTCAGGGCCGGAACCGAGGATTCCTCTCAGGTGCTGACATGGATCTTTGGGTACTTCTGGAGTCTCCCCAGGGGAGTCAGGCCTCGTCTCGTGTGGGGGTATGCACTTGCGCTTTCCTTCCAGGCTGTAGCAGCAATGTCACGCTTCCCGTGGCGTGGATCAAAGGATCTGTGGTTTTCCCTTGAGGCTTTCCCTCGAGGCTTTCCCACAGGGCTGTCCCACGTGCCACCGTGGTGTGAGTCGATCCTCGGCGTGAAAGATGAGCCAGTGCAGGGCAAAGAGGTTCCTCTGGAATGGACTGAGACATCTTGGGGACTCTTGGAATGGTGGTACGACCATGGAGTTCCTCTCGCCTTTCCTGTTGAGAGTGCCTCCTCTTGAGATGCGACGGGAACGCCGGGAATTCTTTCCCGTTGAAAGTAGGGAAAGGATCCCTCATCTCGAGCTACGAGGGGGAAACGGGACTCCTCTGGATGTGGGCGGGACCATCGTGCTTCCTCCCGAGTGGAGACGGGTATGGCGGTGAACTTCTTGAGTTGCAGCAAGGGTGTGAAAGACCCTTTCGAAGTTCCAGAAGTTAGGTGTCATTTATCTCCAGACGCCTCATCGGAAATAGGCCTCATCTCGCCTGGAAGGGAGAACTTCCTGGATTTTCTCGAGTTGCGGCAGGTGTTCTCGAGTTACGACGGGGACCTCAGGGACCCGCCCTGGTGGCCTCAGGAGAGGCCAGTCCCCATGCGAGTTGCTAGGGGGCCTCTCGGTATTCCTCTCCCGTCGATACCGGGCCGAAAAACATTTTTTGGAGTCAGGGCCGGAACCGAGGATTCCTCTCAGGGGCTGACATGGATCTTTGGGTACTTCTGGAGTGTCCCCAAGGGAGTCAGGCCTCGTCTCGAGTCGGGGCATGCACGTGCGCTTTCCTTCCAGGCTGTAGCAGCAATGTCACGCTTCCCGTCGCGTGGATCAAAGGATCTGTGGTTTTCCCTCGAGGCTTTCCCTCTAGGCTTTCCCACAGGGCTGTCCCACGTGCCACCCTGGTGTGAGTCGATCCTCGGCGTGAAAGATGAGCCAGTGCAGGGCAAAGAGGTTCCTCTGGAATGGACTGAGACATCTGGGGGACTCTTGGAATGGTGGTACGACCATGGAGTTCCTCTCGCCTTTCCTGTTGAGAGTGCCTCCTCTTGAGATGCGACGGGAACGCCGGGAATTCTTTCCCGTTGAAAGCAGGGAAAGGATCCCTCATCTCGAGCTCCGAGGGGGAAACGGGGCTCCTCTGGATGTTGGCGGGTCCATCGTGCTTCCTCTCGAGTGGAGACGGGTATGGCGGTGAACTTCTTGAGTTGCAGCAAGGGTGTGAAAGACCCTTTCGAAGTTCCAGAGGTTAGGTGTCATTAGTCTCCAGACGCCTCATCGGAAATAGTCCTCATCTCGCCTGGAATGGAGGACTTCCTGGATTTTCTCGAGTTGCGGCAGGTGTTCTCGAGTTAGGACGGGGACCTCAGGGACCCGCCCTGGTGGCCTCAGGAGAGGCCAGTCCCCATGCGAGTTGCTAGGGGGCCTCTCGGGATTCCTCTCCCGTTGATACCTGGGCCAAAAACCTTGTGTGGAGTCAGGGCCGGAAGCGAGGATTCCTCTCAGGGGCTGACATGGATCTTTGGGTACTTCTGCAGTTTCCCCAAGGGAGTCAGGCCTCGTCTCGAGTGGGGGCATGCACGAGCGCTTTCCTTCAGGCTGTAGCAGCAATGTCACGCTTCCCGTCTCGTGGATCAAAGGATCTGTGGTTTTCCCTCGAGGCTTTCCCTCGAGGCTTTCCCACAGGGCTGTCCCACGTGCCACCGTGGTGTGAGTCGATCCTCGGCGTGAAAGATGAGCCAGTGCAGGGCAAAGAGGTTCCTCTGGAATGGACTGAGACATCTGGGGGACTCTTGGAATGGTGGTACGACCATGGAGTTCCTCTCGCCTTTCCTGTTGAGAGTGCCTCCTCTTGAGATGCGACGGGAACGCCTTGAATTCTTTCCCGTTGAAAGCAGGGAAAGGATCCCTCATCTCGAGCTACGAGGGGGAAACGGGGCTCCTCTGGATGTGGGCGGGACCATCGTGCTTCCTCTCGAGTGGAGACGCATATGGCGGTGAACTTCTTGAGTTGCAGCAAGGGTGTGAAAACCCTTTCGAAGTTCCAGAGGTTAGGTGTCATTAGTCTCCAGACGCCTTATCGGAAATAGGCCTCATCTCGCCTGGAAGGGAGAACTTCCTGGATTTTCTCGAGTTGCGGCAGGTGTTCTCGAGTTACGACGGGGACCTCAGGGACCCGCCCTGGTGGCCTCAGGAGAGGCCAGTCCCCATGCGAGGTGCTAGGGGGCCTCTCGGGATTTCTCTCCCGTCGATACCGGCGCCAAAACCCTTGTGTGAAGTCAGGGCCGGAACCGAGGATTCCTCTCAGGAGCTGACATGGATCTTTGGGTACTTGTGGAGTCTCCCCAGGGGAGTCAGGCCTCGTCTCGAGTGGGGGCATGCACGTGCACTTTCCTTCCAGGCTGTAGCAGCAATGTCACGCTTCCCGTAGCGTGCATCAAACGATCTGTGGTTTTCCCTCGAGGCTTTCCCTCGAGGCTTTCCCACAGGGCTGTCCCACGTGCCACCGTGGTGTGAGTCGATCCTCAGCGTGAAAGATGAGCCAGTGCAGAGCAAAGAGGTTCCTCTGGAATGGACTGAGACATCTGGGGGACTCTTGGAATGGTGGTACGACCATGGAGTTCCTCTCGCCTTTCCTGTTGAGAGCGCCTCCTATTGAGATGCGACGGGAACGCCGGGAATACTTTCCCCTTGAAAGCAGGGAAAGGATCCCTCATCTCGAGCTCCGAGGGGGAAACGGGGCTCCTCTGGATGTGGGCGGGACCATCGTGCTTCCTCTCGAGTGGAGACGGGTATGGCGGTGAACTTCTTGAGTTGCAGCAAGGGTGTGAAAGACCCTTTCGAAGTTCCAGAGGTTAGGTGTCATTAGTCTCCAGACGCCTCATCGGAAATAGGCCTCATCTCGCCTGGAAGGGAGAACTTCCTGGATTTTCTCGAGTTGCGGCAGGTGTTCTCGAGTTACGACGGGGACCTCAGGCACCCGCCCTGGTGGCCTCAGGAGAGGCCAGTCCCCATGCGAGTTGCTAGGGGGCCTCTCGGGATTCCTCTCCCGTCGATACCGGGGCCAAAAACCTTGTGTGGAGTCAGGGCCGGAACCGAGGATTCCTCTCAGGTGCTGCCATGGATCTTTGGGTACTTCTGGAGTCTCCCCAGGGGAGTCAGGCCTCGTCTCGTGTGGGGGCATGTACTTGCACTTTCCTTCCAGGCTGTAGCAGCAATATCACGCTTCCCGTGGCGTGGATCTAAGGATCTGTGGTTTTCCCTCGAGGCTTTCCCTCGAGGCTTTCCCACAGGGCTGTCCCACGTGCCACCGTGGTGTGAGTCGATCCTCGGCGTGAAAGATGAGCCAGTGCAGGGCAAATAGGTTCCTCTGGAATGGACTGAGACATCTGGGGGACTCTTGGAATGGTGGTACGACCATGGAGTTCCTCTCGCCTTTCCTGTTGAGAGTGCCTCCTCTTGAGATGCGACGGGAACGCCGGGAATTCTTTCCCGTGGAAAGCAGGGAAAGGATCCCTCATCTCGAGCTACGAGGGGCAAACGGGACTCCTCTGGATGTGGGCGGGACCATCGTGCTTCATGGCGAGTGGACACGGGTATGGCGGTGAACTTCTTGAGTTGCAGCAAGGGTGTGAAAGACCCTTTCGAAGTTCCAGAAGTTAGGTGTCATTTATCTCCAGACGCCTCATCGGAAATAGGCCTCATCTCGCCTGGAAGGGAGAACTTCCTGGATTTTCTCGAGTTGCGGCAGGTGTTCTCGAGTTACGACGGGGACCTCAGGGACCCGCCCTGGTGGCCTCAGGAGAGGCCAGTCCCCATGCGAGTTGCTAGGGGGCCTCTCGGGATTCCTCTCCCATCAATGCCGGGCCCAAAAACATTTTTTGGAGTCAGGCCCGGAACCGAGGATTCCTCTCAGGGGCTCACATGGATCTTTGGGTACTTCTGGAGTGTCCCCAAGGGAGTCAGGCCTCGTCTCGAGTTGGGGCATGCACGTGCGCTTTCCTTCCAGGCTGTAGCAGCAATGTCACGCTTCCCGTCGCGTGGATCAAAGGATCTGTGGTTTTCCCTCGAGGCTTTCCCTCGAGGCTTTCCCAAAGGGCTGTCCCACGTGCCACCGTGGTGTGAGTCGATCCTCGGCGTGAAGGATGAGCCAGTGCAGGGCAAAGAGGTTCCTCTGGAATGGACTGAGACATCTGGGGGACTCTTGGAATGGTGGTACGACCATGGAGTTCCTCTCGCCTTTCCTGTTGAGAGTGCCTCCTCTTGAGATGCGACGGGAACGCCGGGAATTCTTTCCTGTTGAAAGCAGGGAAAGGATCCCTCATCTCGAGCTCCGAGGGGGAAACGGGGCTCCTCTGGATGTTGGCGGGTCCATCGTGCTTCCTCTCGAGTGGAGACGGGTATGGCGGTGAACTTCTTGAGTTGCAGCAAGGGTGTGAAAGACCCTTTCGAAGTTCCAGAGGTTAGGTGTCATTAGTCTCCAGACGCCTCATCGGAAATAGGCCTCATCTCGCCTGGAAGGGAGAACTTCCTGGATTTTCTCGAGTTGCGGCAGGTGTTCTGGAGTTACGACGGGGACCTCAGGGACCCGCCCTGGTGGCCTCAGGAGAGGCCAGTCCCCATGCGAGTTGCTAGGGGGCCTCTCGGGATTCCTCTCCCGTTGATACCAGGGCCAAAAACCTTGTGTGGAGTCAGGGCCGGAACCGAGGATTCCTCTCAGGGGCTGACATGGATCTTTGGGTACTTCTGCAGTCTCCCCAAGGGAGTCAGGCCTCGTCTCGAGTGGGGGCATGCAGGTGCGCTTTCCTTCCAGGCTGTAGCAGCAATGTCACGCTTCCCGTCGCGTGGATCAAAGGGTCTGTGGTTTTCCCTCGAGGCTTTCCCTCGAGGCTTTCCCACAGGGCTGTCCCACGTGCCACCGTGGTGTGAGTCGATCCTCGGCATGAAAGATGAGCCAGTGCAGGGCAAAGAGTTTCCTCTGGAATGGACTGAGACATCTGGGGGACTCTTGGAATGGTGGTACGACCATGGAGTTCCTCTCGCCTTTCCTGTTGAGAGTGCCTCCTCTTGAGATGCGACGGGAACGCCGGGAATTCTTTCCCGTTGAAAGCAGGGAAAGGATCCCTCATCTCGAGCTCCGAGGGGGAAACGGGGCTCCTCTGGATGTGGGCGGGAACATCGTGCTTCCTCTCGAGTGGAGACAGGTATGACGGTGAACTTCTTGAGTTGCAGCAAGGTTGTGAAAGACCCTTTCGAAGTTCCAGAGGTTAGGTGTCATTAGTCTCCAGACGCCTCATCGGAAATAGGCCTCATCTCGCCTGGAAGGGAGAACTTCCTGGATTTTCTCGAGTTGTGGCAGGTTATCCCGCATTACGACGGGGACCTCAGGGACCCGCCCTGGTGGCCTCAGGAGAGGCCAGTCCCCATGCGAGTTGCTAGGGGGCCTCTCGGGATTCCTCTCCCGTCGATACCGGGGCCAAAAACCTTGTGTGTAGTCAGGGCCGGAACCGAGGATTCCTCTCAGGGGCTGACATGGATCTTTGGGTACTTCTGCAGTCTCCCCAGGGGAGTCAGGCCTCGTCTCGTGTGGGGGCATGCACTTGCGCTTTCCTTCCAGGCTATAGCAGCAATGTCACGCTTCCCGTGGCGTGGATCAAAGGATCTGTGGTTTTCCCTCGAGGCTTTCCCTCGAGGCTTTCCCACAGGGCTGTCCCACGTGCCACCGTGGTGTGAGTCGATCCTCGGCGTGAAAGATGAGCCAGTGCAGGGCAAAGAGTTTCCTCTGGAATGGACTGAGACATCTGGGGGACTCTTGGAATGGTGGTACGACCATGGAGTTCCTCTCGCCTTTCCTGTTGAGAGTGCCTCCTCTTGAGATGCGACGGGAACGCCGGGAATTCTTTTCCGTTGAAAGCAAGGAAAGGATCCCTCATCTCGAGCTCCGAGGAGGAAACGGGGCTCCTCTGGATGTGGGCGAGACCATCGTGCTTCCTCTCGATTGGAGACAGGTATGGCGGTGAACTTCTTGAGTTGCAGCAAGGGTGTGAAAGACCCTTTCGAAGTTCCAGACGTTAGGTGTCATTAGTCTCCAGACGCCTCATCGGAAATAGGCCTCATCTCGCCTGGAAGGGAGAACTTCCTGGATTTTCTCGAGTTGCGGCAGGTTATCCCGCGTTACGACGGGGACCTCAGGGACCCGCCCTGGTGGCCTCAGGAGAGGCCAGTCCCCATGCGAGTTGCTAGGGGGCCTCTCGGGATTCCTCTCCCGTCGATACCGGGGCCAAAAACCTTGTGTGGAGTCAGGGCCGGAACCGAGGATTCCTCTCAGGGGCTGATATGGATCTTTGGGTACTTCTGGAGTCTCGCCAGGGGAGACAGGCCTCGTCTCGAGTGGGGGCATGCACGTGCGCTTTCCTTCCAGGCTGTAGCAGCAATGTCACGCTTCCCGTCGCGTGGATCAAAGGATCTGTGGTTTTCCCTCGAGGCTTTCCCTCGAGGCTTTCCCACAGGGCTGTCCAACGTGCCACCGTGGTGTGAGTCGATCCTCGGCGTGAAAGATGAGCCAGTGCAGGGCAAAGAGGTTCCTCTGGAATGGACTGAGACATCTGGGGGACTCTTGGAATGGTGGTACGACCATGGAGTTCCTCTCGGCTTTCCTGTGGAGAGTGCCTCCTCTTGAGATGCGACGGGATCGCCGGGAATTCTTTCCCGTTGAAAGCAGGTCAAGGATCCCTCATCTCGAGCTCCGAGGGGGAAACGGGGCTCCTCTGGATGTGGGCGGGACCATCGTGCTTCCTCTCGAGTGGAGACGGGTATGGCGGTGAACTTCTTGAGTTGCAGCAAGGGTGTGAAATACCCTTTCGAAGTTCCAGAGGTTAGGTGTCATTAGTCTCCAGACGCCTCATCGGAAATAGGCCTCATCTCGCCTGGAAGGGAGAACTTCCTGGATTTTCTCGAGTTGCGGCAGGTGTTCTCGAGTTACGACGGGGACCTCAGGCACGCGCCCTGGTGGCCTCAGGAGAGGCCAGTCCCCATGCGAGTTGCTAGGGGGCCTCTCGGGATTCCTCTCCCGTCGATACCGGGGCCAAAAACCTTGTGTGGAGTCAGGGCCGGAACCGAGGATTCCTCTCAGGGGCTGACATGGATCTTTGGGTACTTCTGGAGTCTCCCCAGGGGAGTCAGGCCTCGTCTCGTGTGGGGGCATGCACGTGCGCTTTCCTTCCAGGCTGTAGCAGCAATGTCACGCTTCCCGTCGCGTGGATCAAAGGATCTGTGGTTTTCACTCGAGGCTTTCCCTCGAGGCTTTCCCACAGGGCTGTCCCACGTGCCACCGTGGTGTGAGTCGATCCTCGGCGTGAAAAATGAGCCAGTGCAGGGCAAAGAGGTTCCTCTGGAATGGACTGAGACATCTGGGGGACTCTTGGAATGGTGGTACGACCATGGAGTTCCTCTCGCCTTTCCTGTTGAGAGTGCCTCCTCTTGAGATGCGACGGGAGCACCGGGAATTCTTTCCCGTTGAAAGCAGGTCAAGGATCCCTCATCTCGAGGTCCGAGGGGGAAACGGGGCTCCTCTGGATGTGGGCGGGACCGTCGTGCTTCCTCTCGAGTGGAGACGGGTATGGCGGTGAACTTCTTGAGTTGCAGCAAGGGTGTGAAAGACCCTTTCGAAGTTACAGAGGTTAGGTGTCATTAGTCTCCAGACGCCTCATCGGAAATAGGCCTCATCTCGCCTGGAAGGGAGATCTTCCTGGATTTTCTCGAGTTGCGGCAGGTGTTCCTGAGTTACGACGGGGACCTCAGGGACCCGCCCTGGTGGCCTCAGGAGAGGCCAGTCCCCATGCGATTTGCTAGGGGGCCTCTCGGGATTCCTCTCCCGTCGATACCGGGGCCAAAAGAATTTTTTGGAGTCAGGGCCGGAACCGAGGATTCCTCTCAGGGGCTGACATGGATCTTTGGGTACTTCTGGAGTCTCCCCAGGGGAGTCAGGCCTCGTCTCGAGTGGTGGCATGCACGTGCGCTTTCCTTCCAGGCTGTAACAGCAATGTCACGCTTCCCGTCGCGTGGATCAAAGGATCTGTGGTTTTCCCTCGATGCTTTCCCTCGAGGCTTTCCCACAGGTCTGTCCCACGTGCCACCGTGGTGTGAGTCGATCCTCGGCGTGAAAGATGAGCCAGTGCAGGGCAAAGAGGTTCCTCTGGAATGGACTGAGACATCTGGGGGACTCTTGGAATGGTGGTACGACCATGGAGTTCCTCTCGGCTTTCCTGTGGAGAGTGCCTCCTCTTGAGATGCGACGGGATCGCCGGGAATTCTTTCCCGTTGAAAGCAGGGAAAGGATCCCTCATCTCGAGCTCCGAGGGGGAAACGGGGCTCCTCTGGATGTGGGCGGGACCATCGTGCTTCCTCTCGAGTGGAGACGGGTATGGCGGTGAACTTCTTGAGTTGCAGCAAAGGTGTGAAAGACCCTTTCGAAGTTCCAGAGGTTAGGCGTCATTAGTCTCCAGACGCCTCATCGGAAATAGGCCTCATCTCGCCTGGAAGGGAGAACTTCCTGGATTTTCTCGAGTTGCGGCAGGTTATCCCGAGTTACGACGGGGACCTCAGGGACCCGCCCTGGTGGCCTCAGGAGAGGCCAGTCCCCAGGCGAGTTGCTAGGGGGCCTCTCGGGATTCCTCTCCCGTCGATACCGGGGCCAAAAGCCTTGTGTGGAGTCAGGGCCGGAACCGAGGATTCCTCTCAGGGGCTGACATGGATCTTTGGGTACTTCTGGAGTCTCGCCAGGGGAGACAGGCCTCGTCTCGAGTGGGGGCATGCACGTGCGCTTTCCTTCCAGGCTGTAGCAGCAATGTCACGCTTCTCGTCGCGTGGATCAAAGGGTCTGTGGTTTTCGCTCGAGGCTTTCCCTCGAGGCTTTCCCACAGGGCTGTCCCACGTGCCACCGTGGTGTGAGTCGATCCTCGGCGTGAAAGATGAGCCAGTGCAGGGCAAAGAGGTTCCTCTGGAATGGACTGAGAAATCTCGGGGACTCTTGGAATGGTGGTACGACCATGGAGTTCCTCTCGTCTTTCCTGTTGAGAGTGCCTCCTCTTGAGATGCGACGGGAACGCCGAAAATACTTTCCCGTTGATAGCAGGGAAAGGATCCCTCATCTCGAGCTACGAGGGGCAAACGGGGCTCCTCTGGATGTGGGCGGGACCATCATGTTTACTCTCGAGTGGAGACGGTTATGGCGGTGAACTTCTTGAGTTGCAGCAAGGGTGTGAAAGACCCTTTCGAACTTCCAGAGGTTCCGTGTCATTAGTCTCCAGACGCCTCATCGGAAATAGGCCTCATCTCGCCTGGAAGGGAGAACTTCCTGGATTTTCTCGAGTTGCGGCAGGTGTTCTCGAGTTACGACGGGGACCTCAGGGACCCGCCTTGGTGGCCTCAGGAAAGGTCAGTCCCCTTGCGAGTTCCTAGGGGGCCTCTCGGTATTCCTCTCCCGTCGATACCGGGGCCAAAATACTTGTGTGGAGTCAGGGCCGGAAACGAGGATTCCTCTCAGGGGCTGACATGGGTCTTTGGGTACTTCTGGAGTCTCCACAGGGGAGTCAGGCCTCGTCTCGAGTTGGGGCATGCACGTGCGCTTTCCTTACAGGCTGTAGCAGCAATGTCACGGTTCCCGTCGCGTGGATCAAAGGATCTGTGGTTTTCCCTCGAGGCTTTCCCTCGAGGCTTTCCCACAGGGCTGTCCCACGTGCCACCGTGGTTTGAGTCGATCCTCGTCGTGAAAGATGAGCCAGTGCAGGGCAAAGAGGTTCCTCTGGAATGGACTGAGACATCTGGGGGACTCTTGGAATGGTGGTACGACCATGGAGTTCCTCTCGCCTTTCCTGTTGAGAGTGCCTCCTCTTGAGATGCGACGGGAACGCCGGGAATTCTTTCCCGTTGAAAGCAGGGAAAGGATCCCACATCTCGAGCTCTGAGGGGGAAACGGGGCTCCTCTGGATGTGGGCGGGACCATCGTGCTTCCTCTCGAGTGGAGACGGGTATGGCGGTGAACTTCTTGAGTTGCAGCAAGGGTGTGAAAGACCCTTTCGAAGTTCCAGAGGTTAGGTGTCATTAGTCTCCAGACGCCTTATCGGAAATAGGCCTCATCTCGCCTGGAAGGGAGAACTTCCTGGATTTTCTCGAGTTGCGGCAGGTGTTCTCGAGTTAAGACGGGGACCTAAGGGACCCGCCCTGGTGGCCTAAGGAGAGGCCAGTCCCCATGCGATTTGCTAGGGGGCCTCTCGGGATTCCTCTCCCGTCGATACAGGGGCCAAAAACCTTGTGTGGAGTCAGGGCCGGAACCGAGCATTCCTCTCAGGGGCTGACATGGATCTTTGGGTACTTGTGGAGTCTCCCCAGGGGAGTCAGGCCTCGTCTCGAGTGGTGGCATGCACGTGCGCTATCCTTCCAGGCTGAAGCAGCAATGTCACGCTTCCCGTCGCGTGGATCAAAGGATCTGTGGTTTTCCCTCGAGGCTTTCCCTTGAGGCTTTCCCACAGGGCTTTCCCACGTGCCAACGTGGTGTGATTCGATCCTCGGCATGAAAGATGAGCCAGTTCAGGGCAAAGAGGTTCCTCTGGAATGGACTGAGACATCTGGGGGACTCTTGGAATGGTGGTACGACCATGGAGTTCCTCTCGCCTTTCCTGTTGAGAGTGCCTCCTCTTGAGATGCGACGGGAATGCCGAAAATACTTTCCCGTTGATAGCAGGGAAAGGATCCCTCATCTCGAGCTACGAGGGGCAAACGGGGCTCCTCTGGATGTGGGCGGGACCATCATGTTTCCTCTCGAGTGGAGACGGTTATGGCGGTGAACTTCTTGAGTTGCAGCAAGGGTGTGAAAGACCCTTTCGAACTTCCAGAGGTTCCGTGTCATTAGTCTACAGACGCCTCATCGGAAATAGGCCTCATCTCGCCTGGAAGGGAGAACTTCCTGGATTTTCTCGAGTTGCGGCAGGTGTTCTCGAGTTACGACGGGGACCTCAGGGACCCGCCCTGGTGGCCTCAGGAAAGGTCAGTCCCCTTGCGAGTTCCTAGGGGGCCTCTCGGGATTCCTCTCCCGTCGATACCGGGGCCAAAATACTTGTGTGGAGTCAGGGCCGGAACCGAGGATTCCTCTCAGGGGCTGACATGGGTCTTTGGGTACTTCTGGAGTCTCCCCAGGGGAGTCAGGCCTCGTCTCGAGTGGGGGCATGCACGTGCGCTTTCCTTACAGGCTGTAGCAGCAATGTCACGGTTCCCGTCGCGTGGATCAAAGGATCTGTGGTTTTCCCTCGAGGCTTTCCCTCGAGGCTTTCCCACAGGGCTGTCCCACGTGCCACCGTGGTGTGAGTCGATCCTCGGCGTGAAAGATGAGCCAGTGCAGGGCAAAGAGGTTCCTCTGGAATGGACTGAGACATCTGGGGGACTCTTGGAATTGTGGTACGACCATGGAGTTCCTCTCGCATTTCCTGTTGAGAGTGCCTCCTCTTGAGATGCGACGGGAACGCCGGGAATTCTTTCCCGTTGAAAGCAGGGAAAGGATCCCTCATCTCGTGCTACGAGAGGGAAACGGGGCTCCTCTGGATGTGGGCGGGACCATCGTGCTTCCTCTCGAGTGGAGACGGGTGTGGTGGTGAACTTCTTGAGTTGCAGCAAGGGTGTGAAAGACCCTTTCGAAGTTCCAGCGGTTAGGTGTCATTAGTCTCCAGATGCCTCATCGGAAATAGGCCTCAACTCGCCTGGAAGGGAGAACTTCCTGGATTTTCTCGAGTTGTGGCAGGTGTTCTCGAGTTACGACGGGGAACTCAGGGAACCGCCCTGGTGGCGACAGGAGAGGCCAGGCCCCATGCGAGTGGCTAGGGGGCCGCACGGGATTCCTCTCCCGTCGATACCGGGGCCAAAAACCTTGTGTGGAGTCAGGGCCGGAACCGAGGATTCCTCTCAGGGGCTGACATGGATCTTTGGGTACTTCTGGAGTCTCCCCAGGGGAGTCAGGCCTCGTCTCGACTGGGGGCATGCACGTGCGCTTTCCTTCCAGGCTGTAGCAGCAATGTCAAGCTTCCCGTCGCGTGGATCAAAGGATCTGTGGTTTTCCCTCTAGGCTTTCCCACAGGGCTGTCCCACGTGCCACCGTGGTGTGAGTCAATTCTCGGCGTGAAAGATGAGCAGTGCAGGGCAAAGAGGTTCCTCTGGATTGGACTGAGACATCTGGGGGACTCTTGGAATGATGGTACGACCATGGAGTTCCTCTCGCCTTTCCTGTTGAGAGTGCCTCCTCTTGAGATGCGACGGGAACGCCGGGAATTCTTTCCCGTTGAAAGCAGGGAAAGGATCCCTCATCTCGAGCTACGAGGGGGAAACGGGGCTCCTCTGGATGTGGGCGGGACCATCGTGCTTCCTCTCGAGTGGAGACGGGTATGGCGGTGAAATTCTTGAGTTGCAGCAAGGGTGTGAAAGACCCTTTCGAAGTTCCAGAGGTTAGGTGTCATTAGTCTCCAGACGCCTCATCGGAAATAGGCCTCATTTCGCCTGGAAAGGAGAACTTCCTGGATTTTCTCGAGTTGTGGCAGGTGTTCTCGAGTTACGACGGGGACCTCAGGGACCCGCCCTGGTGGCCTCAGGAACGGCCAGTCCTATGCTAGTTGCTAGGGGGCCTCTCGGTATTCCTCTCCCGTCGATACCGGGGCCAGAAACCTTGTGTGGAGTCAGGGCCGGAACCGAGGATTCCTCTCAGGGGCTGACATGGATCTTTGGGTACTTCTGGAGTCTCCCCAGGCGAGTCAGGCCTCATCTCGAGTGGGGGCATGCACGTGCGCTTTCCTTCCAGGCTGTAGCAGCAATGTCATGCTTCCCGTTGCGTGGATCAAAGGATCTGTGGTTTGCCCTCGAGGCTTTCCCACAGGGCTGTCCCACGTGCCACCGTGGTGTGAGTCGATCCTCGGCGTGAAAGATGAGCCAGTGCAGGTCAAAGAGGTTCCTCTGGAATGGACTGAGAAATCTCGGGGACTCTTGGAATGGTGGTACGACCATGGAGTTCCTCTCGCCTTTCCTGTTGAGAGTGCCTCCTCTTGAGATGCGACGGAAACGCCGGGAATTCTTTCCCGTTGAAAGCAGGGAAAGGATCCCTCATCTCGAGCTACGAGGGGGAAACGGGGCTCCTCTGGATGTGGGCGGGACCTTCATGCTTCCTCTCGAGTCGACACGGGTATGGCGGTGAACTTCTTGAGTTGCAGCAAGGGTGTGAAAGACCCTTTCGAAGTTCCAGAGGTTCCGTGTCATTAGGCTCCAGACGCCTCATCGGAAATAGGCCTCATCTCGCCTGGAAGGGAGAACTTCCTGAATTTTCTCGAGTTGCGGCAGGTGTTCTCGAGTTACGACGGGGACCTCAGGGACCCGCCCTGGTGGCCTCAGGAAAGGCCAGTCCCCATGCGAGTTGCTCGGGGGCCTCTCGGGATTCCTCTCCTGTCGATACCGGGGCCAAAAAACTTGTGTGGAGTCAGGGCCTGAACCGAGGATTCCTCTCAGGGGCTGACATGGATCTTTGGGTACTTCTGTAGTCTCCCCAGGGGAGTCAGGCCTCGTCTCGAGTGGGGGCATGCACGTGCGCTTTCCTTCCAGGCTGTAGCAGCAATGTCATGCTTCCCGTCACGTGGATCAAAGGATCTGTGGTTTTCCCTCGAGGCTTTCCCACAGGGCTGTCCCACGTGCCACCGTGGTGTGAGTCGATCCTCGGCGTGAAAGATGAGCCAGTGCAGGGCAAAGAGGTTCCTCTGGAATGGACTGAGAAATCTCGGGGACTCTTGGAATGGTGGTACGACCATGGAGTTCCTCTCGTCTTTCCTGTTGAGAGTGCCTCCTCTTGAGATGCGACGGGAACGCCGAAAATACTTTCCCGTTGATAGCAGGGAAAGGATCCCTCATCTCGAGCTACGAGGGGCAAACGGGGCTCCTCTGGATGTGGGCGGGACCATCATGTTTACTCTCGAGTGGAGACGGTTATGGCGGTGAACTTCTTGAGTTGCAGCAAGGGTGTGCAAGACCCTTTCGAACTTCCAGAGGTTCCGTGTCATTAGTCTCCAGACGCCTCATCGGAAATAGGCCTCATCTCGCCTGGAAGGGAGAACTTCCTGGATTTTCTCGAGTTGCGGCAGGTGTTCTCGAGTTACGACGGGGACCTCAGGGACCCGCCCTGGTGGCCTCAGGAAAGGTCAGTCCCCTTGCGAGTTCCTAGGGGGCCTCTCGGTATTCCTCTCCCGTCGATACCGGGGCCAAAATACTTGTGTGGAGTCAGGGCCGGAAACGAGGATTCCTCTCAGGGGCTGACATGGGTCTTTGGGTACTTCTGGAGTCTCCCCAGGGGAGTCAGGCCTCGTCTCGAGTGGGGGCATGCACGTGCGCTTTCCTTACAGGCTGTAGCAGCAATGTCACGGTTCCCGTCGCGTGGATCAAAGGATCTGTGGTTTTCCCTCGAGGCTTTCCCTCGAGGCTTTCCCACAGGGCTGTCCCACGTGCCACCGTGGTTTGAGTCGATCCTCGTCGTGAAAGATGAGCCAGTGCAGGGCAAAGAGGTTCCTCTGGAATGGACTGAGACATCTGGGGGACTCTTGGAATGGTGGTACGACCATGGAGTTCCTCTCGCCTTTCCTGTTGAGAGTGCCTCCTCTTGAGATGCGACGGGAACGCCGGGAATTCTTTCCCGTTGAAAGCAGGGAAAGGATCCCACATCTCGAGCTCTGAGGGGGAAACGGGGCTCCTCTGGATGTGGGCGGGACCATCGTGCTTCCTCTCGAGTGGAGACGGGTATGGCGGTGAACTTCTTGAGTTGCAGCAAGGGTGTGAAAGACCCTTTCGAAGTTCCAGAGGTTAGGTGTCATTAGTCTCCAGACGCCTTATCGGAAATAGGCCTCATCTCGCCTGGAAGGGAGAACTTCCTGGATTTTCTCGAGTTGCGGCAGGTGTTCTCGAGTTAAGACGGGGACCTAAGGGACCCGCCCTTGTGGCCTAAGGAGAGGCCAGTCCCCATGCGATTTGCTAGGGGGCCTCTCGGGATTCCTCTCCCGTCGATACAGGGGCCAAAAACCTTGTGTGGAGTCAGGGCCGGAACCGAGCATTCCTCTCAGGGGCTGACATGGATCTTTGGGTACTTGTGGAGTCTCCCCAGGGGAGTCAGGCCTCGTCTCGAGTGGTGGCATGAACGTGCGCTATCCTTCCAGGCTGAAGCAGCAATGTCACGCTTCCCGTCGCGTGGATCAAAGGATCTGTGGTTTTCCCTCGAGGCTTTCCCTTGAGGCTTTCCCACAGGGCTCTCCCACGTGCCAACGTGGTGTGATTCGATCCTCGGCATGAAAGATGAGCCAGTTCAGGGCAAAGAGGTTCCTCTGGAATGGACTGAGACATCTGGGGGACTCTTGGAATGGTGGTACGACCATGGAGTTCCTCTCGCCTTTCCTGTTGAGAGTGCCTCCTCTTGAGATGCGACGGGAAAGCCAGGAATTCTTTCCCGTTGAAAGCAGGGAAAGGATCCTTCATCTCGAGCTACGAGGGGGAAACGGGGCTCCTCTGGATGTGGGCGGGACCATCGTGCTTTCTCTCGAGTGGAGACGGGTATGGCGGTGAACTTCTTGAGTTGCAGCAAGGTTGTGAAAGACCCTTTTGAAGTCCCAGAGATTAGGTGTCATTAGACTCCAGACGCCTCATCGGAAATAGGCCTCATCTCGCCTGGAAGGGAGAACTTCCTGGATATTCTCGAGTTGCGGCAGGTGTTCTCAAGTTACGACGGGGACGTCATGGACCGCCCTGGTGGCCTCAGGAAAGGCCATTCCCCATGCGAGTTGCTAGGGGGCCTCTTGAGATTCCTCTCCCATCGATACCGGGGCCAAAAAACTTGTGTGGAGTCAGGGCCGGAACCGAGGATTCCTCTAAGGGGCTGACATGGATCTTTGGGTCTTTCTGGAGTCTCCCCAGGGGAGTCAGGCCTCGTCTCGAGTCGGGGCATGCACGTGCGCTTTCCTTCCAGGCTGAAGCAGCAATGTCACGCTTCCCGTCGTGTGGATCAAAGGATCTGTGCTTTTCCCTCTAGGCTTTCCCTCGAGGCTATCCCACAGGGCTGTCCCACGTGCCACCGTGGTGTGAGTCGATCCTCGGCGTGAAAGATGAGCCAGTGCAGGGCAAAGAGGTTCCTCTGGAATGGACTGAGAAATCTCGGGGACTCTTGGAATGGTGGTACGACCATGGAGTTCCTCTCGTCTTTCCTGTTGAGAGTGCCTCCTCTTGAGATGCGACGGGAACGCCGAAAATACTTTCCCGTTGATAGCAGGGAAAGGATCCCTCATCTCGAGCTACGAGGGGCAAACGGGGCTCCTCTGGATGTGGGCGGGACCATCATGTTTCCTCTCGAGTGGAGACGGTTATGGCGGTGAACTTCTTGAGTTGCAGCAGGGGTGTGAAAGACCCTTTCGAACTTCCAGAGGTTCCGTGTCATTAGTCTACAGACGCCTCATCGGAAATAGGCCTCATCTCGCCTGGAAGCGAGAACTTCCTGGATTTTCTCGAGTTGCGGCAGGTGTTCTCGAGTTACGACGGGGACCTCAGGGACCCGCCCTGGTGGCCTCAGGAAAGGTCAGTCCCCTTGCGAGTTCCTAGGGGGCCTCTCGGGATTCCTCTCCCGTCGATACCGGGGCCAAAATACTTGTGTGGAGTCAGGGCCGGAACCGAGGATTCCTCTCAGGGGCTGACATGGGTCTTTGGGTACTTCTGGAGTCTCCCCAGGGGAGTCAGGCCTCGTCTCGAGTGGGGGCATGCACGTGCGCTTTCCTTACAGGCTGTAGCAGCAATGTCACGGTTCCCGTCGCGTGGATCAAAGGATCTGTGGTTTTCCCTCGAGGCTTTCCCTCGAGGCTTTCCCACAGGGCTGTCCCACGTGCCACCGTGGTGTGAGTCGATCCTCGGCGTGAAAGATGAGCCAGTGCAGGGCAAAGAGGTTCCTCTGGAATGGACTGAGAAATCTCGGGGACTCTTGGAATGGTGGTACGACCATGGAGTTCCTCTCGCCTTTCCTGTTGAGAGTGCCTCCTCTTGAGATGCGACGGGAACACCGGGAATTCTTTCCCATTGAAAGCAGGGAAAGGACCCCTCATCTCGAGCTACGAGGGGGAAACGGGGCTCCTTTGGTTGTGGGTGGGACGATCGTGCTTCCTCTCGAGTTGAGACGGGTATGGCGGTGAACTTCTTGAGTTGCAGCAAGGGTGTGAAAGACCCTTTCGAAGTTCCAGCGGTTAGGTGTCATTAGTCTCCAGATGCCTCATCGGAAATAGGCCTCAACTCGCCTGGAAGGGAGAACTTCCTGGATTTTCTCGAGTTGTGGCAGGTGTTCTCGAGTTACGACGGGGAACTCAGGGAACCGCCCTGGTGGCGACAGGAGAGGCCAGGCCCCATGCGAGTGGCTAGGGGGCCGCACGGGATTCCTCTCCCGTCGATACCGGGGCCAAAAACCTTGTGTGGAGTCAGGGCCGGAACCGAGGATTCCTCTCAGGGGCTGACATGGATCTTTGGGTACTTCTGGAGTCTCCCCAGGGGAGTCAGGCCTCGTCTCGAGTGGGGGCATGCACGTGCGCTTTCCTTCCAGGCTGTAGCAGCAATGTCAAGCTTCCCGTCGCGTGGATCAAAGGATCTGTGGTTTTCCCTCTAGGCTTTCCCACAGGGCTGTCCCACGTGCCACCGTGGTGTGAGTCGATCCTCGGCGTGAAAGATGAGCCTGTGCAGGGCAAAGAGGTTGCTCTGGAATGGACTGAGACATCTGGGGGACTCTTGGAATGGTGGTACGACCATGTAGTTCCTCTCGCCTTTCCTGTTGAGAGTGCCTCCTCTTGAGATGCGACGGGAACACCGGGAATTCTTTCCCATTGAAAGCAGGGAAAGGATCCCTCATCTCGAGCTACGAGGGGGAAACGGGGCTCCTTTGGTTGTGGGTGGGACGATCGTGCTTCCTCTCGAGTTGAGACGGGTATGGCGGTGAACTTCTTGAGTTGCAGCAAGGGTGTGAAAGACCCTTTCGAAGTTCCAGAGGTTAGGTGTCATTAGTCTCCAGACGCCTCATCGGAAATAGGCCTCATCTCGCCTGGAAGGGAGAACTTCCTGGATTTTCTCGAGTTGCGGCAGGTGTTCTCGAGTTACGACGGGGACCTCAGGGACCCGCCCTGGTGGCCTCAGGAGAGGCCAGTCCCCATGCGAGTTGCTAGGGGGCCTCTCGGGATTCCTCTCCCGTCGATACCGGGGCCAAAAACCTTGTGTGGAGTCAGGGCCGGAACCAAGGATTCCTCTCAGGGGCTGACATGGGTCTTTGGGTACTTCTGGAGTCTCCCCAGGGGGGTCAGGCCTCGTCTCGAGTGGGGGCATGCACGTGCGCCTTCCTTCCAGGCTGTAGCAGCAATGTCACGCTTCCCGTCGCGTGGATCAAAGGATCTGTGGTTTTCTCTCGAGGCTTTCCCACAGGGCTGTCCCACGTGACACCGTGGTGTGAGTCGATCCTCGGCGTGAAAGATGAGCCAGTGCAGGGCAAAGAGGTTCCTCTGGAATGGACTGAGACATCTGGGGGACTCTTGGAATGGTGGTACGACCATGGAGTTCCTCTCGCCTTTCCTGTTGAGAGTGCCTCCTCTTGAGATGTGACGGGAACGCCGGGAATTATTTCCCGTTGATAGCAGGGAAAGGATCCCTCATCTCGAGCTACGAGGGGGAAACGGGGCTCCTCTGGATGTGGGCGGGACCATCGTGCTTCCTCTCGAGTGGAGACGGGTAAGGCGGTGAACTTCTTGAGTTGCAGCAAGGGTGTGAAAGACCCTTTCAAAGTTCCAGAGGTTTGGTGTCATTAGTCTCAAGACGCCTCATCGGAAATAGGCCTCATCTCGCCTGGAAGGGAGAACTTCCTGGATTTTCTCGAGTTGCGGCAGGAGTTCTCGAGTTACGACGGGGACCTCAGGGATCCGCCCTGGTGGCTTCAGGAAAGGCCAGTCCCCATGGGAGGTCCTAGGGGGCCTTTCGGATTACTCTCCCGTCGATACCAGGGCCAAAAACCTTGTGTGGAGTCAGGGCCTGAACCGAGGATTCCTATCAGGGGCTGACATGGATCTTTGGGTACTTGTGGAGTCTCCCCAGGGGAGTCAGGCCTCGTCTCGAGTGGGGGCATGCACGTGTGCTTTCCTTCCAGGCTGTAGCAGCAATGTCACGCTTCCCGTCGCGTGGATCAAAGGATCTGTGGTTTTCCCTCGAGGCTTTCCCTCGAGGCTTTCCCACAGGGCTGTCCCACGTGCCACCGTGGTGTGAGTCGATCCTCGGCGTGAAAGATGAGCCAGTGCAGGGCAAAGAGGCTCCTCTGGAATGGACTGAGACATCTGGGGGACTCTTGGAATGGTGGTATGACCATGGAGTTCCTCTCGCCTTTCCTGTTGAGAGTGCCTCCTCTTGAGATGCGACGGGAACGCCGGGAATTCTTTCCCGTTGAAAGCAGGGAATGGATCCCTCATCTCGAGCTCCGAGGGGGAAACGGGTCTCCTCTGGATGTGGGCGGGACCATCGTGCTTCCTCTCGAGTGGAGATGGGTATGGCGGTGAACTTCTTGAGTTGCAGCAAGGGTGTGAAAGACCCTTTCGAAGTTCCAGAGTTTAGGTGTCATTAGTCTCCAGACGCCTCATCGGAAATAGGCCTCATCTCGCCTGGAAGGGAGAACTTCATGGATTTTCTCGAGTTGCGGCAGGTGTTCTCGAGTTACGACGGGGACCTCAGGGACCCGCCCGGGTGGCCTCAGGAGAGGCCAGTCCCCATGCGAGTTGCTAGGGGGCCTCTCGGGATTCCTCTCCCGTCGATACCGGGGCCAAAAACCTTGTGTGGAGTCAGGGCCGGAACCGAGGATTCCTCTCAGGGGCTGACATGGATCTTTGGGTACTTGTGGAGTCTCCCGAGGGGAGTCAGGCCTCGTCTCGAGTGGGGGCATGCACGTGCGCTTTCCTTCCAGGCTGTAGCAGCAATGTCACGCTTCCCGTCGCGTGGATCAAAGGATCTGTGGTTTTCCCTCGAGGCTTTCCCTCGAGGCTTTCCCACAGGGCTGTCCCACGTGCCACCGTGGTGTGAGTCGATCCTCGGCGTGAAAGATGAGCCAGTGCAGGGCAAAGAGGCTCCTCTGGAATGGACTGAGACATCTGGGGGACTCTTGGAATGGTGGTACGACCATGGAGTTCCTCTCGCCTTTCCTGTTGAGAGTGCCTCTTCTTGAGATGCGACGGGAACGCCGGGAATTCTTTCCCGTTGAAAGCAGGGAAAGGATCCCTCATCTCGAGCTACGAGGGGGAAACGGGTCTCCTCTGGATGTGGGCGGGACCATCGTGCTTCCTCTCGAGTGGAGACGGGTACGGCGGTGAACTTCTTGAGTTGCAGCAAGGGTGTGAAAGACCCTTTCGAAGTTCCAGAGGTTAGGTGTCATTTGTCTCCAGAGGCCTCATCGGAAATAGGCCACATCTCGCCTGGAAGGGAGAACTTCCTGGATTTTCTCGAGTTGCGGCAGGTGTTCTCGAGTTACGACGGGGACCTCAGGGACCCGCCCTGTTGGCCTCAGAAGAGGCCAGTCCCCATGCGAGTTGCTAGGGGGCCTCTCGGGATTCCTCTCCCGTCGATACCGGGGCCAAAATCCTTGTGTGGAGTCAGGGCCGGAAACGAGGATTCCTCTCAGGGGCTGACATGGATCTTTGGGTACTTCTGGAGTCTCCCCAGGGGAGTCAGGCCTCGTCTCGAGTGGGGGCATGCACGTGCGCTTTCCTTCCAGGCTGTAGCAGCAATGTCACGCTTCCCGTCGCGTGGATCAAAGGATCTGTGGTTTTCCCTCGAGGCTTTCCCTCGAGGCTTTCCCACAGGGCTGTCCCACGTGCCACCGTGGTGTGAGTCGATCATCGGCGTGAAAGATGAGCCAGTGCAGGGCAAAGAGGCTCCTCTGGAATGGACTGAGACATCTGGGGGACTCTTGGAATGGTGGTACGACCATGGAGTTCCTCTCGCCTTTCCTGTTGAGAGTGCCTCCTCTTGAGATGCGACGGGAACGCCGGGAATTCTTTCCCGTTGAAAGCAGGGAATGGATCCCTCATCTCGAGCTCCAAGGGGGAAACGGGTCTCCTCTGGATGTGGGCGGGACCATCGTGCTTCCTCTCGAGTGGAGACGGGTATGGCGGTGAACTTCTTGAGTTGCAGCAAGGGTGTGAAAGACCCTTTCGAAGTTCCAGAGTTTAGGTGTCATTAGTCTCCAGTCGCCTCATCGGAAATAGGCCTCATCTCGCCTGGAAGGGAGAACTTCCTGGATTTTCTCGAGTTGCGGCAGGTGTTCTCGAGTTACGACGGGACCTCAGGGACCCGCCCTGGTGGCCTCAGGAGAGGCCAGTCCCCATGCGAGTTGCTAGGGGGCCTCTCGGGATTCCTCTCCCGTCGATACCAGGGCCAAAAACCTTGTGTGGAGTCAGGGCCGGAACCGAGGATTCCTCTCAGGGGCTGACATGGATCTTTGGGTACTTCTGGAGTCTCCCCAGGGGAGTCAGGCCTCGTCTCGAGTGGGGGCATGCACGTGCGCTTTCCTTCCAGGCTGTAGCAGCAATGTCACGCTTCCCGTCGCGTGGATCAAAGGATCTGTGGTTTTCCCTCGAGGCTTTCCCTCGAGGCTTTCGCACAGGGCTGTCCCACGTGCCACCGTGGTGTGAGTCGATCCTCGGCGTGAAAGATGAGCCAGTGCAGGGCAAAGAGGCTCCTCTGGAATGGACTGAGACATCTGGGGGACTCTTGGAATGGTGGTACGACCATGGAGTTCCTCTCGCCTTTCCTGTTGAGAGTGCCTCCTCTTGAGATGCGACGGGAACGCCGGGAATTCTTTCCCGTTGAAAGCAGGGAATGGATCCCTCATCTCGAGCTCCGAGGGGGAAACGGGTCTCCTCTGGATGTGGGCGGGACCATCGTGCTTCCTCTCGAGTGAAGACGGGTATGGCGGTGAACTTCTTGAGTTGCAGCAAGGGTGTGAAAGACCCTTTCGAAATTCCAGAGTTTAGGTGTCATTAGTCTCCAGACGCCTCATCGGAAATAGGCCTCATCTCGCCTGGAAGGGAGAACTTCATGGATTTTTTCGAGTTGCGGCAGGTGTTCTCGAGTTACGACGGGGACCTCAGGGACCCGCCCTGGTGGCCTCAAGAGAGGCCAGTCCCCATGCGAGTTGCTAGGGGGCCTCTCGGCATTCCTCTCCCGTCGATACCAGGGCCAAAAACCTTGTGTGGAGTCAGAGCCGGAACCTAGGATTCCTCTCAGGGGCTGACATGGATCTTTGGGTACTTGTGGAGTCTCCCCAGGGGAGTCAGTCCTCGTCTCGAGTGGGGGCATGCACGTGCGCTTTCCTTCCAGGCTGTAGCAGCAATGTCACGCTTCCCGTCGCGTGGATCAAAGATCTGTGGTTTTCCCTCGAGGCTTTCCCTCGAGGCTTTCCCACAGGGCTGTCCCACGTGCCACCGTGGTGTGAGTCGATCCTCGGCGTGAAAGATGAGCCAGTGCAGGGCAAAGAGGTTCCTCTGGAATGGACTGAGACATCTGGGGGACTCTTGGAATGGTGGTACGACCATGGAGTTCCTCTCGCCTTTCCTGTTGAGAGTGCCTCCTCTTGAGATGCGACGGGAACGCCGGGAATTCTTTCCCGTTGAAAGCAGGGAAAGGATCCCTCATCTCGAGCTACGAGGGGGAAACGGGGCTCCTCTGGATTTGGGCGGGACCATCGTGCTTCCTCTCTAGTGGAGACGGGTATGGCGGTGAACTTCTTGAGTTGCAGCAAGGGTGTGAAAGACCCTTTCGAAGTTCCAGAGGTTAGGTGTCATTAGTCTCCAGAGGCCTCATCGGAAATAGGCCTCATCTCGCCTGGAAGGGAGAACTTCCTGGATTTTCTAGAGTTGCGGCAGGTGTTCTCGAGTTACGACGGGGACCTCAGGGACCCGCCCTGGTGGCCTCAGGAGAGGCCAGTCCCTAGGCGAGTTGCTAGGGGGCCTCTCGGGATTCCTCTCCCGTTGATACCGGGGCCAAAAACCTTGTGTGGAGTCAGGTCCGGAACCGAGGATTCCTCTCAGGGGCTGACATGGATCTTTGGGTACTTCTGGAGTCTCCCCAGGGGAGTCAGGCCTCGTCTCGAGTGGGGGCATGCACGTGCGCTTTCCTTCCAGGCTGTAGCAGCAATGTCACGCTTCCCGTCGCGTGGATCAAAGGATCTGTGGTTTTCCCTCGAGGCTTTCCCTCGAGGCTTTCCCACAGGGCTGTCCCACGTGACACCGTGGTGTGAGTCGATCCTCGGCGTGAAAGATGAGCCAGTGCAGGGCAAAGAGGTTCCTCTGGAATGGACGGAGACATCTGGGGGACTCTTGGAATGGTGGTACGACCATGGAGTTCCTCTCGCCTTTCCTGTTGAGAGTGCCTCCTCTTGAGATGCGACGGGAACGCCGGGAATTTTTTCCCGTTGAAAGCAGGGAAAGGATCCCTCATCTCGAGCTACGAGGGGGAAACGGGGCTCCTCTGGATGTGGGCGGGACCATCGTGCTTTCTCTCGAGTGGAGACGGGTATGGCGGTGAACTTCTTGAGTTGCAGCAAGGGTGTGAAAGACCCTTTCGAAGTTCCAGAGGTTAGGTGTCATTAGTCTCCAGACGCCTCATCGGAAATAGGCCTCATCTCGCCTGGAAGGGAGAACTTCCTGGATTTTCTCGAGTTGCGGCAGGTGTTCTCGAGTTTCGACGGGGACCTCAGGAACCCGCCCTGGTGGCCTCAGGAGAGGCCAGTCCCCATGCGAGTTGCTAGGGGGCCTCTCGGGATTCCTCTCCCGTCGATACCGGGGCCAAAAAGCTTGTGTGGAGTCAGGGCCGGAACCGAGGATTCCTCTCAGGGGCTGACATGGATCTTTGGGTACTTCTGGAGTCTCCCCAGTGGAGTCAGGCCTCGTCTCGAGTGGGGGCATGCACGTGCGCTTTCCTTTCAGGCTGTAGCAGCAATGTCACGCTTCCCGTCACGTGGATCAAAGGATATGTGGTTTTCCCTCGAGGCTTTCCCTCGAGGCTTTCCCACAGGGCTGTCCCACGTGCCACCGTGGTGTGAGTCGATCCTCGGCGTGAAAGATGAGCCAGTGCAGGGCAAAGAGGTTCCTCTGGAATGGACTGAGACATCTGGGGGACTCTTGGAATGGTGGTACGACCATGGAGTTCCTCTCGCCTTTCCTGTTGAGAGTGCCTCCTCTTGAGATGCGACGGGAACGCCGGGAATTCTTTCCCGTTGAAAGCAGGGAAAGGATCCCTCATCTCGAGCTAGGAGGGGGAAACGGGGCTCCTCTGGATGTGGGCGGGACCATCGTGCTTCCTCTCTAGTGGAAACGGGTATGGCGGTGAACTTCTTGAGTTGCAGCAAGGGTGTGAAAGACCCTTTCGAAGTTCCAGAGGTTAGGTGTCATTAGTCTCCAGAGGCCTCATCGGAAATAGGCCTCATCTCGCCTGGAAGGGAGAACTTCCCGGATTTTCTCGAGTTGCGGCAGGTGTTCTCGAGTTACGACGGGGACCTCAGGCACCCGCCCTGGTGGCCTCAGGAAAGGCCAGTCCCTAGGCGAGTTGCTAGGGGGCCTCTCGGGATTCCTCTCCCGTTGATACCGGGGCCAAAAACCTTGTGTGGAGTCAGGGCCGGAACCGAGGATTCCTCTCAGGGGCTGACATGGATCTTTGGGTACTTCTGGAGTCTCCCCAGGGGAGTCAGGCCTCGTTTCGAGTGGGGGCATGCACGTGCGCTTTCCTTCCAGGCTGTAGCAGCAATGTCACGCTTCCCGTCGCGTGGATCAAAGGATCTGTGGTTTTCCCTCGAGGCTTTCTCTCGAGGCTTTCCCACAGGGCTGTCCCACGTGCCACCGTGGTGTGAGTCGATCCTCGGCGTGAAAGATGAGCCAGTGCAGGGCAAAGAGGTTCCTCTGGAATGGACTGAGACATCTGGGGGACTCTTGGAATGGTGGTACGACCATGGAGTTCCTCTCGCCTTTCCTGTTGAGAGTGCCTCCTCTTGAGATGCGACGGGAACGCCGGGAATTCTTTCCCGTTGAAACCAGGGAAAGGATCCCTCATCTCGAGCTACGAGGGGGAAACGGGGCTCCTCTGGATGTGGGCGGGACCATCGTGCTTCCTCTCTAGTGGAGACGGGTATGGTGGTGAACTTCTTGAGTTGCAACAAGGCTGTGAAAGACCCTTTCGAAGTTCCAGAGGTTAGGTGTCATTAGTCTCCAGACGCCTCATCGGAAATAGGCCTCATCTCGCCTGGAAGGGAGAACTTCCTGGATTTTCTCGAGTTGCGGCAGGTGTTCTCGAGTTACGATGGGGACCTCAGGGACCCGCCCTGGTGGCCTCAGGAGAAGCCAGTCCCTATGCGAGTTGCTAGGGGGCCTCTCGGGATTCCTCTCCCGTCGATACCAGGGCCAAAAACCTTGTGTGGAGTCAGGGCCGGAACCGAGGATTCCTCTCAGGGGCTGACATGGATCTTTGGGTACTTCTGGAGTCTCCCCAGGGGAGTCAGGCCTCGTCTCGAGTGGGGGCATGCACGTGCACTTTCCTTCCAGGCTGTAGCAGCAATGTCACGCTTCCCGTCGCGTGGATCAAATGATGTGTGGTTTTCCCTCGAGGCTTTCCCACAGGGCTGTCCCACGTGCCACCGTGGTGTGAGTCGATCCTCGGCGTGAAAGATGAGCCAGTGCAGGGCAAAGAGCTTCCTCTGGAATGGACTGAGACATCTGGGGGACTCTTGGTATGGTGGTACGACCATGGAGTTCCTCTCGCCTTTCCTGTTGAGAGTGCCTCCTCTTGAGATGCGACGGGAACGCAGGGAATTCTTTCCCGTTGAAAGCAGGGAAAGGATCCCTCATCTCGAGCTACGAGGGGGAAACGGGGCTCCTTTGGATGTGGTCGGGACCATCGTGCTTCCTCTCGAGTGGAGACGGGTATGGTGGTGAACTTCTTGAGTTGCAGCAAGGGTGTGAAAGACCCTTTCGAAGTTCCAGAGGTTAGGTGTCATTAGTCTCCAGACGCCTCATCGGAAATAAGCCTCATCTCGCCTGGAAGGGAGAACTTCCTGGATTTTCTCGAGTGGTGGCAGGTGTTCTCGAGTAACGACGGGGACCTCAGGGACCGGCCCTGGTGGCCTCAGGAGAGGCCAGTCCCCATGCGAGTTGCTAGGGGGCCTCTCGGGATTCCTCTCCCGTCGATACCGGGGCCAAAATGCTTGTGTGGAGTCAGGGCCGGAACCGAGGATTCCTCTCAGGGGCTGACATGGATCTTTGGGTACTTCTGGAGTCTCCCCAGGGGAGTCAGACCTCGTCTCGAGTGGGGGCATGCACGTGCGCTTTCCTTCCAGGCTGTAGTAGCAATGTCACGCTTCCCGTCGCGTGGATCAAAGGATCTGTGGTTTTCCCTCGAGGCTTTCCCTCGAGGCTTTCCCACAGGGCTGTCCCACGTGCCACCGTGGTGTGAGTCGATCCTCGGCGTGAAAGATGAGCCAGTGCAGGGCAAAGAGGATCCTCTGGAATGGACTGAGACATCTGGGGGACTCTTGGAATGGTGGTACGACCATGGAGATCCTCTCGCCTTTCCTGTTGAGAGTGCCTCCTCTTGAGATGCGACGGGAACGCCGGGAATTCTTTCCCGTTGAAAGCAGGGAAAGGTTCCCTCATCTCGAGCACCGAGGGGAAAATGGGGCTCCTCTGGATGTGGGCGGGACCATCGTGCTTCCTCTCGAGTGGAGACGGGTATGGCGGAGAACTTCTTGAGTTGCAGCAAGGGTGTGAAAGACCCTTTCAAAGTTCCAGAGGTTAGGTGTCATTAGTCTCCAGACGCCTCATCGGAAATAGGCCTCATCTCGCCTGGAAGGGAGAACTTCCTGGATTTTCTCGAGTTGCGGCAGGTGTTCTTAAGTTACGACGGGGAACTCAGGGACCCGCCCTGGTGGCCTCAGGAGAGGCCAGTCCCCATGAGAGTTGCTAGGGGGCCTCTCGGGATTCCTCCCCGTCGATACCGGGGCCAAAAACCTTGAGTGGAGTCAGGGCCGGAACCGAGGATTCCTCTCAGGGGCTGACATGGATCTTTGGGTACTTCTGGAGTCTCCCCAGGGGAGTCAGGCCTCGTCTCGAGTGGGGGCATGCACGTGCGCTTTCCTTCCAGGCTGTAGCAGCAATGTCACGCTTCCGGTCACGTGGATCAAAGGATCTGTGGTTTTCCCTCGAGGCTTTCCCTCGAGGCTTTCCCACAGGGCTGTCCCACGTGCCACCGTGGCGTGAGTCGATCCTCGGCGTGAAAGATGAGCCAGTGCAGGGCAAAGAGTTTCCTCTGGAATGGACTGAGACATCTGGGGGACTCTTGGAATGGTGGTACGACCATGGAGTTCCTCTCGCCTTTCCTGTTGAGAGTGCCTCCTCTTGATATGCGACGGGAACGCCGGGAATTCTTTCCCGTTGAAAGCAGGTTAAGGATCCCTCATCTCGAGCTACGAGGGGGAAACGGGGCTCCTCTGGATGTGGACGGGACCATCGTGCTTCCTCTCGAGTGGAGACGGGTATGGCGGTGAACTTCTTGAGTTGCAGCAAGGGTGTGAAAGACCCTTTCGAAGTTCCAGAGGTTAGGTGTCATTAGTCTCCAGACGCCTCATCGGAAATAGGCCTCATCTCGCCTGGAAGGGAGAACTTCTTGGATTTTCTCGAGTTGCGGCAGGTGTTCTCGAGTTACGACGGGGACCTCAGGGACCCGCCCTGGTGGCCTCAGGAGAGGCCAGTCCCCATGCGAGTTGCTAGGGGGCCTCTCGGGATTCCTCTCCCATCGATACCGGGGCCAAAAACCTTGTGTGGAGTCAGTGCCGGAACCGAGGATTCCTCTCAGGGGCTGACATGGATCTTTGTGTACTTCTGGAGTCTCCCCAGGGGAGTCAGGCCTCGTCTCCAGTGGGGGCATGCACGTGCACTTTCCTTCCAGGCTGTAGCAGCAATGTCACGCTTCCCGTCGCGTGGATCAAAGAATCTGTGGTTTTCCCTCGAGGCTTTCCCACAGGGCTGTCCCACGTGCCACCGTGGTGTGAGTCGATCCTCGGCGTGAAAGATGAGCCAGTGCAGGGCAAAGAGCTTCCTCTGGAATGGACTGAGACATCTGGGGGACTCTTGGAATGGTGGTACGACCATGGAGTTCCTCTCGCCTTTCCTGTTGAGAGTGCCTCCTCTTGAGATGCGACGGGAACGCCGGGAATTCTTTCCCGTTGAAAGCAGGGAAAGGATCCCTCATCTCGAGCTACGAGGGGGAAACGGGGCTCCTCTGGATGTGGGCGGGACCATCGTGCTTCCTCTCTAGTGGAGACGGGTATGGCGGTGAACTTCTTGAGTTGCAGCAAGGGTGTGAAAGACCCTTTCGAAGTTCCAGAGGTTAGGTGTCATTAGTCTCCAGAGGCCTCATCGGAAATAGGCCTCATCTCGCCTGGAAGGGAGAACTTCCTGGATTTTCTCGAGTTGCGGCAGGTGTTCTCGAGTTACGACGGGGACCTCAGGGACCCGCCCTGGTGGCCTCAGGAGAGGCCAGTCCCTAGGCGAGTTGCTAGGGGGCCTCTCGGGATTCCTCTCCCGTTGATACCGGGGCCAAAAACCTTGTGTGGAGTCAGGGCCGGAACCGAGGATTCCTCTCAGGGGCTGACATGGATCTTTGGGTACTTCTGGAGTCTCCCCAGGGGAGTCAGGCCTCGTCTCGAGTGGGGGCATGCACGTGCGCTTTCCTTCCAGGCTGTAGCAGCAATGTCACGCTTCCCGTCGCGTGGATCAAAGGATCTGTGGTTTTCCCTCGAGGCTTTCCCTCGAGGCTTTCACACAGGGCTGTCCCACGTGCCACCGTGGTGTGAGTCAATCCTGGGCGTGAAAGATGAGCCAGTGCAGGGCAAAGAGGTTCCTCTGGAATGGACTGAGACATCTGGGGGACTCTTGGAATGGTGGTACGACCATGGAGTTCCTCTCGCCTTTCCTGTTGAGAGTGCCTCCTCTTGAGATGCGACGGGAACGCCGGGAATTCTTTCCCGTTTAAAGCAGGGAAAGGATCCCTCATCTCGAGCTACGAGGGGGAAACGGGGCTCCTCTGGATGTGGGCGGGACCATCGTGCTTCCTCTCTAGTGGAGACGGGTATGGTGGTGAACTTCTTGAGTTGCAGCAAGGGTGTGAAAGACCCTTTCGAAGTTCCAGAGGTTAGGTGTCATTAGTCTCCAGACGCCTCATCGGAAATAGGCCTCATCTCGCCTGGAAGGGAGAACTTCCTGGATTTTCTCGATTTGCGGCAGGTGTTCTCGAGTTACGACGGGGACCTCAGGGACCCGCCCTGGTGGCCTCAGGAGAGGCCAGTCCCCATGCGAGTTGTTAGGGGGCCTCTCGGGATTCCTCTCCCGTCGATACCGGGGCCAAAAACCTTGTTTGGAGTCAGGGCAGGAACCGAGGATTCCTCTCAGGGGCTGACATGGATCTTTGGGTACTTCTGGAGTCTCCCCAGGGGAGTCAGGCCTCGTCTCGAGTGGGGGCATCCGCGTGCGCTTTCCTTCCAGGCTTTAGCAGCAATGTCACGCTTCCCGTCGCTTGGATCAAAGGATCTGTGGTTTTCCCTCGAGGCTTTCCCTCGAGGCTTTCCCACAGGGCTGTCCCACGTGCCACCGTGGTGTGAGTCGATCCTCGGCGTGAAAGATGAGCCAGTGCAGGGCAAAGAGGTTCCTCTGGAATGGACTGAGACATCTGGGGGACTCTTGGAATGGTGGTACGACCATGGAGTTCCTCTCGCCTTTCCTGTTGAGAGTGCCTCCTCTTGAGATGCGACGGGAACGCCGGGAATTATTTCCCGTTGAAAGCAGGGAAAGGATCCCTCATCTCGAGCTACGAGGGGAAAACGGGGCTCCTCTGGATGTGGGCGGGACCATCGTGCTTCCTCTCGAGTGGAGACGGGTATGGCGGTGAACTTCTTGAGTTGCAGCAAGGGTATGAAAGACCCTTTCGAAGTTCCAGAGGTTAGGTGTCATTAGTCTCCAGAGGCCTCATCGGAAATAGGCCTCATCTCGCCTGGAAGGCAGAACTTCCTGGATTTTCTCGAGTTGCGGCCGGTGTTCTCGAGTTACGACGGGGACCTCAGGGACCCGCCCTGGTGGCCTCAGGAAAGGCCAGTCCCTAGGCGAGTTGCTAGGGGGCCTCTCGGGATTCCTCTCCCGTTGATACCGGGGCCAAAAACCTTGTGTGGAGTCAGGGCCGGAACCGAGGATTCCTCTCAGGGGCTGACATGGATCTTTGGGTACTTCTGGAGTCTCCCCAGGGGAGTCAGGCCTCGTCTCGAGTGGGGGCATGCACGTGCGCTTTCCTTCCAGGCTGTAGCAGCAATGTCACCCTTCCCGTCGCGTGGATCAAAGGATCTGTGGTTTTCCCTCGAGGCTTTCCCTCGAGGCTTTCCCACAGGGCTGTCCCACGTGCCACCGTGGTGTGAGTCGATCCTCGGCGTGAAAGATGAGCCAGTGCAGGGCAAAGAGGTTCCTCTGGAATGGACTGAGACATCTGGGGGACTCTTGGAATGGTGGTACGACCATGGAGTTCCTCTCGCCTTTCCTGTTGAGAGTGCCTCCTCTTGAGATGCGACGGGAACGCCGGGAATTCTTTCCCGTTGAAAGCAGGGAAAGGATCCCTCATCTCGAGCTACGAGGGGGAAACGGGGCTCCTCTGGATGTGGGCGGGACCATCGTGCTTCCTCTCTAGTGGAGACGGGTATGGTGGTGAACTTCTTGAGTTGCAGCAAGGCTGTGAAAGACCCTTTCGAAGTTCCAGAGGTTAGGTGTCATTAGTCTCCAGACGCCTCATCGGAAATAGGCCTCATCTCGCCTGGAAGGGAGAACTTCCTGGATTTTCTCGAGTTGCGGCAGGTGTTCTCGAGTTACGACGGGGACCTCAGGGACCCGCCCTGGTGGCCTCAGGAGAGGCCAGTCCCTATGCGAGTTGCTAGGGGGCCTCTCGGGATTCCTCTCCCGTCGATACCGGGGCCAAAAACCTTGTGTGGAGTCAGGGCCGGAACCGAGGATTCCTCTCAGGGGCTGACATGGATCTTTGGGTACTTCTGGAGTCTCCCCAGGGGAGTCAGGCCTCGTCTCGAGTGGGGGCATGCACGTGCACTTTCCTTCCAGGCTGTAGCAGCAATGTCACGCTTCCCGTGGCGTGGATCAAAGGATCTGTGGTTTTCCCTCGAGGCTTTCCCACAGGGCTGTCCCACGTGCCACCGTGGTGTGAGTCGATCCTCGGCGTGAAAGATGAGCCAGTGCAGGGCAAAGAGTTTCCTCTGGAATGGACTGAGATATCTGGGGGACTCTTGGAATGCTGGTACGACCATGGAGTTCCTCTCGCCTTTCCTGTTGAGAGTGCCTCCTCTTGAGATGCGACGGGAACGCTGGGAATTATTTCCCGTTGAAAGCAGGGAAAGGATCCCTCATCTCGAGCTACGAGGGGGAAACGGGGCTCCTCTGGATGTGGGCGGGACCATCGTGCTTCCTCTCGAGTGGAGACGGGTATGGCGGTGAACTTCTTGAGTTGCAGCAAGGGTGTGAAAGACCCTTTCGAAGTTCCAGAGGTTAGGTGTCATTAGTCTCCAGACGCCTCATCAGAAATAGGCCTCATCTCGCCTGGAAGGGAGAACTTCCTGGATTTTCTCGAGTTGCGGCAGGTGTTCTCGAGTTTCGACGGGGACCTCAGGGACCCGCCCTGGTAACCTCAGGAGAGGCCAGTCCCCATGCGAGTTGCTAGGGGGCCTCTCGGGATTCCTCTCCCGTCGATACCGGGGCCAAAAAGCTTGTGTGGAGTCAGGGCCGGAACCGAGGATTCCTCTCAGGGGCTGACATGGATCTTTGGGTACTTCTGGAGTCTCCCCAGGGGAGTCAGGCCTCGTCTCGAGTGGGGGCATGCGCGTGCGCTTTCCTTCCAGGCTTTAGCAGCAATGTCACGCTTCCCGTCGCTTGGATCAAAGGATCTGTGGTTTTCCCTCGAGGCTTTCCCTCGAGGCTTTCCCACAGGGCTGTCCCACGTGCCACCGTGGTGTGAGTCGATCCTCGGCGTGAAAGATGAGCCAGTACAGGGCAAAGAGGTTCCTCTGGAATGGACTGAGACATCTGGGGGACTCTTGGAATGGTGGTACGACCATGGAGTTCCTCTCGCCTTTCCTGTTGAGAGTGCCTCCTCTTGAGATGCGACGGGAACGCCGGGAATTCTTTCCCGTTGAAAGCAGGGAAAGGATCCCTCATCTCGAGCTACGAGGGGGAAACGGGGCTCCTCTGGATGTGGGCGGGACCATCGTGCTTCCTCTCGAGTGGAGACGGGTATGGCGGTGAACTACTTGAGTTGCAGCAAGGGTGTGAAAGACCCTTTCGAAGTTCCAGAGGTTAGGTGTCATTAGTCTCCAGACGCCTCATCGGAAATAGGCCTCATCTCGCCTGGAAGGGAGAACTTCCTGGATTTTCTCGAGTTGCGGCAGGTGTTCTCGAGTTTCGACGGGGACCTCAGGGACCCGCCCTGGTAACCTCAGGAGAGGCCAGTCCCCATGCGAGTTGCTAGGGGGCCTCTCGGGATTCCTCTCCCGTCGATACCGGGGCCAAAAAGCTTGTGTGGAGTCAGGGCCGGAACCGAGGATTCCTCTCAGGGGCTGACATGGATCTTTGGGTACTTCTGCAGTCTCCCCAGGGGAGTCAGGCCTCGTCTCGAGTGGGGGCATGCACGTGCGCTTTCCTTCCAGGATGTAGCAGCAATGTCACGGTTCCCGTCGCGTGGATCAAAGGATCTGTGGTTTTCGCTCGAGGCTTTCCCTCGAGGCTTTCCCACAGGGCTGTCCCAAGTGCCACCGTGTTGTGAGTCGATCCTCGGCGTGAAAGATGAGCCAGTGCAGGGCAAAGAGGTTCCTCTGGAATGGACTGAGACATCTCGGGGACTCTTGGAATGGTGGTACGACCATGGAGTTCCTTTCGCCTTTCCTGTTGAGAGTGCCTCCTCTTGAGATGCGACGGGAACGCCGGGAATTCTTTCCCGTTGAAACCAGGGAAAGGATACCTCATCTCGAGCTACGAGGGGGAAACGGGGCTCCTCTGGATGTGGGCGGTACCATCGTGCTTCCTCTCGAGTGGAGGCGGGTATGGCGGTGAACTTCTTGAGTTGCAGCAAGGGTGTGAAAGACCCTTTCGAAGTTCCAGAGGTTTGGTGTCATTAGTCTCCAGAGGCCTCATCGGAAATAGGCCTCATCTCGCCTGGAAGGGAGAACTTCCTGGATTTTCTCGAGTTGCGGCAGGTGTTCTCGAATTACGACGGGGACCACAGGGACCCGCCCTGGTGGCCTCCGGAGAGGCCAGTCCCCATGCGAGTTGCTAGGGGGCCTCTCGGGATTCCTCTCCCGTCGATACCGGGGCCAAAAACCTTGTGTGGAGTCAGGGCCGGAACCGAGGATTCCTCTCAGGGGCTGACATGGATCTTTGTGTACTTCTGGAGTCTCCCCAGTGGAGTCAGGCCTCGTCTCGAGTGGGGGCATGCACGTGCGCATTCCTTTCAGGCTGTAGCAGCAATGTCAGGCTTCCCGTCACGTGGATCAAAGGATCTGTGGTTTTCCCTCGAGGCTTTCCCTCGAGGCTTTCCCACAGGGCTGTCCCACGTGCCACCGTGGTGTGAGTCGATCCTCGGCGTGAAAGATGAGCCAATGCAGGGCAAAGAGGTTCCTCTGGAATGGACTGAGACATCTGGGGGACTCTTGGAATGGTGGTACGACCACGGAGTTCCTCTCGCCTTTCCTGTTGAGAGTGCCTCCTCTTGAGATGCGACGGGAACGCCGGGAATTCTTTCCCGTTGAAAGCAGGGAAAGGATCCCTCATCTCGAGCTACGAGGGGGAAACGGGGCTCCTCTGGATGTGGGCGGGACCATCGTGCTTCCTCTCTAGTGGAGACGGGTATGGCGGTGAACTTCTTGAGTTGCAGCAAGGGTGTGAAAGACCCTTTCGAAGTTCCAGAGGTTAGGTGTCATTAGTCTCCAGACGCCTCATCGGAAATAGGCCTCATCTCGCCTGGAAGGGAGAACTTCCTGGATTTTCTCGAGTTGCGGCAGGTGTTCTCGAGTTACGACGGGGACCTCAGGGACCCGCCTTGTTGGCCTCAGGAGAGGCCAGTCCCTATGCGTGTTCCTAGGGGGCCCCTCGGGATTCCTCTCCCGTCGATACCGGGGCCAAAAACCTTCTGTGGAGTCAGGGCCGGAACCGAGGATTCCTCTCAGGGACTGATATGGATCTTTGGGTACTTCTGAAGTCTCGCCAGGGGAGACAGGCCTCGTCTCGTGTGGGGGCATGCACGTGCACTTTCCTTCCAGGCTGTAGCAGCAATGTCACGCTTCCCGTAGCGTGGATCAAAGGATCTGCGGTTTTCCCTCGAGGCTTTCCCTCGAGGCTTTCCCACAGGGCTGTCCCACGTGACACCGTGGTGTGAGTCGATTCTCGGCGTGAAAAATGAGCCAGTGCAGGGCAAAGAGGTTCCTCTGGAATGGACTGAGACATCTGGGGGACTCTTGGAATGGTGGTACGACCATGGAGTTCCTCTCGCCTTTCCTGTTGAGAGTGCCTCCTCTTGAGATGCGACGGGAACGCCGGGAATTCTTTCCCGTTGAAAGCAGGGAAAGGATCCCTCATCTCGAGCTACGAGGGGGAAACGGGGCTCCTCTGGATGTGGGCGGGACCATCGTGCTTCCTCTCGAGTGGAGACGGGTATGGCGGTGAACTTCTTGAGTTGCAGCAAGGGTGTGAAAGACCCTTTCGAAGTTCCAGAGGTTAGGTGTCATTAGTCTCCAGACGCCTCATCGGAAATAGGCCTCATCTCGCCTGGAAGGGAGAACTTCCTGGATTTTCTCGAGTTGCGGCAGGTGTTCTCGAGTTATGACGGGGACCTCAGGGACCCGCCCTGGTGGCCTCAGGAGAGGCCAGTCCCCATGCGAGTTGCTAAGGGGCCTCTCGGGATTCCTCTCCCGTCGATACCGGGGCCAAAAACCTTGTGTGCAGTCAGGGCCGGAACCGCGGATTCCTCTCAGGGGCAGACATGGATCTTTGGGTAATTCTGGAGTCTCCCCAGGGGAGTCAGGCCTCGTCTCGAGTGGGGGCATGCACGTGCGCTTTCCTTCCAGGCTGTAGCAGCAATGTCACGCTTCCCGTGGCGTGGATCAAAGGATCTGTGGTTTTCCCTCGAGGCTTTCCCCCAGGGCTGTCCCACGTGCCACCGTGGTGTGAGTCGATCCTCGGCGTGAAAGATGAGCCAGTGCAGGGCAAAGAGGTTCCTCTGGAATGGACTGAGACATCTGGGGGACTCTTGGAATGGTGGTACGACCATGGAGTTCCTCTCGCCTTTCCTGTTGAGAGTGCCTCCTCTTGAGATGCGACGGGAATGCCGGGAATTCTTTCCCGTTGAAACCAGGGAAAGGATCCCTCATCTCGAGCTACGAGGGGGAAACGGGGCTCCTCTGGATGTGGGCGGGACCATCGTGCTTCCTCTCGAGTGGAGACGGGTATGGCGGTGAACTGCTTGAGTTGCAGCAAGGGTGTGAAAGACCCTTTCGAAGTTCCAGAGGTTTGGTGTCATTAGTCTCCAGAGGCCTCATCGGAAATAGGCCTCATCTCGCCTGGAAGGGAGAACTTCCTGGATTTTCTCGAGTTGCGGCAGGTGTTCTCGAGTTACGACGGGGACCTCAGGTACCCGCCCTGGTGGCCTCCGGAGAGGCCAGTCCCCATGCGAGTTGCTAGGGGGCCTCTCGGGATTCCTCTCCCGTTGATACCGGGGCCAAAAACCTTGTGTGGAGTCAGGGCCGGAACCGAGGATTCCTCTCAGGGGCTGACATGGATCTTTGGGTACTTCTGGAGTCTCCCCAGTGGAGTCAGGCCTCGTCTCGAGTGGGTGCATGCACGTGCGCTTTCCTTCCAGGCTGTAGCAGCAATGTCACGCTTCCCGTCGCGTGGATCAAAGGATCTATGGTTTTCCCTCGAGGCTTTCCCTCGAGGCTTTCCCACAGGGCTGTCCCACGTGCCACCGTGGTGTGAGTCGATCCTCGGCGTGAAAGATGAGCCAGTGCAGGGCAAAGAGGTTCCTCTGGAATGGACTGAGACATCTGGGGGACTCTTGGAATGGTGGTACGACCATGGAGTTCCTCTCGCCTTTCCTGTTGAGAGTGCCTCCTCTTGAGATGCGACGGGAACGCAGGGAATTCTTTCCCGTTGAAAGCATGGAAAGGATCCCTCATCTCGAGCTACGAGGGGGAAACGGGGCTCCTTTGGATGTGGTCGGGACCACCGTGCTTCCTCTCGAGTGGAGACGGGTATGGTGGTGAACTTCTTGAGTTGCAGCAAGGGTGTGAAAGACCCTTTCGAAGTTCCAGAGGTTAGGTGTCATTAGTCTCCAGACGCCTCATCGGAAATAGGCCTCATCTCGCCTGGAAGGGAGAACTTCCTGGATTTTCTCGAGTTGCGGCAGGTGTTCTCGAGTTACGACGGGGACCTCAAGGACCGGCCCTGGTGGCCTCAGGAGAGGCCAGTCCCCATGCGAGTTGCTAGGGGGCCTCTCGGGATTCCTCTCCCGTCGATACCGGGGCCAAAAACTTGTGTGGAGTCAGGGCCGGAACCGAGGATTCCTCTCAGGGGCTGACATGGATCTTTGGGTACTTCTGGAGTCTCCCCAGGGGAGTCAGGCCTCGTCTCGAGTGGGGGCATGCACGTGCGCTTTCCTTCCAGGCTGTAGCAGCAATGTCACGCTTCCCGTCGCGTGGATCAAAGGATCTGTGGTTTTCCCTCGAGGCTTTCCCTCGAGGCTTTCCCACAGGGCTGTCCCACGTACCACCGTGTTGTGATCGATCCTCGGCGTGAAAGATGAGCCAGTGCAGGGCAAAGAGGTTCCTCTGGAATGGACTGAGACATCTGGGGGACTCTTGGAATGGTGGTACGACCATGGAGTTCCTCTCGCCTTTCCTGTTGAGAGTGCCTCCTCTTGAGATGCGACGGGAACGCCGGGAATTCTTTCCCGTTGAAAGCAGGGAAAGGATCCCTCATCTCGAGCTCCGAGGGGGAAACGGGGCTCCTTTGGATGTGGTCGGGACCATCGTGCTTCCTCTCGAGTGGAGACGGGTATGGTGGTGAACTTCTTGAGTTGCAGCAAGGGTGTGAAAGACCCTTTCGAAGTTCCAGAGGTTAGGTGTCATTAGTCTCCAGACGCCTCATCGGAAATAGGCCTCATCTCGCCTGGAAGGGAGAACTTCCTGGATTATCTCGAGTTGCGGCAGGTGTTCTCGAGTTACGACGGGGACCTCAGGGACCGGCCCTGGTGGCCTCAGGAGAGGCCAGTCCCCATGCGAGTTGCTAGGGGGCCTCTCGGGATTCCTCTCCCGTCGATACCGGGGCCAAAAACCTTCTGTGGAGTCAGGGCCGGAACCGAGGATTCCTCTCAGGGGCTGATATGGATCTTTGGATACTTCTGGAGTCTCGCCAGGGGAGACAGGCCTCGTTTCGTGAGGTGGCATGCACGTGCACTTTCCTTCCAGGCTTTAGCAGCAATGTCACGCTTCCCGTGGCGTGGATCAAAGGATCTGTGGTTTTCCCTGGAGGCTTTCCCTCGAGGCTTTCCCACAGGGCTGTCCCACGTGCCACCGTGGTGTGAGTCGATCCTCGGCGTGAAAGATGAGCCAGTGCAGGGCAAAGAGGTTCCTCTGGAATGGACTGAGACATCTGGGGGACTCTTGGAATGGTGGTACGACCATGGAGTTCCTCTCGCCTTTCCTGTTGAGACTGCCTCCTCTTGAGATGCGACGGGAACGCCGGGAATTCTTTCCCGTTGAAAGCAGGGAAAGGATCCCTCATCTCGAGCTACGAGGGGGAAACGGGGCTCCTCTGGATGTGGGCGGGACCATCGTGCTTCCTCTCGAGTGGAGACGGGTATGGCGGTGAACTTCTTGAGTCGCAGCAAGGGTGTGAAAGACCCTTTCGAAGTTCCAGAGGTTAGGTGTCATTAGTCTCCAGACGCCTCATCGGAAATAGGCCTCATCTCGCCTGGAAGGGAGAACTTCCTGGATTTTCTCGAGTTGCGGCAGGTGTTCTCGAGTTACGACAGGGACCTCAGGGACCCGCCCTGGTGGCCTCAGGAGAGGCCAGTCCCCATGCGAGTTGCTAGGGGGCCTCTCGGGATTCCTCTCCCGTCGATACCGGGGCCAAAAACCTTGTGTGGAGTCAGGGCCGGAACCGAGGATGCCTCTCAGGGGCTGACATGGATCTTTGGGTACTTCTGGAGTCTCCCCAGGGGAGTCAGGCCTCGTCTCGAGTGGGGGCATGCACGTGCGCTTTCCTTCCAGGCTGTAGCAGCAATGTCACGCTTCCCGTCGCGTGGATCAAAGGATCTGTGGTTTTCCCTCGAGGCTTTCCCTCGAGGCTTTCCCACAGGGCTGTCCCACGTGCCACCGTGGTGTGAGTCGATCCTCGGCGTGAAAGATGAGCCAGTGCAGGGCAAAGAGGTTCCTCTGGAATGGACTGAGACATCTGGGGGACTCTTGGAATGGTGGTACGACCATGGAGTTCCTCTCGCCTTTCCTGTTGAGAGTGCCTCCTCTTGAGATGCGACGGGAACGCAGGGAATTCTTTCCCGTTGAAAGCATGGAAAGGATCCCTCATCTCGAGCTACGAGGGGGAAACGGGGCTCCTTTGGATGTGGTCGGGACCATCGTGCTTCCTCTCGAGTGGAGACGGGTATGGTGGTGAACTTCTTGAGTTGCAGCAAGGGTGTGAAAGACCCTTTCGAAGTTCCAGAGGTTAGGTGTCATTAGTCTCCAGACGCCTCATCGGAAATAGGCCTCATCTCGCCTGGAAGGGAGAACTTCCTGGATTTTCTCGAGTTGCGGCAGGTGTTCTCGAGTTACGACGGGGACCTCAGGGACCGGCCCTGGTGGCCTCAGGAGAGGCCAGTCCCCATGCGAGTTGCTAGGGGGCCTCTCGGGATTCCTCTCCCGTCGATACCGGGGCCAAAATGCTTGTGTGGAGTCAGGGCCGGAACCGAGGATTCCTCTCAGGGGCTGACATGGATCTTTGGGTACTTTTGGAGTCTCCCCAGGGGAGTCAGGCCTCGTCTCGAGTGGGGGCATGCACGTGCGCTTTCCTTCCAGGCTGTAGCAGCAATGTCACGCTTCCCGTGGCGTGGACCAAAGGATCTGTGGTTTTCCCTCGAGGCTTTCCCTCGAGGCTTTCCCACAGGGCTGTCCCACGTGCCACCGTGTTGTGAGTCGATCCTCGGCGTGAAAGATGAGCCAGTGCAGGGCAAAGAGGTTCCTCTGGAATGGACTGAGACATCTGGGGGACTCTTGGAATGGTGGTACGACCATGGAGTTCCTCTCGCCTTTCCTGTTGAGAGTGCCTCCTCTTGAGATGCGACGGGAACGCAGGGAATTCTTTCCCGTTGAAAGCAGGGAAAGGATCCCTCATCTCGAGCTCCGAGGGGGAAACGGGGCTCCTTTGGATGTGGTCGGGACCATCGTGCTTCCTCTCGAGTGGAGACGGGTGTGGTGGTGAACTTCTTGAGTTGCAGCAAGGGTGTGAAAGACCCTTTCGAAGTTCCAGAGGTTAGGTGTCATTAGTCTCCAGACGCCTCATCCGAAATAGGCCTCATCTCGCCTGGAAGGGAGAACTTCCTGGATTTTCTCGAGTTGCGGCAGGTGTTCTCGAGTTACGACGGGGACCTCAGGGACCGGTCCTGGTGGCCTCAGGAGAGGCCAGTCCCCATGCGAGTTGCTAGGGGGCCTCTCGGGATTCCTCTCCCGTCGATACCGGGGCCAAAAACCTTCTGTGGAGTCAGGGCCGGAACCGAGGATTCCTCTCAGGGGCTGATATGGATCTTTGGATACTTCTGGAGTCTCGCCAGGGGAGACAGGCCTCGTTTCGTGAGGGGGCATGCACGTGCACTTTCCTTCCAGGCTTTAGCAGCAATGTCACGCTTCCCGTGGCGTGGATCAAAGGATCTGTGGTTTTCCCTCGAGGCTTTCCCTCGAGGCTTTCCCACAGGGCTGTCCCCCGTGCCACCGTGGTGTGAGTCGATCCTCGGCGTGAAAGATGAGCCAGTGCAGGGCAAAGAGGCTCCTCTGGAATGGACTGAGACATCTGGGGGACTCTTGGAATGGTGGTACGACCATGGAGTTCCTCTCGCCTTTCCTGTTGAGAGTGCCTCCTCTTGAGATGCGACGGGAACGTCGGGAATTCTTTCCCGTTGAAAGCAGGGAAAGGATCCCTCATCTCGAGCTATGAGGGGAAACGGGGCTCCTCTGGATGTGGGCGGGACCATCGTGCATGCTCTCGAGTATAGACGGGTATGGCGGTGAACTTCTTGAGTTGCAGCAAGGGTGTGAAAGACCCTTTCGAAGTTCCAGAGTTTAGGTGTCATTAGTCTCCAGACGCCTCATCGGAAATAGGCCTCATCTCGCCTGGAAGGGAGAACTTCCTGGATTTTCTCGAGTTGCGGCAGGTGTTCTCGAGTTACGACGGGGACCTCAGGGACCCGCCCTGGTGGCCTCAGGAAAGGCCAGTCCCCATGCGAGTTGCTAGTGGGCCTCTCGGGATTCCTCTCCCGTCGATACCGGGGCCAAAAACCTTGTGCGGAGTCAGGGCCAGAACCGAGGATTCCTCTCAGGGGCTGACATGGATCTTTGGGTACTTGTGGAGTCTCCCAAGGGGAGTCAGGCCTCGTCTCGAGTATGGGCATGCACGTGCGCTTTCCTTCCAGGCTGTAGCAGCAATGTCACGCTTCCCGTCGCGTGGATCAAAAGATCTGTGGTTTTCCCTCGAGGCTTTCCCTCGAGGCTTTCCCACAGGGCTGTCCCACGTGCCACCGTGGTGTGAGTCGATCCTCGGCGTGAAAGACGAGCCAGTGCAGGGCAAAGAGGTTCCTCTGGAATGGACTGAGACATCTGGGGGACTCTTGGAATGGTGGTACGACCATGGAGTTCCTCTCGCCTTTCCTGTTGAGAGTGCCTCCTCTTGAGATGCGACGGGAACGCCGGGAATTCTTTCCCGTTGAAAGCAGGGAAAGGTTCCCTCATCTCGAGCTACGAGGGGGAAACGGGGATCCTATGGATGTGGGCGGAACCATCGTGCTTCCTCTCGACTGGAGACGGGTATGGCGGTGAACTTCTTGAGTCGCAGCAAGGGTGTGAAAGACCCTTTCGAAGTATCAGAGGTTAGGTGTCATTAGTCTCCAGACGCCTCATCGGAAATAGGCCTCATCTCGCCTGATAGGGAGAACTTCCTGGATTTTCTCGAGTTGCGGCAGGTGCTCTCGAGTTACGACGAGGACCTCAGCGACCCGCCCTGGTGGCCTCAGGAGAGGCCAGTCCCCATGCGAGATGCTAGGGGGCCTCTCGGGATTCCTCTCCCGTCGATACCGGGGCCAAAAACCTTGTGTGGAGTCAGGGCCGGAACCGAGGATTCCTCTCAGGGGCTGACATGGATCTTTGGGTACTTCTGGAGTCTCCCCAGGGGAGTCAGGCCTCGTCTCGAGTGGGGGCATGCACGTGCGCTTTCCTTCCAGGCTGTAGCAGCAATGTCACGCTTCCCGTCGCGTGGATCAAAGGATCTGTGGTTTTCCCTCGAGGCTTTCCCTCGAGGCTTTCCCACAGGGCTGTCCCACGTGCCACCGTGGTGTGAGTCGATCCTCGGCGTGAAAGATGAGCCAGTGCAGGGCAAAGAGGTTCCTCTGGAATGGACTGAGACATCTGGGGGACTCTTGGAATGGTGGTACGACCATGGAGTTCCTCTCGCCTTTCCTGTTGAGAGTGCCTCCTCTTGAGATGCGACGGGAACGCTGGGAATTCTTTCCCGTTGAAAGCAGGGAAAGGATCCCTCATCTCGAGCTCCGAGGGGGAAACGGGGATCCTCTGGATGTGGGCGGGACCATCGTGCTTCCTCTCGAGTGGAGACGGGTATGGCGGTGAACTTCTTGAGTCGCAGCAAGGGTGTGAAAGACCCTTTCGAAGTTCCAGAGGTTAGGTGTCATTAGTCTCCAGACGCCTCATCGGAAATAGGCCTCATCTCGCCTGGAAGGGAGAACTTCCTGGATTTTCGCGAGTTGCGGCAGGTGCTCTCGAGTTACGACGAGGACCTCAGGGACCCGCCCTGGTGGCCTCAGGAGAGGCCAGTCCCCATGCGAGTTGCTAGGGGGCCTCTCGGGATTCCTCTCCCGTCGATACCGGGGCCAAAAAGCTTGTGTGGAGTCAGGGCCGGAACCGAGGATTCCTCTCAGGGGCTGACATGGATCTTTGGGTACTTCTGGAGTCTCCCCAGGGGAGTCAGGCCTCGTCTCGAGTGGGGGCATGCACGTGCGCTTTCCTTCCAGGCTGTAGCAGCAATGTCACGCTTCCCGTCGCGTGGATCAAAGGATCTGTGGTTTTCCCTCGAGGCTTTCCCTCGAGGCTTTCCCTCGAGGCTTTCCCTCGAGGCTTTCCCACAGGGCTGTCCCACGTGCCACCGTGGTGTGAGTCGATCCTCGGCGTGAAAGATGAGCCAGTGCAGGGCAAAGAGGTTCCTCTGGAATGGACTGAGACATCTGGGGGACTCTTGGAATGGTGGTACGACCATGGAGTTCCTCTCGCCTTTCCTGTTGAGAGTGCCTCCTCTTGAGATGCGACAGGAACGCCGGGAATTCGTTCCCGTTGAAAGCAGGGAAAGGATCCCTCATCTCGAGCTACGAGGGGGAAACAGGGCTCCTCTGGATGTGGGCGGGACCATCGTGCTTCCTCTCGTGTGGAGACGGGTATGGCGGTGAACTTCTTGAGTTGCAGCAAGGGTGTGAAAGACCCTTTCGAAGTTCCAGAGGTTAGGTGTCATTAGTCTCCAGACGCCTCATTGGAAATAGGCCTCATCTCGCCTGGAAGGGAGAACTTCCTGGATTTTCTCGAGTTGCGGCAGGTGTTCTCGAGTTACGACGCGGACCTCAGGGACCCGCCCTGGTGGACTCAGGAAAGGCCAGTCCCCATGCGAGGTGCTAGGGGGCCTCTCGGGATTCCTCTCCCGTCGATACCGGGGCCAAAAACCTTGTGCGGAGTCAGGGCCAGAACCGAGGATTCCTCTCAGGGGCTGACATGGATCTTTGTGTACTTGTGGAGTCTCCCAAGGGGAGTCAGGCCTCGTCTCGAGTGGGGGCATGCATGTGCGCTTTCCTTCCAGGCTGTAGCAGCAATGTCACGCTTCCCGTGGCGTGGATCAAAGGATCTGTGGTTTTCCCTCGAGGCTTTCCCTCGAGGCTTTCCCACAGGGCTGTCCCACGTGCCACCGTGGTGTGAATCGATCCTCGGCGTGAAAGATGAGCCAGTGCAGGGCAAAGAGGTTCCTCTGGAATGGACTGAGACATCTGGGGGACTCTTGGAATGGTGGTACGACCATGGAGTTCCTCTCGCCTTTCCTGTTGAGAGTGCCTCCTCTTGAGATGCGACGGGAACGTCGGGAATTCTTTCCCGTTGAAAGCAGGGAAAGGATCCCTCATCTCGAGCTATGAGGGGAAACGGGGCTCCTCTGGATGTGGGCGGGACCATCGTGCATGCTCTCGAGTATAGACGGGTATGGCGGTGAACTTCTTGAGTTGCAGCAAGGGTGTGAAAGACCCTTTCGAAGTTCCAGAGTTTAGGTGTCATGAGTCTCCAGACGCCTCATCGGAAATAGGCCTCATCTCGCCTGGAAGGGAGAACTTCCTGGATTTTCTCGAGTTGCGGCAGGTGTTCTCGAGTTACGACGGGGACCTCAGGGACCCGCCCTGGTGGCCTCAGGAAAGGCCAGTCCCCATGCGAGTTGCTAGGGGGCCTCTCGGGATTCCTCTCCCGTCGATACCGGGGCCAAAAACCTTGTGTGGAGTCAGGGCCGGAACCGAGGATTCCTCTCAGGGGCTGACATGGATCTTTGTGTACTTGTGGAGTCTCCCAAGGGGAGTCAGGCCTCGTCTCGAGTGGGGGCATGCACGTGCGCTTTCCTTCCAGGCTGTAGCAGCAATGTCACGCTTCCCGTCGCGTGGATCAAAAGATCTGTGGTTTTCCCTCGAGGCTTTCCCTCGAGGCTTTCCCACAGGGCTGTCCCACGTGCCACCGTGGTGTGAGTCGATCCTCGGCGTGAAAGACGAGCCAGTGCAGGGCAAAGAGGTTCCTCTGGAATGGACTGAGACATCTGGGGGACTCTTGGAATGGTGGTACGACCATGGAGTTCCTCTCGCCTTTCCTGTTGAGAATGCCTCCTCTTGAGATGCGACGGGAACGCAGGGAATTCTTTCCCGTTGAAAGCAGGGAAAGGATCCCTCATCTCGAGCTACGAGGGGGAAACGGGGCTCCTCTGGATGTGGTCGGGACCATCGTGCTTCCTCTCGAGTGGAGACGGGTATGGTGGTGAACTTCTTGAGTTGCAGCAAGCGTGTGAAAGACCCTTTCGAAGTTCCAGAGTTTAGGTGTCATTAGTCTCCAGACGCCTCATCGGAAATAGGCCTCATCTCGCCTGGAAGGGAGAACTTCCTGGATTTTCTCGAGTTGCGGCAGGTGTTCTCGAGTTACGACGGGGACCTCAGGAACCGGCCCTGGTGGCCTCAGGAGAGGCCAGTCCACATGCGAGTTGCTAGGGGGCCTCTCGGGATTCCTCTTCCGTCGATAGCGGGGCCAAAAACCTTGTGTGGAGTCAGGGCCGGAACCGAGGATTCCTCTCAGGGGCTGATATGTATCTTTGGATACTTCTGGAGTCTCGCCAGGGGAGACAGGCCTCGTTTCGTGAGGGGGCATGCACGTGCACTTTCCTTCCAGGCTTTAGCAGCAATGTCACGCTTCCCGTGGCGTGGATCAAAGGATCTGTGGTTTTCCCTCGAGGCTTTCCCTCGAGGCTTTCCCACAGGGCTGTCCCACGTGCCACCGTGGTGTGAGTCGATCCTCGGCGTGAAAGATGAGCCAGTGCAGGGCAAAGAGGTTCCTCTGGAATGGACTGAGACATCTGGGGGACTCTTGGAATGGTGGTACGACCATGGAGTTCCTCTCGCCTTTCCTGTTGAGAGTGCCTCCTCTTGAGATGCGACGGGAACGCCGGGAATTCTTTCCCATTGAAAGCAGGGAAAGGTTCCCTCATCTCGAGCTACGAGGGGGAAACGGGGATCCTATGGATGTGGGCGGAACCATCGTCCTTCCTCTCGAGTGGAGACGGGTATGGCGGTGAACTTCTTGAGTCGCAGCAAGGGTGTGAAAGACCCTTTCGAAGTATCAGAGGTTAGGTGTCATTAGTCTCCAGACGCCTCATTGGAAATTGGCCTCATCTCGCCTGGAAGGGAGAACTTCCTGGATTTTCTCGAGTTGCGGCAGGTGTTCTCGAGTTACGACGCGGACCTCAGGGACCCGCCCTGGTGGACTCAGGAAAGGCCAGTCCCCATGCGAGGTGCTAGGGGGCCTCTCGGGATTCCTCTCCCGTCGATACCGGGGCCAAAAACCTTGTGCGGAGTCAGGGCCAGAACCGAGGATTCCTCTCAGGGGCTGACATGGATCTTTGTGTACTTGTGGAGTCTCCCAAGGGGAGTCAGGCCTCGTCTCGAGTGGGGGCATGCATGTGCGCTTTCCTTCCAGGCTGTAGCAGCAATGTCACGCTTCCCGTGGCGTGGATCAAAGGATCTGTGGTTTTCCCTCGAGGCTTTCCCTCGAGGCTTTCCCACAGGGCTGTCCCACGTGCCACCGTGGTGTGAATCGATCCTCGGCGTGAAAGATGATCCAGTGCAGGGCAAAGAGCTTCCTCTGGAATGGACTGAGACATCTGGGGGACTCTTGGAATGGTGGTACGACCATGGAGTTCCTCTCGCCTTTCCTGTTGAGAGTGCCTCCTCTTGAGATGCGACGGGAACGTCGGGAATTCTTTCCCGTTTAAAGCAGGGAAAGGATCCCTCATCTCGAGCTATGAGGGGAAACGGGGCTCCTCTGGATGTGGGCGGGACCATCGTGCATGCTCTCGAGTATAGACGGGTATGGCGGTGAACTTCTTGAGTTGCAGCAAGGGTGTGAAAGACCCTTTCGAAGTTCCAGAGTTTAGGTGTCATTAGTCTCCCGACGCCTCATCGGAAATAGGCCTCATCTCGCCTGGAAGGGAGAACTTCCTGGATTTTCTCGAGTTGCGGCAGGTGTTCTCGAGTTACGACGGGGACCTCAGGGACCCGCCCTGGTGGCCTCAGGAAAGGCCAGTCCCCATGCGAGTTGCTAGGGGGCCTCTCGGGATTCCTCTCCCGTCGATACCGGGGCCAAAAACCTTGTGTGGAGTCAGGGCCGGAACCGAGGATTCCTCTCAGGGGCTGACATGTATCTTTGGGTACTTCTGGAGTCTCCCCAGGGGAGTCAGGCCTCGTTTCGAGTGGGGGCATGCACGTGCGCTCTCCTTCCAGGCTGTAGCAGCAATGTCACGCTTCCCGTGGCGTGGATCAAAGGTTCTGTGGTTTTCCCTCGAGGCTTTCCCTAGAGGCTTTCCCACAGGGCTGTCCCACGTGCCACCGTGGTATGAGTCGATTCTCGGCGTGAAAGACGAGCCAGTGTAGGGCAAAGAGGTTCCTCTGGAATGGACTGAGACATCTGGGGGACTCTTGGAATGGTGGTACGACCAAGAAGTTCCTCTCGCCTTTCCTGTTGAGAGTGCCTCCTCTTGAGATGCGACGGGAACGCCGGGAATTCTTTCCCGTTGAAAGCAGGGAAAGGATCCCTCATCTCGAGCTACGAGGGGGAAACGGGGCTCCTCTGGATGTGGGCGGGACCATCGTGCTTCCTCTCGAGTGGAGACGGGTATGGCAGTGAACTTCTTGAGTTGCAGCAAAGGTGTGAAAGACCCTTTCGAAGTTCCAGAGTTAGGTGTCATTAGTCTCCAGACGCCTCATCGGAAATAGGCCTCATCTCGCCTGGAAGGGAGAACTTCCTGGATTTTCTCGAGTTGCGGCAGGTGTTCTCGAGTTATGACGGGGACCTCAGGGACCCGCCCTGGTGGCCTCAGGAGAGGCCAGTCCCCATGCGAGGTGCTAGGGGGCCTCTCGGGATTCCTCTCCCGTCGATACCGTGGCCAAAAGCCTTGTGTGAAGTCAGGGCCGGAACCGAGGATTCCTCTCAGGGGCTGACATGGATCTTTGGGTACTTCTGGAGTCTCCCCAGGGGAGTCAGGCCTCGTCTCGAGTGGGGGCATGCACGTACGCTTTCCTTTCAGGCTGTAGCAGCAATGTCACGCTTCCCGTCGCATGGATCAAACAATCTGTGGTTTTCCCTCGAGGCTTTCCCTCGAGGCTTTCCCACAGGGCTGTCCCACATGCCACCGTGGTGTGAGTCGATCCTCGGCGTGAAAGATGAGCCAGTGCAGGGCAAAGAGGTTCCTCTGGAATGGACTGAGACATCTGGGGGACTCTTGGAATCGTGCTACGACCATGGAGTTCCTCTCGACTTTCCTGTTGAGAGTGCCTCCTCTTGAGATGCGACGGGAACGCCGGGAATTCTTTCCCGTTGAAAGCAGGGAAAGGATCCCTCATCTCGAGCTACGAGGGGGAAACGGGGCTCCTCTGGATGTGGGCGGGACCATCGTGCTTCCTCTCGAGTGGAGACGGGTATGGCAGTGAACTTCTTGAGTTGCAGCAAAGGTGTGAAAGACCCTTTCGAAGTTCCAGAGTTAGGTGTCATTAGTCTCCAGACGCCTCATCGGAAATAGGCCTCATCTCGCCTGGAAGGGAGAACTTCCTGGATTTTCTCGAGTTGCGGCAGGTGTTCTCGAGTTACGACGGGGACCTCAGGGACCCGCACTGGTGGCCTCAGGAGAGGCCAGTCCCCATGCGAGGTGCTAGGGGGCCTCTCGGGATTCCTCTCCCGTCGATACCGTGGCCAAAAGCCTTGTGTGAAGTCAGGGCCGGAACCGAGGATTCCTCTCAGGGGCTGACATGGATCTTTGGGTACTTCTGGAGTCTCCCCAGGGGAGTCAGGCCTCGTCTCGAGTGGGGGCATGCACGTGCGCTTTCCTTTCAGGCTGTAGCAGCAATGTCACGCTTCCCGTCGCATGGATCAAACAATCTGTGGTTTTCCCTCGAGGCTTTCCCTCGAGGCTTTCCCACAGGGCTGTCCCACGTGCCACCGTGGTGTGAGTCGATCCTCGGCGTGAAAGATGAGCCAGTGCAGGGCAAAGAGGTTCCTCTGGAATGGACTGAGACATCTGGGGGACTCTTGGAATCGTGCTACGACCATGGAGTTCCTCTCGACTTTCCTGTTGAGAGTGCCTCCTCTTGAGATGCGACGGGAACGCCGGGAATTCTTTCCCGTTGAAAGAAGGGAAAGGATCCCTCATCTCGAGCTACGAGGGGGAAACGGGGCTCCTCTGGATGTGGGCGGGACCATCGTGCTTCCTCTCGAGTGGAGACGGGTATGGCGGTGAACTTCTTGAGTTGCAGCAAGGGTGTGAAAGACCCTTTCGAAGTTCCAGAGTTTAGGTGTCATTAGTCTCCAGACGCCTCATCGGAAATAGGCCTCATCTCGCCTGGAAGGGAGAACTTCCTGGATTTTCTCGAGTTGCGGCAGGTGTTCTCGAGTTACGACGGGGACCTCAGGGACCCGCCCTGGTGGCCTCAGGAAAGGCCAGTCCCCATGCGAGTTGCTAGGGGGCCTCTCGGGATTCCTCTCCCGTTGATACCGGGGCCAAAAACCTTGTGTGGAGTCAGGGCCGGAACCGAGGATTCCTCTCAGGGGCTGACATGTATCTTTGGGTACTTCTGGAGTCTCCCCAGGGGAGTCAGGCCTCGTTTCGAGTGGGGGCATGCACGTGCGCTCTCCTTCCAGGCTGTAGCAGCAATGTCACGCTTCCCGTGGCGTGGATCAAAGGATCTGTGGTTTTCCCTCGAGGCTTTCCCTCGAGGCTTTCCCACAGGGCTGTCCCACGTGCCACCGTGGTGTGAGTCGATTCTCGGCGTGAAAGACGAGCCAGTGTAGGGCAAAGAGGTTCCTCTGGAATGGACTGAGACATCTGGGGGACTCTTGGAATGGTGGTACGACCAAGAAGTTCCTCTCGCCTTTCCTGTTGAGAGTGCCTCCTCTTGAGATGCGACGGGAACGCCGGGAATTCTTTCCCGTTGAAAGCAGGGAAAGGATCCCTCATCTTGAGCTACGAGGGGGAAACGGGGCTCCTCTGGATGTGGGCGGGACCATCGTGCTTCCTCTCGAGTGGAGACGGGTATGGCAGTGAACTTCTTGAGTTGCAGCAAAGGTGTGAAAGACCCTTTCGAAGTATCAGAGGTTAGGTGTCATTAGTCTCCAGACGCCTCATTGGAAATTGGCCTCATCTCGCCTGGAAGGGAGAACTTCCTGGATTTTCTCGAGTTGCGGCAGGTGTTCTCGAGTTACGACGCGGACCTCAGGGACCCGCCCTCGTGGACTCAGGAAAGGCCAGTCCCCATGCGAGGTGCTAGGGGGCCTCTCAGGATTCCTCTCCCGTCGATACCGGGGCCAAAAACCTTGTGCGGAGTCAGGGCCAGAACCGAGGATTCCTCTCAGGGGCTGACATGGATCTTTGTGTACTTGTGGAGTCTCCCAAGGGGAGTCAGGCCTCGTCTCGAGTGGGGGCATGCATGTGCGCTTTCCTTCCAGGCTGTAGCAGCAATGTCACGCTTCCCGTGGCGTGGATCAAAGGATCTGTGGTTTTCCCTCGAGGCTTTCCCTCGAGGCTTTCCCACAGGGCTGTCCCACGTGCCACCGTGGTGTGAATCGATCCTCGGCGTGAAAGATGAGCCAGTGCAGGGCAAAGAGCTTCCTCTGGAATGGACTGAGACATCTGGGGGACTCTTGGAATGGTGGTACGACCATGGAGTTCCTCTCGCCTTTCCTGTTGAGAGTGCCTCCTCTTGAGATGCGACGGGAACGTCGGGAATTCTTTCCCGTTTAAAGCAGGGAAAGGATCCCTCATTTCGAGCTATGAGGGGAAACGGGGCTCCTCTGGATGTGGGCGGGACCATCGTGCATGCTCTCGAGTATAGACGGGTATGGCGGTGAACTTCTTGAGTTGCAGCAAGGGTGTGAAAGACCCTTTCGAAGTTCCAGAGTTTAGGTGTCATTAGTCTCCCGACGCCTCATCGGAAATAGGCCTCATCTCGCCTGGAAGGGAGAACTTCCTGGATTTTCTCGAGTTGCGGCAGGTGTTCTCGAGTTACGACGGGGACCTCAGGGACCCGCCCTGGTGGCCTCAGGAAAGGCCAGTCCCCATGCGAGTTGCTAGGGGGCCTCTCGGGATTCCTCTCCCGTCGATACCGGGGCCAAAAACCTTGTGTGGAGTCAGGGCCGGAACCGAGGATTCCTCTCAGGGGCTGACATGTATCTTTGGGTACTTCTGGAGTCTCCCCAGGGGAGTCAGGCCTCGTTTCGAGTGGGGGCATGCACGTGCGCTCTCCTTCCAGGCTGTAGCAGCAATGTCACGCTTCCCGTGGCGTGGATCAAAGGTTCTGTGGTTTTCCCTCGAGGCTTTCCCTCGAGGCTTTCCCACAGGGCTGTCCCACGTGCCACCGTGGTGTGAGTCGATTCTCGGCGTGAAAGACGAGCCAGTGTAGGGCAAAGAGGTTCCTCTGGAATGGACTGAGACATCTGGGGGACTCTTGGAATGGTGGTACGACCAAGAAGTTCCTCTCGCCTTTCCTGTTGAGAGTGCCTCCTCTTGAGATGCGACGGGAACGCCGGGAATTCTTTCCCGTTGAAAGCAGGGAAAGGATCCCTCATCTCGAGCTACGAGGGGGAAACGGGGCTCCTCTGGATGTGGGCGGGACCATCGTGCTTCCTCTCGAGTGGAGACGGGTATGGCAGTGAACTTCTTGAGTTGCAGCAAAGGTGTGAAAGACCCTTTCGAAGTTCCAGAGTTAGGTGTCATTAGTCTCCAGACGCCTCATCGGAAATAGGCCTCATCTCGCCTGGAAGGGAGAACTTCCTGGATTTTCTCGAGTTGCGGCAGGTGTTCTCGAGTTATGACGGGGACCTCAGGGACCCGCCCTGGTGGCCTCAGGAGAGGCCAGTCCCCATGCGAGGTGCTAGGGGGCCTCTCGGGATTCCTCTCCCGTCGATACCGTGGCCAAAAGCCTTGTGTGAAGTCAGGGCCGGAACCGAGGATTCCTCTCAGGGGCTGACATGGATCTTTGGGTACTTCTGGAGTCTCCCCAGGGGAGTCAGGCCTCGTCTCGAGTGGGGGCATGCACGTACGCTTTCCTTTCAGGCTGTAGCAGCAATGTCACGCTTCCCGTCGCATGGATCAAACAATCTGTGGTTTTCCCTCGAGGCTTTCCCTCGAGGCTTTCCCACAGGGCTGTCCCACATGCCACCGTGGTGTGAGTCGATCCTCGGCGTGAAAGATGAGCCAGTGCAGGGCAAAGAGGTTCCTCTGGAATGGACTGAGACATCTGGGGGACTCTTGGAATCGTGCTACGACCATGGAGTTCCTCTCGACTTTCCTGTTGAGAGTGCCTCCTCTTGAGATGCGACGGGAACGCCGGGAATTCTTTCCCGTTGAAAGCAGGGAAAGGATCCCTCATCTCGAGCTACGAGGGGGAAACGGCCTCCTCTGGATGTGGGCGGGACCATCGTGCTTCCTCTCGAGTGGAGACGGGTATGGCAGTGAACTTCTTGAGTTGCAGCAAAGGTGTGAAAGACCCTTTCGAAGTTCCAGAGTTAGGTGTCATTAGTCTCCAGACGCCTCATCGGAAATAGGCCTCATCTCGCCTGGAAGGGAGAACTTCCTGGATTTTCTCGAGTTGCGGCAGGTGTTCTCGAGTTACGACGGGGACCTCAGGGACCCGCCCTGGTGGCCTCAGGAGAGGCCAGTCCCCATGCGAGGTGCTAGGGGGCCTCTCGGGATTCCTCTCCCGTCGATACCGGGGCCAAAAGCCTTGTGTGAAGTCAGGGCCGGAACCGAGGATTCCTCTCAGGGGCTGACATGGATCTTTGGGTACTTCTGGAGTCTCCCCAGGGGAGTCAGGCCTCGTCTCGAGTGGGGGCATGCACGTGCGCTTTCCTTTCAGGCTGTAGCAGCAATGTCACGCTTCCCGTCGCATGGATCAAACAATCTGTGGTTTTCCCTCGAGGCTTTCCCTCGAGGCTTTCCCACAGGGCTGTCCCACATGCCACCGTGGTGTGAGTCGATCCTCGGCGTGAAAGATGAGCCAGTGCAGGGCAAAGAGGTTCCTCTGGAATGGACTGAGACATCTGGGGGACTCTTGGAATCGTGCTACGACCATGGAGTTCCTCTCGACTTTCCTGTTGAGAGTGCCTCCTCTTGAGATGCGACGGGAACGCCGGGAATTCTTTCCCGTTTAAAGCAGGGAAAGGATCCCTCATCTCGAGCTACGAGGGGGAAACGGGGCTCCTCTGGATGTGGGCGGGACCATCGTGCTTCCTCTCGAGTGGAGACGGGTATGGCGGTGAACTTCTTGAGTTGCAGCAAGGGTGTGAAAGACCCTTTCGAAGTTCCAGAGTTTAGGTGTCATTAGTCTCCAGACGCCTCATCGGAAATAGGCCTCATCTCGCCTGGAAGGGAGAACTTCCTGGATTTTCTCGAGTTGCGGCAGGTGTTCTCGAGTTACGCCGGGGACCTCAGGGACCCGCCCTGGTGGCCTCAGGAGTGGCCAGTCCCCATGCGAGGTGCTAGGGGGCCTCTCGGGATTCCTCTCCCGTCGATACCGGGGCCAAAAACCTTGTGTGGAGTCAGGGCCGGAACCGAGGATTCCTCTCAAGGGCTGACATGGATCTTTGGGTACTTGTGGAGTCTCCCCAGGGGAGTCAGGCCTCGTCTCGAGTGGGGGCATGCACGTGCGCTTTCCTTCCAGGCTGTAGCAGCAATGTCACGCTTCCCGTGGCGTGGATCAAAGGATCTGTGGTTTTCCCTCGAGGCTTTCCCTCGAGGCTTTCCCACAGGGCTGTCCCACGTGCCACCGTGGTGTGAGTCGATCCTCGGCGTGAAAGATGAGCCAGTGCAGGGCAAAGAGCTTCCTCTGGAATGGACTGAGACATCTGGGGGACTCTTGGAATGGTGGTACGACCATGGAGTTCCTCTCGCCTTTCCTGTTGAGAGTGCCTCCTCTTGAGATGCGACGGGAACGTCGGGAATTCTTTCCCGTTGAAAGCAGGGAAAGGATCCCTCATCTCGAGCTATGAGGGGAAACGGGGCTCCTCTGGATGTGGGCGGGCCCATCGTGTATCCTCTCGAGTATAGACGGGTATGGCGGTGAACTTCTTGAGTTGCAGCAAGGGTGTGAAAGACCCTTTCGAAGTTCCAGAGGTTAGGTGTCATTAGTCTCCAGACACCTCATCGGAAATAGGCCTCATCTCGCCTGGAAGGGAGAACTTCCTGGATTTTCTCGAGTTGCGGCAGGTGTTCTCGATTTACGACGCGGACCTCAGGGACCCGCCCTGGTGGACTAAGGAGAGGCCAGTCCCCATGCGAGGTGCTAGGGGGCCTCTCGGGATTCCTCTCCCGTCGATACCGGGGCCAAAAACCTTTTGCGGAGTCAGGGCCAGAACCGAGGATTCCTCTCAGGGTCTGACATGGATCTTTGTGTACTTGTGGAGTCTCCCCAGGGGAGTCAGGCCTCGTCTCGAGTGGGGGCATGCATGTGCGATTTCCTTCCAGGCTGTAGCAGCAATGTCACGCTTCCCGTGGCGTGGATCAAAGGATCTGTGGTTTTCCCTCGAGGCTTTCCCTCGAGGCTATCCCACAGGGCTGTCCCACGTGCCACCGTGGTGTGAGTCGATCCTCGGCGTGAAAGATGAGCCAGTGCAGGGCAAAGAGGTTCCTCTGGAATGGACTGAGACATCTGGGGGACTCTTGGAATGGTGGTACGACCATGGATTTCCTCTCGCCTTTCCTGTTGAGAGTGCCTCCTCTTGAGATGCGACGGGAACGCCAGGAATTCTTTCCCGTTGAAAGCAGCCAAAGGATCCCTCATCTCGAGCTCCGAGGGGGAAACGGGGCTCCTCTGGATGTGGGCGGGACCATCGTACTTCCTCTCGAGTGGAGACGGGTATGGCAGTGAACTTCTTGAGTTGCAGCAAGGGTGTGAAAGACCCTTTCGAAGTTCCAGAGGTTAGGTGTCATTAGTCTCCAGACACCTCATCGGAAATAGGCCTCATCTCGCCTGGAATGGAGAACTTCCTGGATTTTCTCGAGTTGTGGCAGGTGTTCTCGAGTTACGACGGGGACCTCAGGGACCCGCCCTGGTGGCCTCAGGAGAGGCCAGTCCCCATGCGAGGTGCTAGGGGGCCTCTCGGGATTCCTCTCCCATCGATACCGGGGCCAAAATCCTTGTGTGCAGTCAGGGCCGGAACCGAGGATTCCTCTCAGCGGCTGACATGGATCTTTGGGTACGTCTGGAGTCTCCCCAGGGGAGTCAGGCCTCGTCTCGAGTGGGGGCATGCACGTGCGCTTTCCTTCCAGGCTGTGGCAGCAATGTCACGCTTCCCGTCTCATGGATCAAAGGATCTGTGGTTTTCCCTCGAGGCTTTCCCACAGGGCTGTCCCACGTGCCACCGTGGTGTGAGTCGATCCTCGGCGTGAAAGATGAGCCAGTGCAGGGCAAAGAGGTTCCTCTGGAATGGACTGAGACATCTGGGGGACTCTTGGAATGGTGGTACGACCATGGAGTTCCTCTCGCCTTTCCTGTTGAGAGTGCCTCCTCTTGAGATGCGACGGGAACGCAGGGAATTCTTTCCCGTTGAAAGCAGGGAAAGGATCCCTCATCTCGAGCTACGAGGGGGAAACGGGGCTCCTCTGGATGTGGGCGGGACCATCGTGCTTCCTCTCGATTGGAGACGGGTATGGCGGTGAAATTCTTGAGTTGCAGCAAGGGTGTGAAAGACCCTTTCGAAGTTCCAGAGGTTAGGTGTCATTAGTCTCCAGACGCCTCATAGGAAATAGGCCTCATTTCGCCTGGAAAGGAGAACTTCCTGGATTTTCTCGAGTTGCGGCAGGTGTTCTCGAGTTACGACTGGGACCTCAGGGACCCGCCCTGGTGGCCTCAGGAACGGCCAGTCCCCATGCTAGTTGCTAGGGGGCCTCTCGGGATTCCCCTCCCGTCGATACCGGGGCCAAAAACCTTGTGTGGAGTCAGGGCCGGAACCGAGGATTCCTCTCAGGGGCTGACATGGATCTTTGGGTACTTCTGGAGTCTCCCCAGGGGAGTCAGGCCTCGTCTCGAGTGGGGGCATGCACGTGCGCTTTCCTTCCAGGCTGTAGCAGCAATGTCATGCTTCCCGTCGCGTGGATCAAAGGATCTGTGGTTTTCCCTCGAGGCTTTCCCTCGAGGCTTTCCCACAGGGCTGTCCCACGTGCCACCGTGGTGTGAGTCGATCCTCGGCGTGAAAGATGAGCCAGTACAGGGCAAAGAGGTTCCTCTGGAATGGACTGAGATATCTGGGGGACTCTTGGAATGGTGGTACGACCATGGAGCTCCTCTCGCCTTTCCTGTTGAGAGTGCCTCCTCTTGAGATGCGACGGAAACGCCGGGAATTCTTTCCCGTTGAAAGCAGGGAAAGGATCCCTCATCTCGAGCTACGAGGGGGAAACGGGGCTCCTCTGGATGAGGGCGGGACCATCGTGCTTCCTCTCGAGTGGAGATGGGTATGGCGGTGAACTTCTTGAGTTGCAGCAAGGGTGTGAAAGACACTTTCGAAGTTCCAGAGGTTAGGTGTCATTAGTCTCCACACGCCTCATCGGAAATAGGCCTCATCTCGCCTGGAAGGGAGATCTTCCTGGATTTTCTCGAGTTGTGGCAGGTTTTCTCGAGTTACCACGGGGACCTCAGGGACCCGCCCTGGTGGCCTCAGGAGAGGCCAGTCCCCATGCGAGGTGCTAGGGGGCCTCTCGGGATTCCTCTCCCATCGATACCGGGGCCAAAATCCTTGTGTGCAGTCAGGGCCGGAACCGAGGATTCCTCTCAGCGGCTGACATGGATCTTTGGGTACGTCTGGAGTCTCCCCAGGGGAGTCAGGCCTCGTCTCGAGTGGGGGCATGCACGTGCGCTTTCCTTCCAGGCTGTGGCAGCAATGTCACGCTTCCCGTCTCATGGATCAAAGGATCTGTGGTTTTCCCTCGAGGCTTTCCCACAGGGCTGTCCCACGTGCCACCGTGGTGTGAGTCGATCCTCGCCGTGAAAGATGAGCCAGTGCAGGGCAAAGAGTTTCCTCTGGAATGGACTGAGACATCTGGGGGACTCTTGGAATGGTGGTACGACCATGGAGTTCCTCTCGCCTTTCCTGTTGAGAGTGCCTCCTCTTGAGATGCGACGGGAACGCAGGGAATTCTTTCCCGTTTAAAGCAGGGAAAGGATCCCTCATCTCGAGCTACGAGGGGGAAACGGGGCTCCTCTGGATGTGGGCGGGACCATCGTGCTTCCTCTCGATTGGAGACGGGTATGGCGGTGAAATTCTTGAGTTGCAGCAAGGGTGTGAAAGACCCTTTCGAAGTTCCAGAGGTTCGGTGTCATTAGTCTCCAGACGCCTCATAGGAAATAGGCCTCATTTCGCCTGGAAAGGAGAACTTCCTGGATTTTCTCGAGTTGCGGCAGGTGTTCTCGAGTTACGACTGGGACCTCAGGGACCCGCCCTGGTGGCCTCAGGAACGGCCAGTCCCCATGCTAGTTGCTAGGGGGCCTCTCGGGATTCCTCTCCCGTCGATACCGGGGCCAAAAACCTTGTGTGGAGTCAGGGCCGGAACCGAGGATTCCTCTCAGGGGCTGACATGGATCTTTGGGTACTTCTGGAGTCTCCCCAGGGGAGTCAGGCCTCGTCTCGAGTGGGGGCATGCACGTGCGCTTTCCTTCCAGGCTGTAGCAGCAATGTCATGCTTCCCGTCGCGTGGATCAAAGGATCTGTGGTTTTCCCTCGAGGCTTTCCCTCGAGGCTTTCCCACAGGGCTGTCCCACGTGCCACCGTGGTGTGAGTGGATCTTCGGCGTGAAACATGAGCCAGTGCAGGGCAAAGAGCTTCCTCTGGAATGGACTGAGACATCTGGGGGACTATTGGAATGGTGGTACGACCATGGAGTTCCTCTTGCCTTTCCTGTTGAGAGTGCCTCCTCTTGAGATGCGACAGGAACACCGGGAATTCTTTCCCGTTGAAAGCAGGGAAAGGATCCCTCATCTCGAGCTACGAGGGGGAAACGGGGCTCCTCTGGATGTGGGCGGGACCATCATGCTTCCTCTCGAGTCGACACGGGTATGGCGGTGAACTTCTTGAGTTGCAGCAAGGGTGTGAAAGACCCTTTCGAAGTTCCAGAGGTTAGGTGTCATTAGTGTCCAGACGCCTCATCGGAAATAGGCCTCATCTCGCCTGGAAGGGAGAACTTCCTGGATTTTCTCGAGTTGTGGCAGGTGTTCTCCAGTTACGACGGGGACCTCAGGGAACGCCCTGGTGGCCTCAGGAAAGGCCAGTCCCCATGCGAGTTCCTAGGGGTCCTCTCGGGATTCCTCTCCCGTCGATACCGGGGCCAAAATACTTGCGTGGAGTCAGGGCCGGAACCGAGGATACCTCTCAGGGGCTGACATGGGGCTTTGGGTACTTCTGGAGTCTCCCCAGGGGAGTCAGGCCTCGTGTCGAGTGGGGGCATGCACGTGCGCTTTCCTTCCAGGCTGTAGCAGCAATGTCAAGCTTCCTGTGGGGTGGATGAAAGGATCTGTGGTTTTCCCTCGAGGCTTTCCCTTGAGGCTTTCCCACAGGGCTGTCCCACGTGCCACCGTGGTATGAGTCGATCCTCGGCGTGAAAGATGAGCCAGTGCAGGGCAAAGAGGTTCCTCTGGAATGGACTGAGACATCTGGGGGACTCTTGGAATGGTGGTACGACCATGGAGTTCCTCTCGCCTTTCCTGTTGAGAGTGCCTCCTCTTGAGATGCGACGGGAACGCCGGGAATTCTTTCCCGTTGAAAGCAGGGAAAGGATCCCTCATCTCGAGGTACGAGGGGGAAACGGGGCTCCTCTGGATGTGGGCGGGACCATCGTGCTTCCTCTCGAGTGGAGACGGGTATGGCGGTGAAATTTTTGAGTTGCAGCAAGGGTGTGAAAGACCCTTTCGAAGTTCCAGAGGTTAGGTGTCATTAGTCTCCAGACGCCTCATGGGAAATAGGCCTCATCTCGCCTGGAAGGGAGAACTTCCTGGATTTTCTCGAGTTGTGACAGGTGTTCTCGAGTTACGACGGGGACCTCAGGGACACGCCCTGGTGGCCTCAGGAGAGGCCAGTCCCCATGCGAGTTGCTACGGGGCCTCTCGGGATTCCTCTCCCGTCGATACCGGGTCCAAAATCCTTGTTTGGAGTCAGGGCCGGAACCGAGGATTACTCTCAGGGGCTGACATGGATATTTGGGTACTTCTGGAGTCTCCCCAGGGGAGTCAGGCCTCGTCTCGAGTGGGGGCATGCACGTGCGCTTTCCTTTAAGGCTGTAGCAGCAATGTCCTGCTTCCCGTCGCGTGGATCAAAGGATCTGTGGTTTTCCCTCGAGGCTTTCCCTCGAGGCTTTCCCACAGGGCTGTCCCACGTGACACCGTGGTGTGAGTCGATCCTCGGCGTGATAGATGAGCCAGTGCAGGGCAAACAGGTTCCTCTGGAATGGACTGAGACATCTGGGGGACTCTTGGAATGGTGGCACGACCATGGAGCTCCTCTCGCCTTTCCTGTTGAGAGTGCCTCCTCTTGAGATGCGACAGGAACACCGGGAATTCTTTCCCATTTAAAGCAGGGAAAGGATCCCTCATCTCGAGCTACGAGTGGGAATCGGGGCTCCTCTGGTTGTGGGTGGGACGATCGTGCTTCCTCTCGAGTGGAGACGGGTATGGCGGTGAACTACTTGAGTTGCAGCAAGGGTGTGAAAGACCCTTTCGAAGTTCCAGAGGTTAGGTGTCATTAGTCTCCAGACACCTCATCGGAAATAGGCCTCATCTCGCCTGGAAGGGAGAACTTCCTGGATTTTCTCGAGTTGCAGCAGGTGTTCTCGAGTTACGACGGGGACCTCAGGGACCCGCCCTGGTGGCATCAGGAAAGGCCAGTCCCCATTCGAGTTGCTAGGGTGCCTCTCGGTAGTTCTCTCCCGTCGATACCAGGACCAAAATCCTTGTGTGGAGTCAGGGCCGGAACCGAGGATTCCTCTCAGGGGCTGACATGGATCTTTGGGTCTTTCTGGAGTCTCCCGAGGGGAGTCAGGCCTCGTCTCGAGTGGGGGCATGCACGTGCGCTTTCCTTCCAGGCTGTAGCAGCAATGTCACGCTTCCCGTCGCGTGGATCAAAGGATCTGTGGTTTTCCATCGAGGCTTTCCCTTGAGGCTTTCCCACAGGGCTGTCCCACGTGACACCGTGGTGTGAGTCGATCCTCGTCGTGAAAGATGAGCCAGTGCAGGGCAAAGAGGTTCCTCTGGAGTGGACTGAGACATCTGGGGGACTCTTGGAATGGTGGTACGACCATGGAGTTCCTCTCGCTTTTCCTGTTGAGAGTGCCTCCTCTTGAGATGTGACGGGAACGCCGGGAATTCTTTCCCGTTGAAAGCAGGGAAAGGATCCCACATCTCGAGCTCCGAGGGGGAAACGGGGCTCCTCTGGATGTGGGCGGGACCATCGTGCTTCCTCTCGAGTGGAGACGGGTATGGCGGTGAACTTCTTGAGTTGCAGCAAGGGTGTGAAAGACCCTTTCGAAGTTCCAGAGGTTAGGTGTCATTAGTCTCCAGACGCCTCATCGGAAATAGGCCTCATCTCGCCTGGAAGGGAGAACTTCTTGGATTTTCTCGAGTTGCGGCAGGTGTTCTCGAGTTAAGACGGGGACCTCAGGGACCCGCCCTGGTGGCCTCAGGAGAGGCCAGTCCCCATGCGATTTGCTAGGGGGCCTCTCGGGACTCCTCTCCCGTCGATACCGGGGCCAAAAACCTTGTGTGGAGTCAGGGCCGGAACCGAGCATTCCTCTCAGGGGCTGACATGGATCTTAGGGTACTTCTGGATTCTCCCCAGGGGAGTCAGGCCTCGTCTCGAGTGGGGGCATGCACGTGTGCTTTCCTTCCAGGCTGTAGCAGCAATGTCACGCTTCCCGTGGCGTGGATCAAAGGATCTGTGGTTTTCCCTCGAGGCTTTCCCTCGAGGCTTTCCCACAGGGCTGTCCCACGTGCCACCGTGGTGTGAGTCGATTCTCGGCGTGAAAGATGAGCCAGTGCAGGGCAAAGAGGTTCCTCTGGATTGGACTGAGACATCTGGGGGACTCTTGGAATGGTGGTACGACCATGGAGTTCCTCTCGCCTTTCCTGTTGAGAGTGCCTCCTCTTGAGATGCGACGGGAACGCCGGGAATTCTTTCCCGTTGAAAGCATGGAAAGGATCCCTCATCTCGAGCTACGAGGGGGAAACGGGGCTCCTCTGGATGTGGGCGGGACCATCGTGCTTCCTCTCGAGTGGAGACGGGTATGGCGGTGAAATTCTTGAGTTGCAGCAAGGGTGTGAAAGACCCTTTCGAAGTTCCAGAGGTTAGGTGTCATTAGTCTCCAGACGCCTCATCGGAAATAGGCCTCATTTCGCCTGGAAAGGAGAACTTCCTGGATTTTCTCGAGTTGCGGCAGGTGTTCTCGAGTTACGTCGGGGACCTCAGGGACCCGCCCTGGTGGCCTCAGGAACGGCCAGTCCCCATGCTAGTTGCTAGGGGGCCTCTCGGGATTCCTCTCCCGTCGATACGGGGGCCAAAAACCTTGTGCGGAGTCAGGGCCTGAACCGAGGATTCCTCTCAGGGGATGACATGGATCTTTGGGTACTTCTGGAGTCTCCCCAGGGGAGTCAGGACTCGTCTCGAGTGGGGGCATGCACGTGCGCTTTCCTTCCAGGCTGTAGCAGCAATATCATGCTTCCCGTCGCGTGGATCAAAGGATCTGTGGTTTTCCCTCGAGGCTTTCCCTCGAGTCTTTCCCACAGGGCTGTCCCACGTGCCACCGTGGTGTGAGTCGATCCTCGGCGTGAAAGATGAGCCAGTGCAGGGCAAAGAGCTTCCTCTGGAATGGACTGAGACATCTGGGGGACTCTTGGAATGGTGGTACGACCATGGAGTTCCTCTCGCCTTTCCTGTTGAGAGTGCCTCCTCTTGAGATGCGACGGGAACGCCGGGAATTCTTTCCCGTTGAAAGCAGGGAAAGGATCCCTCATCTCGAGCTCCGAGGGGGAAACGGGGCTCCTCTGGATGTGGGCGGGACCATCGTGCTTCCTCTCGAGTGGAGACGGGTATGGCGGTGAACTTCTTGAGTTGCAGCAAGGATGTGAAAGACCCTTTCGAAGTTCCAGAGGTTAGGTGTCATTAGTCTCCAGACGCCTCATCGGAAATAGGCCTCATCTCGCCTGGAAGGGAGAACTTCCTGGATTTTCTCGAGTTGCGGCAGGTGTTCTCGAGTTACGACGGGGACCTCAGGGACCCGCCCTGGTGGCCTCAGGAGAGGCCAGTCCCCTTGCGAGTTGCTAGGGGGCCTCTCGGAATTCCTCTCCCGTCGATACCGGGGCCAAAAACCTTGTGTGGAGTCAGGGCCGGAACCGAGGATTCCTCTCAGGGGCTGACATGGATCTTTGGGTACTTGTGGAGTCTCCCCAGGGGAGTCAGGCCTCGTCTCGAGTGGGGGCATTCACGTGTGCTTTCCTTCCAGGCTGTAGCAGCAATGTCACGCTTCCCGTCGCGTAGATCAAAGGATCTGTGGTTTTCCTTCGAGGCTTTCCCACAGGGCTGTCCCACGTGCCACCGTGGTGTGAGTCGATCCTCGGCGTGAAAGATGAGCCAGTGCAGGGCAAAGAGGTTCCTCTGGAATGGACTGAGACATCTGGGGGACTCTTGGAATGGTGGTACGACCATGGAGTTCCTCTCGCCTTTCCTGTTGAGAGTGCCTCCTCTTGAGATGCGACGGGAACGCCGGGAATTCTTTCCCGTTGAAAGCAGGGAAAGGATCCCTCATCTCGAGCTCCGAGGGGGAAACGGGGCTCCTCTGGATGTGGGCGGGACCATCGTGCTTCCTCTCGAGTGGAGACGGGTATGGCGGTGAACTTCTTGAGTTGCAGCAAGGGTGTGAAAGACCCTTTCGAAGTTCCAGAGGTTAGGTGTCATTAGTCTCCAGACGCCTCATCGGAAATAGGCCTCATCTCGCCTGGAAGGGAGAACTTCCTGGATTTTCTCGAGTTGCGGCAGGTGTTCTCGAGTTACGACGGGGACCTCAGGGACCCGCCCTGGTGGCCTCAGGAGAATCCAGTCCCCATTCGAGTTGCTAGGGGGCCTCTCGGGATTCCTCTCCCGTCGATACCGGGGCCAAAAACCTTGTGTGGAGTCAGGGCCGGAACCGAGGATTCCTCTCAGGGGCTGACATGGATCTTTGGGTACTTCTGGAGTCTCCCCAGGGGAGTCAGGCCTCGTGTCGAGTGGGGGCATGCACGTGCGCTTTCCTTCCAGGCTGTAGCAGCAATGTCACGCTTCCCGAGGCGTGGATCAAAGGATCTGTGGTTTTCCCTCGAGGCTTTCCCTCGAGGCTTTCCCACAGGGCTGTCCCACGTGCCACCGTGGTGTGAGTCGATCCTCGGCGTGAAAGATCAGCCAGTGCAGGGCAAAGAGGTTCCTCTGGAATGGACTGAGACATCTGGGGGACTCTTGGAATGGTGGTACGACCATGGAGTTCCTCTCGCCTTTCCTGTTGAGAGTGCCTCCTCTTGAGATGCGACGGGAACGCCGGGAATTCTTTCCCGTTGAAAGCAGGGAAAGGATCCCTCATCTCGAGCTACGAGGGGGAAACGGGGCTCCTCTGGATGTGGGCGGGACCATCGTGCTTCCTCTCGAGTGAAGACGGGTATGGCGGTGAACTTCTTGAGTTGCAGCAAGGATGTGAAAGACCCTTTCGAAGTTCCAGAGGTTAGGTGTCATTAGTCTCCAGACGCCTCATCGGAAATAGGCCTCATCTCGCCTGGAAGGGAGAACTTCCTGGATTTTCTCGAGTTGCGGCAGGTGTTCTCGAGTTACGACGGGGACCTCAGGGACCCGCCCTGGTGGCCTCAGGAGAGGCCAGTCCCCATGCGAGTTGCTAGGGGGCCTCTCGGGATTCCTCTCCCGTCGATACCGGGGCCAAAAACCTTGTGTGGAGTCAGGGCCGGAACCGAGGATTCCTCTCAGGGGCTGACATGGATCTTTGGGTACTTGTGGAGTCTCCCCAGGGGAGTCAGGCCTCGTCTCGAGTGTGGGCATGCACGTGCGCTTTCCTTCCATGCTGCAGCAGCAATGTCACGCTTCCCGTCGCGTGGATCAAAGGATCTGTGGTTTTCCCTCGAGGCTTTCCCACAGGGCTGTCCCACGTGCCACCGTGGTGTGAGTCGATCCTCGGCGTGAAAGATGAGCCAGTGCAGGGCAAAGAGGTTCCTCTGGAATGGACTGAGACATCTGGGGGACTCTTGGAATGGTGGTACGACCATGGAGTTCCTCTCGCCTTTCCTGTTGAGAGTGCCTCCTCTTGAGATGCGACGGGAATGCCGGGAATTCTTTCCCGTTGATGGGAGGGAAAGGATCCCTCATCTCGAGCTACGAGTGGGAAACGGGGCTCCTCTGGATGTGGGCGGGACCATCGTGTTTCCTCTCGAGTGGAGACGGGTATGGCGGTGAACTTCTTGAGTTGCAGCAAGGGTGAGAAAGACCCTTTCAAAGTTCCAGAGGTTCAGTGTCATTAGTCTCCAGACGCCTCATCGGAAATAGGCCTCATCTCGCCTGGAAGGGAGAACTTCCTGGATTTTCTCGAGTTGCGGCAGGTGTTCTCGAGATACGACGGGGACCTCAGGGACCCGCCCTGGTGTCCTCTGGAAAGGCCAGTCCCCATGCGAGTTGCTCGGGGGCCTCTCGGGATTCCTCTCCCGTCGATACCGGGGCCAAAATCCTTCTGTGGGGTCAGGGCCGGAACCGAGGATTCCTCTCAGGGGCTGACATGGGTCTTTGGGTACTTCCGGAGTCTCCCCAGGGGGGTCAGGCCTCGTCTCGAGTGGGGGCATGCACGTGCGCCTTCCTTCCAGGCTGTAGCAGCAATGTCACGCTTCCCGTCGCGTGGATCGAAGGATCTGTGGATTTCCCTCGAGGCTTTCCCTCGAGGCTTTCCCACAGGGCTGTCTCACGTGCCACCGTTGTGTGAGTCGATCCTCGGCGTGAAAGATGAGCCAGTGCAGGGCAAAAAGGTTCCTCTGGAATGGACTGAGACATCTGGGGGACTCTTGGAATGGTGGTACGACCATGGAGTTCCTCTCGCCTTTCCTGTTGAGAGTGCCTCCTCTTGAGATGCGACGGGAACGCCGGGAAATCTTTCCCGTTGAAAGCAGGGAAAGGATCCCTCATCTCGAGCTACGAGGGGGAAACGGGGCTCCTCTGGATGTGGGCGGGACCATCGTGCTTCCTTTCTAGTGGAGACGGGTATGGCGGTGAAATTCTTGAGTTGCAGCAAGGTTGTGAAAGACACTTTCGAAGTTCCAGAGGTTAGGTGTCATTAGTCTCCAGACGCCTCATCGGAAATAGGCCTCATTTCGCCTGGAAAGGAGAACTTCCTGGATTTTCTCGAGTTGCGGCAGGTGTTCTCGATTTACGACGGGGACCTCAGGGACCCGCCCTGGTGGCCTCAGGAACGGCCAGTCCCCATGCTAGTTGCTAGGGGGCCTCTCGGGATTCCTCTCCCGTTGATACCGGGGCCAAAAACCTTGTGTGGAGTCAGGGCCGGAACCGAGGATTCCTCTCAGGGGATGACATGGATCTTTGGGTACTTCTGGAGTCTCCCCAGGGGAGTCAGGACTCGTCTCGAGTGGGGGCATGCACGTGCGCTTTCCTTCCAGGCTGTAGCAGCAATATCATGCTTCCCGTGGCGTGGATCAAAGGATCTGTGTTTTTCCCTCGAGGCTTTCCCTCGAGGCTTTCCCACAGGGCTGTCCCACGTGCCACCGTGGTGTGAGTCGATCCTCGGCGTGAAAGATGAGCCAGTGCAGGGCAAAGAGGTTCCTCTGGAATGGACTGAGACATCTGGGGGACTCTTGGAATGGTGGTACGACCATGGAGTTCCTCTCGCCTTTCCTGTTGAGAGTGCCTCCTCTTGAGATGCGACGGGAACGCCGGGAATTCTTTCCCGTTGAAAGCAGGGAAAGGATCCCTCATCTCGAGCTACGAGGGGGAAACGGGGCTCCTCTGGATGTGGGCGGGACCATCGTGCTTCCTCTCGAGTGGAGACGGGTATGGCGGTGAACTTCTTGAGTTGCAGCAAGGATGTGAAAGACCCTTTCGAAGTTCCAGAGGTTAGGTGTCATTAGTCTCCAGACGCCTCATCGGAAATAGGCCTCATCTCGCCTGGAAGGGAGAACTTCCTGGATTTTCTCGAGTTGCGGCAGGTGTTCTCGAGTTACGACGGGGACCTCAGGGACCCGCCCTGGTGGCCTCAGGAGAGGCCAGTCCCCATGCGAGTTGCTAGGGGGCCTCTCGGGATTCCTCTCCCGTCGATACCGGGGCCAAAAACCTTGTGTGGAGTCAGGGCCGGAACCGAGGATTCCTCTCAGGGGCTGACATGGATCTTTGGGTACTTGTGGAGTCTCCCCAGGGGAGTCAGGCCTCGTCTCGAGTGTGGGCATGCACGTGCGCTTTCCTTCCATGCTGTAGCAGCAATGTCACGCTTCCCGTCACGTGGATCAAAGGATCTGTGGTTTTCCCTCGAGGCTTTCCCACAGGGCTGTCCCACGTGCCGCCGTGGTGTGAGTCGATCCTCGGCGTGAAAGATGAGCCAGTGCAGGGCAAAGAGGTTCCTCTGGAATGGACTGAGACATCTGGGGGACTCTTGGAATGGTGGTACGACCATGGAGTTCCTCTCGCCTTTCCTGTTGAGAGTGCCTCCTCTTGAGATGCGACGGGAATGCCGGGAATTCTTTCCCGTTGATAGCAGGGAAAGGATCCCTCATCTCGAGCTACGAGTGGGAAACGGGGCTCCTCTGGATGTGGGCGGGACCATCGTGTTTCCTCTCGAGTGGAGACGGGTATGGCGGTGAACTTCTTGAGTTGCAGCAAGGGTGAGAAAGACCCTTTCAAAGTTCCAGAGGTTCAGTGTCATTAGTCTCCAGACGCCTCATCGGAAATAGGCCTCATCTCGCCTGGAAGGGAGAACTTCCTGGATTTTCTCGAGTTGCGGCAGGTGTTTTCGAGATACGACGGGGACCTCAGGGACCCGCCCTGGTGTCCTCTGGAAAGGTCAGTCCCCATGCGAGTTGCTCGGGGGCCTCTCGGGATTCCTCTCCCGTCGATACCGGGGCCAAAATCCTTCTGTGGAGTCAGGGCCAGAACCGAGGATTCCTCTCAGGGGCTGACATGGGTCTTTGGGTACTTCTGGAGTCTCCCCAGGGGGGTCAGGCCTCCTCTCGAGTGGGGGCATGCACGTGCGCCTTCCTTCCAGGCTGTAGCAGCAATGTCACGCTTCCCGTCGCGTGGATCAAAGGATCTGTGGTTTTCCCTCGTGGCTTTCCCTCGAGGCTTTCCCACAGGGCTGTCTCACGTGCCACCGTTGTGTGAGTCGATCCTCGGCGTGAAAGATGAGCCAGTGCAGGGCAAAGAGGTTCCTCTGGAATGGACTGAGACATCTGGGGGACTCTTGGAATGGTGGTACGACCATGGAGTTCCTCTCGCCTTTCCTGTTGAGAGTGCCTCCTCTTGAGATGCGACGGGAACGCCGGGAAATCTTTCCCGTTGAAAGCAGGGAAAGGATCCCTCATCTCGAGCTACGAGGGGGAAACGGGGCTCCTCTGGATGTGGGCGGGACCATCGTGCTTCCTTTCGAGTGGAGACGGGTATGGCGGTGAAATTCTTGAGTTGCAGCAAGGGTGTGAAAGACCCTTTCGAAGTTCCAGAGGTTAGGTGTCATTTGTCTCCAGAGGCCTCATCGGAAATAGGCCTCATCTCGCCTGGAAGGGAGAACTTCCTGGATTTTCTCGAGTTGCGGCAGGTGTTCTCGAGTTACGACGGGAACCTCAGGGACCCGCCCTGGTGGCCTTCGGAGAGGCCAGTCCCCATGCGAGTTGCTAGGGGCCCTCTCGGGATTCCTCTCCCGTCGATACCGGGGCCAAAAACCTTGTGTGGAGTCAGGGCCGGAACCGAGGATTCCTCTCAGGGGCTGACATGGATCTTTGGGTACTTCTGGAGTCTCCCCAGGGGAGTCAGGCCTCGTCTCGAGTGGGGGCATGCACGTTCGCTTTCCTTCCAGGCTGTAGCAGCAATGTCACGCTTCCCGTCGCGTGGATCAAAGGATCTGTGGTTTTCCCTCGAGGCTTTCCCTCGAGGCTTTCCCACAGGGCTGTCCCACGTGCCACCGTGGTGTGAGTCGATCCTCGGCGTGAAAGATGAGCCAGTGCAGGGCAAAGAGGCTCCTCTGGAATGGACTGAGACATCTGGGGGACTCTTGGAATGGTGGTACGACCATGGAGTTCCTCTCGCCTTTCCTGTTGAGAGTGCCTCCTCTTGAGATGCGACGGGAACGCCGGGAATTCTTTCCCGTTGAAAGCAGGGAATGGATCCCTCATCTCGAGCTCCGAGGGGGAAACGGGGCTCCTCTGGATGTGGGCGGGACCATCGTGCTTCCTCTCGAGTGGAGACGGGTATGGCGGTGAACTTCTTGAGTTGCAGCAAGGGTGTGAAAGACCCTTTCGAAGTTCCAGAGTTTAGGTGTCATTAGTCTCCAGACGCCTCATCGGAAATAGGCCTCATCTCGCCTGGAAGGGAGAACTTCCTGGATTTTCTCGAATTGCGGCAGGTGTTCTCGAGTTACGACGGGGACCTCAGGGACCCGCCCTGGTGGCCTCCGGAGAGGCCAGTCCCCATGCGAGTTGCTAGGGGGCCTCTCGGGATTCCTCTCCGGTCGATACCGGGGCAAAAAACCTTGTGTGGAGTCAGGGCCGGAACCGAGGATTACTCTCAGGGGCTGACATGGATCTTTGGGTACTTGTGGAGTCTCCCCAGGGTAGTCAGGCCTTGTCTCGAGTGGGGGCATGCACGTGCGCTTTCCTTCCAGGCTGTAGCAGCAATGTCACGCTTCCCGTCGCGTGGATCAAAGGATCTGTGGTTTTCCCTCGAGGCTTTCCGTCGAGGCTTTCCCACAGGGCTGTCCCACGTGCCACCGTGGTGTGAGTCGATCCTCGGCGTGAAAGATGAGCCAGTGCAGGGCAAAGAGGCTCCTCTGGAATGGACTGAGACATCTGGGGGACTCTTGGAATGGTGGTACGACCATGGAGTTCCTCTCGCCTTTCCTGTTGAGAGTGCCTCCTCTTGAGATGCGACGGGAACGCCGGGAATTCTTTCCCGTTGAAAGCAGGGAATGGATCCCTCATCTCGAGCTCCGAGGGGCAAACGGGGCTCCTCTGGATGTGGGCGGGACCATCGTGCTTCCTCTCGAGTGGAGACGGGTATGGCGGTGAACTTCTTGAGTTGCAGCAAGGGTGTGAAAGACCCTTTCGAAGTTCCAGAGTTTAGGTGTCATTAGTCTCCAGACGCCTCATCGGAAATAGGCCTCATCTCGCCTGGAAGGGAGAACTTCCTGGATTTTCTCGAATTGCGGCAGGTGTTCTCGAGTTACGACGGGGACCTCAGGGACCCGCCCTGGTGGCCTCCGGAGAGGCCAGTCCCCATGCGAGTTGCTAGGGGGCCTCTCGGGATTCCTCTCCGGTCGATACCGGGGCAAAAAACCTTGTGTGGAGTCAGGGCCGGAACCGAGGATTACTCTCAGGGGCTGACATGGATCTTTGGGTACTTGTGGAGTCTCCCCAGGGGAGTCAGGCCTTGTCTCGAGTGGGGGCATGCACGTGCGCTTTCCTTCCAGGCTGTAGCAGCAATGTCACGCTTCCCGTCGCGTGGATCAAAGGATCTGTGGTTTTCCCTCGAGGCTTTCCGTCGAGGCTTTCCCACAGGGCTGTCCCACGTGCCACCGTGGTGTGAGTCGATCCTCGGCGTGAAAGATGAGCCAGTGCAGGGCAAAGAGGCTCCTCTGGAATGGACTGAGACATCTGGGGGACTCTTGGAATGGTGGTACGACCATGGAGTTCCTCTCGCCTTTCCTGTTGAGAGTGCCTCCTCTTGAGATGCGACGGGAACGCCGGGAATTCTTTCCCGTTGAAAGCAGGGAAAGGATCCCTCATCTCGAGCTACGAGGGGGAAACGGGGCTCCTCTGGATGTGGGCGGGACCATCGTGCTTCCTCTCGAGTGGAGACGGGTATGGCGGTGAACTTCTTGAGTTGCAGCAAGGATGTGAAAGACCCTTTCGAAGTTCCAGAGGTTAGGTGTCATTAGTCTCCAGACGCCTCATTGGAAATAGGCCTCATCTCGCCTGGAAGGGAGAACTTCCTGGATTTTCTCGAGTTGCGGCAGGTGTTCTCGAGTTACGACGGGGACCTCAGGGACCCGCCCTGGTGGCCTCAGGAGAGGCCAGTCCCCATGCGAGTTGCTAGGGGGCCTCTCGGGATTCCTCTCCCGTCGATACCGGGGCCAAAAACCTTGTGTGGAGTCAGGGCCGGAACTGAGGATTCCTCTCAGGGGCTGACATGGATCTTTGGGTACTTGTGGAGTCTCCCCAGGGGAGTCAGGCCTCGTCTCGAGTGTGGGTATGCACGTGCGCTTTCCTTCCATGCTGTAGCAGCAATGTCACGCTTCCCGTCGCGTGGATCAAAGGATCTGTGGTTTTCCCTCGAGGCTTTCCCACAGGGCTGTCCCAAGTGCCACCGTGGTGTGAGTCGATCCTCGGCGTGAAAGATGAGCCAGTGCAGGGCAAAGAGGTTCCTCTGGAATGGACTGAGACATCTGGGGGACTCTTGGAATGGTGGTACGACCATGGAGTTCCTCTCGCCTTTCCTGTTGAGAGTGCCTCCTCTTGAGATGCGACGGGAATGCCGGAATTTCTTTCCCGTTGATAGCAGGGAAAGGATCCCTCATCTCGAGCTACGAGTGGGAAACGGGGCTCCTCTGGATGTGGGCGGGACCATCGTGTTTCCTCTCGAGTGGAGACGGGTATGGCGGTGAACTTCTTGAGTTGCAGCAAGGGTGCGAAAGACCCTTTCAAAGTTCCAGAGGTTCGGTGTCATTAGTCTCCAGACGCCTCATCGGAAATAGGCCTCATCTCGCCTGGAAGGGAGAACTTCCTGGATTTTCTCGAGTTGCGGCAGGTGTTCTCGAGATACGACGGGGACCTCAGGGACCCGCCCTGGTGTCCTCTGGAAAGGCCAGTCCCCATGCGAGTTGCTCGGGGGCCTCTCGGGGTTCCTCTCCCATCGATACCGGGGCCAAAATCCTTCTGTGGAGTCAGGGCCGGAACCGAGGATTCCTCTCAGGGGCTGACATGGGTCTTTGGGTACTTCTGGAGTCTCCCCAGGGGGGTCAGGCCTCCTCTCGAGTGGGGGCATGCACGTGCGCCTTCCTTCCAGGCTGTAGCAGCAATGTCATGCTTCCCGTCGCGTGGATCAAAGGATCTGTGGTTTTCCCTCGAGGCTTTCCCTCGAGGCTTTCCCACAGGGCTGTCTCACGTGCCACCGTTGTGTGAGTCGATCCTCGGCGTGAAAGATGAGCCAGTGCAGGGCAAAGAGGTTCCTCTGGAATGGACTGAGACATCTGGGGGACTCTTGGAATGGTGGTACGACCATGGAGTTCCTCTCGCCTTTCCTGTTGAGAGTGCCTCCTCTTGAGATGAGACGGGAACGCCGGGAAATCTTTCCCGTTGAAAGCAGGGAAAGGATCCCTCATCTCGAGCTACGAGGGGGAAACGGGGCTCCTCTGGATGTGGGCGGGACCATCGTGCTTCCTTTCGAGTGGAGACGGGTATGGCGGTGAAATTCTTGAGTTGCAGCAAAGGTGTGAAAGACCCTTTCGAAGTTCCAGAGGTTAGGTGTCATTAGTCTCCAGACGCCTCATCGGAAATAGGCCTCATTTCGCCTGGAAAGGAGAACTTCCTGGATTTTCTGGAGATGCGGCAGGTGTTCTCGATTTACGACGGGGACCTCACGGACCCGCCCTGGTGGCCTCAGGAACGGCCAGTCCCCATGCGAGTTGCTAGGGGGCCTCTCGGGATTCCTCTCCCATCGATACTGGGGCAAAAACCTTGTGTGGAGTCAGGGCCGGAACCGAGGATTCCTCTCAGGGGCTGACATGGATCTTTGGGTACTTCTGGAGTCTCCCCAGGGGAGTCAGGCCTCGTCTCGAGTGGGGGCATGCACGTGCGCTTTCCTTCCAGGCTGTAGCAGCAATGTCACGCTTCCCGTCGCGTGGATCAAAGGATCTGTGGTTTTCCCTCGAGGCTTTCCCTGGAGGCTTTCCCACAGGGCTGTCCCACGTGCCACCGTGGTGTGAGTCGATCCTCGGCGTGAAAGATGAGCCAGTGCAGGGCCAAGAGGCTCCTCTGTAATGGACTGAGACATCTGGGGGACTCTTGGAATGGTGGTACGACCATGGAGTTCCTCTCGCCTTTCCTGTTGAGAGTGCCTCCTCTTGAGATGCGACGGGAACGCCGGGAATTCTTTCCCGTTGAAAGCAGGGAAAGGATCCTTCATCTCGAGCTACGAGGGGGAAACGGGGCTCCTCTGGATGTGGGCGGGACCATCGTGCTTCCTCTCGAGTGGAGACGGGTACGGCGGTGAACTTCTTGAGTTGCAGCAAGGGTGTGAAAGACCCTTTCGAAGTTCCAGAGGTTAGGTGTCATTTGTCTCCAGAGGCCTCATCGGAAATAGGCCTCATCTCGCCTGGAAGGGAGAACTTCCTGGATTTTCTCGAGTTGCGGCAGGTGTTCTCGAGTTACGACGGGAACCTCAGGGACCCGCCCTGGTGGCCTCCGGAGAGGCCAGTCCCCATGCGAGTTGCTAGGGGCCCTCTCGGGATTCCTCTCCCGTCGATACCGGGGCCAAAAACCTTGTGTGGAGTCAGGGCCGGAACCGAGGATTCCTCTCAGGGGCTGACATGGATCTTTGGGTACTTCTGGAGTCTCCCCAGGGGAGTCAGGCCTCGTCTCGAGTGGGGGCATGCACGTTCGCTTTCCTTCCAGGCTGTAGCAGCAATGTCACGCTTCCCGTCGCGTGGATCAAAGGATCTGTGGTTTTCCCTCGAGGCTTTCCCTCGAGGCTTTCCCACAGGGCTGTCCCACGTGCCACCGTGGTGTGAGTCGATCCTCGGCGTGAAAGATGAGCCAGTGCAGGGCAAAGAGGCTCCTCTGGAATGGACTGAGACATCTGGGGGACTCTTGGAATGGTGGTACGACCATGGAGTTCCTCTCGCCTTTCCTGTTGAGAGTGCCTCCTCTTGAGATGCGACGGGAACGCCGGGAATTCTTTCCCGTTGAAAGCAGGGAATGGATCCCTCATCTCGAGCTCCGAGGGGGAAACGGGGCTCCTCTGGATGTGGGCGGGACCATCGTGCTTCCTCTCGAGTGGAGACGGGTATGGCGGTGAACTTCTTGAGTTGCAGCAAGGGTGTGAAAGACCCTTTCGAAGTTCCAGAGTTTAGGTGTCATTTGTCTCCAGACGCCTCATCGGAAATAGGCCTCATCTCGCCTGGAAGGGAGAACTTCCTGGATTTTCTCGAGTTGCGGCAGGTGTTCTCGAGTTACGACGGGGACCTCAGGGACCCGCCCTGGTGGCCTCAGGAGAGGCCAGTCCCCATGCGAGTTACTAGGGGGCCTCTCGGGATTCCTCTCCGGTCGATACCGGGGCAAAAAACCTTGTGTGGAGTCAGGGCCGGAACCGAGGATTCCTCTCAGGGGCTGACATGGAACTTTGGGTACTGCTGGAGTCTCCCCAGGGGAGTCAGGCCTCGTCTCGAGTGGGGGCATGCACGTGCGCTTTCCTTCCAGGCTGTAGCAGCAATGTCACGCTTCCCGTCCCGTGGATCAAAGGATCTGTGGTTTTCCCTCGAGGCTTTCCCTCGAGGCTTTCCCACAGGGCTGTCCCACGTGCCACCGTGGTGTGAGTCGATCCTCGGCGTGAAAGATGAGCCAGTGCAGGGCAAAGAGGTTCCTCTGGAATGGACTGAGACATCTGGGGGACTCTTGGAATGGTGGTGCGACCATGGAGTTCCTCTCGCCTTTCCTGTTGAGAGTGCCTCCTCTTGAGATGCGACGGGAACGCCGGGAATTCTTTCCCGTTGAAAGCAGGGAAAGGATCCCTCATCTCGAGCTCCGAGGGGGAAACGGGGCTCCTCTGGATGTGGGCGGGACCATCGTGCTTCCTCTCGAGTGGAGACGGGTATGGCGGTGAACTTCTTGAGTAGCAGCAAGGGTGTGAAAGACCCTTTCGAAGTTCCAGAGTTTAGGTGTCATTAGTCTCCAGACGCCTCATAGGAAATAGGCCTCATCTCGCCTGGAAGGGAGAACTTCCTGGATTTTCTCGAGTTGCGGCAGGTGTTCTCGAGTTATGACGGGGACCTCAGGAACCCGCCCTGGTGGCCTCAGGAGAGGCCAGTCCCTATGCGAGTTGCTAGGGGGCCTCTCAGGATTCCTCTCCCGTCGATACCGGGGCCAAAAACCTTGTATGGAGTCAGGGCCGGAACCGAGGATTCCTCTCAGGGGCTGACATGGATCTTTGGGTACTTCTGGAGTCTCCCCAGGGGAGTCAGGCCTCGTCTCGAGTGGGGGCATGCACGTGCACTTTCCTTCCAGGCTGTAGCAGCAATGTCACGCTTCCCGTCGCGTGGATCAAAGGATCTGTGGTTTTCCCTCGAGGCTTTCCCACAGGGCTGTCCCACGTGCCACCGTGGTGTGAGTCGATCCTCGGCGTGAAAGATGAGCCAGTGCAGGAAAAAGAGGTTCCTCTGGAATGGACTGAGATATCTGGGGGACTCTTGGAATGGTGGTACGACCATGGAGTTCCTCTCGCCTTTCCTGTTGAGAGTGCCTCCTCTTGAGATGCGACGGGAACGCCGGGAACTCTTTCCCTTTGAAACCAGGGAAAGGATCCCTCATCTCGAGCTACGAGGGGAAAACGGGGCTCCTCTGGATGTGGGCGGGACCATCGTGCTTCATCTCGAGTGGAGACGGGTATGGCGGTGAACTTCTTGAGTTGCAGCAAGGGTGTGAAAGACCCTTTCGAAGTTCCAGAGGTTAGGTGTCATTAGTCTCCAGACGCCTCATCAGAAATAGGCCTCATCTCGCCTGGAAGGGAGAACTTCCTGGATTTTCTCGAGTTGCGGCAGCTGTTCTCGAGTTACGACGGGGACCTCAGGGACCCGCCCTGGTGGCCTCAGGAGAGGCCAGTCCCTATGCGAGTTGCTAGGGGGCCTCTCGGGATTCCTCTCCCATCGATACCGGGGCCAACAACCTTGTGTGGAGTCAGGGCCGTAACCGAGGATTCCTCTCATGGGCTGACATGGATCTTTGGGTACGTCTGGAGACTCCCCAGTGGAGTCAGGCCTCGTCTCGAATGGGGGCATGCACGTGCGCTTTCCTTCCAGGCTGTAGCAGCAATGTCACGCTTCTCGTCGCATGGATCAAAGGATCTGTGGTTTTCCCTCGAGGCTTTCCCTCGAGGCTTTCCCACAGGGCTGTCCCACGTGCCACCGTGGTGTGAGTCGATCCTCGGCGTGAAAGATGAGCCAGTGCAGGGCAAAGAGGTTCCTCTGGAATGGACTGAGACATCTGGGGGACTCTTGGAATGGTGGTAGGACCATGGAGTTCCTCTCGCCTTTCCTGTTGAGAGTGCCTCCTCTTGAGATGCGACGGGAACGCCGGGAATTCTTTCCCGTTGAAAGCAGGCAAAGGATCCCTCATCTCGAGCTACGAGGGGGAAACGGGGCTCCTCTGGATGTGGGCGGGAACATCGTGCTTCTTCTCGAGTGGAGACGGGTATGGCGGTGAACTTCTTGAGTTGCAGCAAGGGTGTGAAAGACTCTTTCGAAGTTCCAGAGGTTAGGTGTCATTAGTCTCCAGACGCCTCATCGGAAATAGGCCTCATCTCGCCTGGAAGGGAGAACTTCCTGGATTTTCTCGAGTTGGGGCAGGTGTTCTCGAGTTACGACGGGGACCTCAGGGACCCGCCCTGGTGGCCTCAGGAGAGGCCAGTCCCCATGCGAGTTGCTAGGGGGCCTCTCGGGATTCCTCTCCCGTCGATACCGGGGCCAAAAACCTTGTGTGGAGTCAGGGCCGGAACCGAGGATTCCTCTCAGGGGCTGACATGGATCTTTGGGTACTTGTGGAGTCTCCCCAGGGGAGTCAGGCCTCGTCTCGAGTGTGGGCATGCACGTGCGCTTTCCTTCCATGCTGTAGCAGTAATGTCACGCTTCCCGTCGCGTGGATCAAAGGATCTGTGGTTTTCCCTCGAGGCTTTCCCACAGGGCTGTCTCACGTGCCACCGTTGTGTGAGTCGATCCTCGGCGTGAAAGATGAGCCAGTGCAGGCCAAAGAGGTTCCTCTGGAATGGACTGAGACATCTGGGGGACTCTTGGAATGGTGGTACGACCATGGAGTTCCTCTCGCCTTTCCTGTTGAGAGTGCCTCCTCTTGAGATGCGACGGGAACGCCGGGAAATCTTTCCCGTTGAAAGCAGGGAAAGGATCCCTCATCTCGAGCTACGAGGGGGAAACGGGGCTCCTCTGGATGTGGGCGGGACCATCGTGCTTCCTTTCGAGTGGAGACGGGTATGGCGGTGAAATTCTTGAGTTGCAGCAAAGGTGTGAAAGACCCTTTCGAAGTTCCAGAGGTTAGGTGTCATTAGTCTCCAGACGCCTCATCGGAAATAGGCCTCATTTCGCCTGGAAAGGAGAACTTCCTGGATTTTCTGGAGTTGCGGCAGGTGTTCTCGATTTACGACGGGGACCTGACGGACCCGCCCTGGTGGCCTCAGGAACGGCCAGTCCCCATGCTAGTTGCTAGGGGGCCTCTCGGGATTCCTCTCCCGTCGATACCGGGGCCAAAAACCTTGTGTGGAGTCAGGGCCGGAACCGAGGATTCCTCTCAGTGGATGACATGGAACTTTGGGTACTTCTGGAGTCTCCCCAGGGGAGTCAGGACTCGTCTCGAGTGGGGGCATGCACGTGCGCTTTCCTTCCATGCTGTAGCAGCAATGTCATGCTTCCCGTCGCGTGGATCAAAGGATCTGTGGTTTTCCCTCGAGGCTTTCCCTCGAGGCTTTCCCACAGGGCTGTCCCACGTGCCACCGTGGTGTGAGTCGATCCTCGGCGTGAAAGATGAGCCAGTGCAGGGCAAAGAGGTTCCTCTGGAATGGACTGAGACATCTGGGGGACTCTTGGAATGATGGTACGACCATGGAGTTCCTCTCGCCTTTCCTGTTGAGAGTGCCTCCTCTTGAGATGCGACGGGAACGCCGGGAATTCTTTCCCGTTGAAAGCAGGGAAAGGATCCCTCATCTCGAGCTACGAGGGGGAAACGGGGCTCCTCTGGATGTGGGCGGGACCATCGTGCTTCCTCTCGAGTGGAGATGGGTATGGCGGTGAACTTCTTGAGTTGCAGCAAGGATGTGAAAGACCCTTTCGAAGTTCCAGAGGTTAGGTGTCATTAGTCTCCAGACGCCTAATCGGAAATAGGCCTCATCTCGCCTGGAAGGGAGAACTTCCTGGATTTTCTCGAGTTGCGGCAGGTGTTCTCGAGTTACGACGGGGACCTCAGGGACCCGCCCTGGTGGCCTCAGGAGAGGCCAGTCCCCATGCGAGTTGCTAGGGGGCCTCTCGGGATTCCTCTCCCGTCGATACCGGGGCCAAAAACCTTGTGTGGAGTCAGGGCCGGAACCGAGGATTCCTCTCAGGGGCTGACATGGATCTTTGGGTACTTCTGGAGTCTCCCCAGGGGAGTCAGGCCTCGTCTCGAGTGGGGGCATGCACGTGCGCTTTCCTTCCAGGCTGTAGCAGCAATGTCACGCTTCCCGTCGCGTAGATCAAAGGATCTGTGGTTTTCCCTCGAGGCTTTCCCTCGAGGCTTTCCCACAGGGCTGTCCCACGTGCCACCGTTGTGTGAGTCGATCCTCGGCGTGAAAGATGAGCCAGTGCAGGACAAAGAGGCTCCTCTGGAATGGACTGAGACATCTGGGGGACTCTTGGAATGGTGGTACGACCATGGAGTTCCTCTCGCCTTTCCTGTTGAGAGTGCCTCCTCTTGAGATGCGACGGGAACGCCGGGAATTCTTTCCCGTTGAAAGCAGGGAATGGATCCCTCATCTCGAGCTCCGAGGGGGAAACGGGGCTCCTCTGGATGTGGGCGGGACCATCGTGCTTCCTCTCGAGTGGAGACGGGTATGGCGGTGAACTTCTTGAGTTGCAGCAAGGGTGTGAAAGACCCTTTCGAAGTTCCAGAGTTTAGGTGTCATTAGTCTCCAGACGCCTCATCGGAAATAGGCCTCATCTCGCCTGGAAGGGAGAACTTCCTGGATTTTCTCGAATTGCGGCAGGTGTTCTCGAGTTACGACGGGGACCTCAGGGACCCGCCCTGGTGGCCTCAGGAGAGGCCAGTCCCCATGAGAGTTGCTAGGGGGCCTCTCGGGATTCCTCTCCGGTCGATACCGGGGCAAAAAACCTTGTGTGGAGTCAGGGCCGGAACCGAGGATTCCTCTCAGGGGCTGACATGGATCTTTGGGTACTTGTGGAGTCTCCCCAGGGGAGTCAGGCCTCGTCTCGAGTGGGGGCATGCACGTGCGCTTTCCTTCCAGGCTGTAGCAGCAATGTCACGCTTCCCGTCGCGTGGATCAAAGGATCTGTGGTTTTCCCTCGAGGCTTTCCGTCGAGGCTTTCCCACAGGGCTGTCCCACGTGCCACCGTGGTGTGAGTCGATCCTCGGCGTGAAAGATGAGCCAGTGCAGGGCAAAGAGGCTCCTCTGGAATGGACTGAGACATCTGGGGGACTCTTGGAATGGTGGAACGACCATGGAGTTCCTCTCGCCTTTCCTGTTGAGAGTGCCTCCTCTTGAGATGCGACGGGAACGCCGGGAATTCTTTCCCGTTGAAAGCAGGGAAAGGATCCCTCATCTCGAGCTCCGAGGGGGAAACGGGGCTCCTCTGGATGTGGGCGGGACCATCGTGCTTCCTCTCGAGTGGAGACGGGTATGGAGGTGAACTTCATGAGTTGCATCAAGGGTGTGAAAGACCCTTTCGAACTTCCAGAGGTTTGTTGTCATTTGTCTCCAGACGCCTCATCGGAAATAGGCCTCATCTCGCCTGGAAGGGAGAACTTCCTGGATTTTCTCGAGTTGCGGCAGGTGTTCTCGAGTTACGACGGGGACCTCAAGGACCCGCCCTGGTGGCCTCAGGAGAGGCCAGTCCCCATGCGAGTTACTAGGGGGCCTCTCGGGATTCCTCTCCCGTCGATACCGGGGCAAAAAACCTTGTGTGGAGTCAGTGCCGGAACCGAGGATTCCTCTCAGGGGCTGACATGGATCTTTGGGTACTGCTGGAGTCTCCCCAGGGGAGTCAGGCCTCGTCTCGAGTGGGGGCATGCACGTGCGCTTTCCTTCCAGGCTGTAGCAGCAATGTCACGCTTCCCGTCCCGTGGATCAAAGGATCTGTGGTTTTCCCTCGAGGCTTTTGCTCGAGGCTTTCCCACAGGGCTGTTCCACGTGCCACGGTGGTGTGAGTCGATCCTCGGCGTGAAAGATGAGCCAGTGCAGGGCAAAGAGGTTCCTCTGGAATGGACTGAGACATCTGGGGGACTCTTGGAATGATGGTACGACCATGGAGTTCCTCTCGCCTTTCCTGTTGAGAGTGCCTCCTCTTGAGATGCGACGGGAATGCCGGGAATTCTTTCCCGTTGAAAGCAGGGAAAGGATCCCTCATCTCGAGCTACGAGGGGGAAACTGGGCTCCTCTGGATGTGGGCGGGACCATCGTGCTTCCTCTCGAGTGGAGACGGGTATGGCGGTGAACTTCTTGAGTTGCAGCAAGGATGTGAAAGACCCTTTCGAAGTTCCAGAGGTTAGGTGTCATTAGTCTCCAGAGGCCTCATCGGAAATAGGCCTCATCTCGCCTGGAAGGGAGAACTTCCTGGATTTTCTCGAGTTGCGGCAGGTGTTCTCGAGTTACGACGGGGACCTCAGGGACCCGCCCTGGTGGCCTCAGGAGAGGCCAGTCCCCATGCGAGTTGCTAGGGGGCCTCTCGGGATTCCTCTCCCGTCCATACCGGGGCCAAAAACCTTGTGTGGAGTCAGGGTCGGAACCGAGGATTCCTCTCAGGGGCTGACATGGATCTTTGGGTACTTGTGGAGTCTCCCCAGGGGAGTCAGGCCTCGTCTCGAGTGGGGGCATGCACGTGCGCTTTCCTTCCAGGCTGTAGCAGCAATGTCACGTTTCCCGTGGCGTGGATCAAAGGCTCTGTGGTTTTCCCTCGAGGCTTTCCCTCGAGGCTTTCCCACAGGGCTGTCCCACGTGCCACCGTTGTGTGTGTCGATCCTCGGCGTGAAAGATGAGCCAGTGCAGGGCAAAGAGGTTCCTCTGGAATGGACTGAGACATCTGGGGGACTCTTGGAATGGTGGTACGACCATGGAGTTCCTCTCGCCTTTCCTGTTGAGAGTGCCTCCTCTTGAGATGCGACGGGAACGCCGGGAATTCTTTCCCGTTGAAAGCAGGGAAAGGATCCCTCATCTCGAGCTCCGAGGGGGAAACGGGGCTCCTCTGGATGTGGGCGGGACCATCGTGCTTCCTCTCGAGTGGAGACGGTATGGCGGTGAACTTCTTGAGTTGCAGCAAGGGTGTGAAAGACCCTTTCGAAGTTCCAGAGGTTAGGTGTCATTAGTCTCCAGACGCCTCATCGGAAATAGGCCTCATCTCGCCTGGAAGGGAGAACTTCCTGGATTTTCTCGAGTTGCGGCAGCTGTTCTCGAGTTACGACGGGGACCTCAGGGACCCGCCCTGGTGGCCTCAGGAGAGGCCAGTCCCCATGCGAGTTGCTAGGGGGCCTCTCGGGATTCCTCTCCCGTCGATACCGGGGCCAAAAACCTTGTGTGGAGTCAGGGCCGGAACCAAGGATTCCTCTCAGGGGCTGACATGGATCTTTGGGTACTTGTGGAGTCTCCCCAGGGGAGTCAGGCCTCGTCTCGAGTGGGGGCATGCACGTGCGCTTTCCTTCCAGGCTGTAGCACCAATGTCACGCTTCCCGTAGCGTGGATCAAAGGATCTGTGGTTTTCCCTCGAGGCTTTCCCTCGAGGCTTTCCCACAGGGCTGTCCCACGTGCCACCGTGGTGTGAGTCGATCCTCGGCGTGAAAGATGAGCCAGTGCAGGGCAAAGAGGTTCCTCTGGAATGGACTGAGACATCTGGGGGACTCTTGGAATGGTGGTACGACCATGGAGTTCCTCTCGCCTTTCCTGTTGAGAGTGCCTCCTCTTGAGATGCGACGGGAACGCCGGGAATTCTTTCCCGTTGAAACCAGGGAAAGGATCCCTCATCTCGAGCTACGAGGGGGAAACGGGGCTCCTCTGGATGTGGGCGGGACGATCGTGCTTCTTCTCGAGTGGACACGGGTATGGCGCTGAACTTCTTGAGTTGCAGCAAGGGTGTGAAAGACCCTTTCGAAGTTCCAGAGGTTAGGTGTCATTCGTCTCCAAACGCCTCATCGGAAATAGGCCTCATCTCGCCTGGAAGGTAGAACTTCCTGGATATTCTCTAGTTGCGGCAGGTGTTCTCAAGTTACGCCGGGGACCTCAGGGACCCGCCCTGGTGGCCTCAGGAGAGGCCAGTCCCCATGCGAGTTGCTAGGGGGCCTCTCGGGATTCCTCTCCCATCGATACTGGGGCAAAAACCTTGTGTGGAGTCAGGGCCGGAACCGAGGATTCCTCTCAGGGGCTGACATGGATCTTTGGGTACTTCTGGAGTCTCCCCAGGGGAGTCAGGCCTCGTGTCGAGTGGGGGCATGCACGTGCGCTTTCCTTCCAGGCTGTAGCAGCAATGTCACGCTTCCCGTGGCGTGGATCAAAGGATCTGTGGTTTTCCCTCGAGGCTTTCCCTCGAGGCTTTCCCACAGGGCTGTCCCACGTGCCACCGTGGTGTGAGTCGATCCTCGGCGTGAAAGATGAGCCAGTGCAGGGCAAAGAGGTTCCTCTGGAATGGACTGAGAAATCTCGGGGACTCTTGGAATGGTGGTACGACCATGGAGTTCCTCTCGTCTTTCCTGTTGAGAGTGCCTCCTCTTGAGATGCGACGGGAACGCCGAAAATACTTTCCCGTTGATAGCAGGGAAAGGATCCCTCATCTCGAGCTACGAGGGGCAATCGGGGCTCCTCTGGATGTGGGCGGGACCATCATGTTTCCTCTCGAGTGGAGACGGTTATGACGGTGAACTTCTTGAGTTGCAGCATGGGTGTGAAAGACCCTTTTGAAGTTCCAGAGATTAGCTGTCATTAGACTCCAGACGCCTCATCGGAAATAGGCCTCATCTCGCCTGGAACGGAGAACTTCCTGGATTTTCTCGAGTTGCGGCAGGTGTTCTCGAGTTACGACGGGGACGTCAGGGACAAGCCCTGGTGGCCTCAGGAAACTCCAGTCCCCATGCGAGTTGCTAGGGTGCCTCTCGGGATTCCTCTCCAGTCGATACCGGGGCCAAAAACCTTGTGTGGAGTCAGGTCCGGAACGGAGGATTCCTCTAAGGGGTTGACATGGATCTTTGGGTCTTTCTGGAGTCTCCCCAGGGGAGTCAGGCCTCCTCTCGAGTGGGGGCATGCACGTGCGCTTTCCTTCCAGGCTGTAGCAGCAATATCACGCTTCCCGTCGCGTGGATCAAAGGATCTGTGGTTTTCCCTCTAGGCTTTCCCTAGAGGCTTTCCCACAGGGCTGTCCCACGTTCCACCGTGGTGTGAGTCGATCCTCGGCGTGAAAGATGAGCCAGTGCAGGGCAAAGAGGTTCCTCTGGAATGGACTGAGACATCTGGGGGACTCTTGGAATGGTGGTACGACCATGGAGTTCCTCTCGCCTTTCCTGCTGAGAGTGCCTCCTCTTGAGATGCGACGGGAACGCCGGGAATTCTTTCCCGTTGAAAGCAGGGAAAGGATCCCTCATCTCGAGCTACGAGGGGGAAACGGGGCTCCTCTGGATGTGGGCGGGACCATCGTGCTTCCTCTCGAGTGGACACGGGTATGGCGGTGAACTTCTTGAGTCGCAGCAAGGGTGTGAAAGACCCTTTCGAAGTTCCAGAGGTTAGGTGTCATTAGTCTCCAGACGCCTCATCGGAAATAGGCCTCATCTCGCCTGGAAGGGAGAACTTCCTGGATTTTCTCGAGTTGCGGCAGGTGTTCTCGAGTTACGACGGGGACCTCAGGGACCCTCCCTGGTGGCCTCAGGAGAGGCCAGTCCCCATGCGAGTTGCTAGGGGGCCTCTCGGGATTCCTCTCCCGTCGATACCGGGGCCAAAATCCTTTGGTGGAGTCAGGGCCGGAACCAAGGATTCCTCTCAGGGGCTGACATGGATCTTTGAGTACTTCTGGAGTCTCCCCAGGGGAGTCAGGCCTCCTCTCGACTGGGGGCATGCACGTGCGCTTTCCTTCCAGGCTGTAGCAGCAATGTCACACTTCCCGTGGCGTGGATCAAAGGATCTGTGGTTTTCCCTCGAGGCTTTCCATCGAGACTTTTCCACAGGGCTGTCCCACGTGCCACCATGGTGTGAGTCGATCCTCGGCGTGATAGATGAGCCAGTGCAGGGCAAAGAGATTCCTCTGGAATGGACTGAGACATCTGGGGGACTCTTGGAATGGTGGTACGACCATGGAGTTCCTCTCGCCTTTCCTGCTGAGAGTGCCTCCTCTTGAGATGCGACGGGAACGCCGGGAATTCTTTCCCGTTGAAAGCAGGGAAAGGATCCCTCATCTCGAGCTACGAGGGGGAAACGGTGCTCCTCTGGATGTGGGCGGGACCATCGTGCTTCCTCTTGAGTGGACACGGGTATGGCGGTGAACTTCCTGAGTTGCAGCAAGGGTGTGAAAGACCCTTTCGAAGTTCCAGAGTTTACGTGTCATTAGTCTCCAGACGCCTCATCGGAAATAGGCCTCATCTCGCCTGGAAGGGAGAACTTCCTGGATTTCTCGAGTTGCGGCAGGTGTTCTCGAGTTACGATGGGGACCTCAGGGACCCGCCCTGGTGGCCTCAGGAGAGGCCAGTCCCCATGCGAGTTGCTAGGGGGCATCTCGGGATTACTCTTCCGTCGATACCGGGGCCAAAACCCTTTGGTGGAGTCAGGGCCGGAACCGAGGATTCCTCTCAGGGGCTGATATGGATCTTTGGGTACTTCTGGAGTCTCCCCAGGGGAGTCAGGCCTCGTCTCGAGTGGGGGCATGCACGTGCGCTTTCCTTCCAGGCTGTAGCAGCAATGTCACGTTTCCCATCGCGTGGATCAAAGGATCTGTGGTTTTCCCTCGAGGCTTTCCCTCGAGGCTTTCCCACAGGGCTGTCCCACGTGCCACCGTGGTGTGAGTCAATCCTCGGCGTGAAAGATGAGCCAGTGCAGGGCAAAGAGGTTCCTCTGGAATGCACTGAGGCATCTGGGGGACTCTTGGAATGGTGGTACGACCATGGAGTTCCTCTCGCCTTTCCTGTTGAGAGTGCCTCCTCTTGAGATGCGACGGGAACGCCGGGAATGCTTTCCCGTTGAAAGCAGAGAAAGGATCCCTCATCTCGAGCTACGAGGGGGAAACGGTGCTCCTCTGGATGTGGGCGGGACCATCGTGCTTCCTCTTGAGTGGACACGGGTATGGCGGTGAACTTCTTGAGTTGCAGCAAGGGTGTGAAAGACCCTTTCGAAGTTCCAGAGGTTAGGTGTCATTAGTCTCCAGACGCCTCATTGGAAATAGGCCTCATCTCGCATAGAAGGGAGAATTTCCTGGATTTTCTCGAGTTGCGGCAGGTGTTCTCGAGTTACGACTGGTACCTCAGGAACCCGCCCTGGTGGCCTCAGTAGACGCCAGTCCCCATGTGAGTTGCTAGGGGGCCTCTCGGGATTCCTCTCCCGTCGATACCGGGGCCAAAAACCTTGTGTGGAGTCAGGGCCGGAACCGAGGATTACTCTCAGGGGCTGCAATGGATCTTTGGGTACATCTGGAGCCTCGCCAGGGGAGACAGGCCTCGTCTCGAGTCGGGGCATGCACGTGCACTTTCCTTCCAGGCTGTAGCAGCAATGTCACGCTTCCCGTCGCGTGGATCAAAGGATCTGTGGTTTTCCCTCGAGGCTTTCCCACAGGGCTGTCCCACGTGCGACCGTGGTGTGAGTCGATCCTCGGCGTGAAAGATGAGCCAGTGCAGGGCAAAGAGGTTCCTCTGGAATGGACTGAGACATCTGGGGGACTCTTGGAATGGTGGTACGACCATGGAGTTCCTCTCGCCTTTCCTGTTGAGAGTGCCTCCTCTTGAGATGCGACGGGAACGCCGGGAATTCTTTCCCGTTGAAAGCAGGGAAAGGATCCCTCATCTCGAGCTACGAGGGGGAAACGGTGCTCCTCTGGATGTGGGCGGGACCATCGTGCTTCCTCTCGAGTGGACACGGGTATGGCGGTGAACTTCTTGAGTCGCAGCAAGGGTGTGAAAGACCCTTTCGAAGTTCCAGAGGTTAGGTGTCATTAGTCTCCAGACGCCTCATCGGAAATAGGCCTCATCTCGCCTGGAAGGGAGAACTTCCTGGATTTTCTCGAGTTGCGGCAGGTGTTCTCGAGTTACGACGGGGACCTCAGGGACCCGCCCTGGTGGCCTCAGGAGAGGCCAGTCCCCATGCGAGTTGCTAGGGGGCCTCTCGGGATTCCTCTCCCGTCGATACCGGGGCCAAAAACCTTGTGTGGAGTCAGGGCCGGAACAGGGGATTCCTCTCAGGGGCTGATATGGATCTTTGGGTACATCTGGAGTCTCGCCAGGGGAGACAGGCCTCGTCTCGAGTCGGGGCATGCACGTGCACTTTCCTTCCAGGCTGTAGCAGCAATGTCACGCTTCCCGTCGCGTGGATCAAAGGATCTGTGGTTTTCCCTCGAGCCTTTCCTTCGAGGCTTTCCCACAGGGCTGTCCCACGTGCCACCGTGGTGTGAGTCGATCCTCGGCGTGAAAAATGAGCCAGTGCAGGGCAAAGAGGTTCCTCTGGAATGGACTGAGACATCTGGGGGACTCTTGGAATGGTGGTACGACCATGGAGTTCCTCTCGCCTTTCCTGTTGAGAGTGCCTCCTCTTGAGATGCGACGGGAACGCCGGGAATTCTTTCCCGTTGAAAGCAGGGAAAGGATCCCTCATCTCAAGCTACGAGGGGGAACCGGGGCTCCTCTGGATGTGGGCGGGACCATCGTGCTTCCTCTCGAGTGGAGACGGGTATGGCGGTGAACTTCTTGAGTCGCAGCAAGGGTGTGAAAGACCGTTTCGAAGTTCCAGAGGTTAGGTGTCATTAGTCTCCAGACGCCTCATCGGAAATAGGCCTCATCTCGCCTGGAAGGGAGAACTTCCTGGATTTTCTCGAGTTGCGGCAGGTGTTCTCGAGTTACGACGGGGACCTCAGGGACCCGCCCTGGTGGCCTCAGGAGAGGCCAGTCCCCATGCGAGTTGCTAGGGGGCCTCTCGGGATTCCTCTCCCGTCGATACCGGGGCCAAAAACCTTGTGTGGAGTCAGGGCCGGAACCGAGGATTCCTCTCAGGGGCTGACATGGATCTTTGGGTACTTCTGGAGTCTCCCCAGGGGAGTCAGGCCTCGTCTAGAGTGGGGGCATGCACGTGCGCTTTCCTTCCAGGCTGTACCAGCAATGTCACGCTTCTCGTCGCGTGGATCAAAGGATCTGTGGTTTTCCCTCGAGGCTTTCCCACAGGGCTGTCGCACGTGCCACCGTGGTGTGAGTCGATCCTCGGCGTGAAAGATGAGCCAGTGCAGGGCAAAGAGGTTCCTCTGGAATGGACTGAGACATCTGGGGGACTCTTGGAATGGTGGTACGACCATGGAGTTCCTCTCGCCTTTCCTGTTGAGAGTGCCTCCTCTTGAGATGCGACGGGAACGCCGGGAATTCTTTCCCGTTGAAAGCAGGGAAAGGATCCCTCATCTCGAGCTACGAGGGGGAAACGGTGCTCCTCTGGATGTGGGCGGGACCATCGTGCTATCTCTTGAGTGGACACGGGTATGGCGGTGAACTTCTTGAGTCGCAGCAAGGGTGTGAAAGACCCTTTCGAAGTTCCAGAGGTTAGGTGTCATTAGTCTCCAGACGCCTCATCGGAAATAGGCCTCATCTCGCCTGGAAGGGAGAACTTCCTGGATTTTCTCGAGTTGCGGCAGGTGTTCTCGAGTTACGACGGGGACCTCAGGGACCCGCCCTGGTGGCCTCAGGAGAGGCCAGTCCCCATGCGAGTTGCTAGGGGGCCTCTCGGGATTCCTCTCCCGTCGATACCGGGGCCAAAAACATTTGGTGGAGTCAGGGCCGGAACCGAGGATTCCTCTCAGGGGCTGACATGTATCTTTGGGTACTTCTGGAGTCTCCCCAGGGGAGTCAGGCCTCGTCTCGAGTGGGGGCATGCACGTGCGCTTTCCTTCCAGGCTGTAGCAGCAATGTCACGCTTCCCGTGGCGTGGATCAAAGGATCTGTGGTTTTCCCTCGAGGCTTTCCCTCGAGGCTTTCCCACAGGGCTGTCCCACGTGCCACCGTGGTGTGATTCGATCCTCGGCGTGAAAGATGTGCCAGTGCAGGGCAAAGAGGTTCCTCTGGAATGGACTGAGACATCTGTGGGACTCTTGGAATGGTGGTACGACCATGGAGTTCCTCTCGCCTTTCCTGTTGAGAGTGCCTGCTCTTGAGATGCGACGGGAACGCCGGGAATTCTTTCCCGTTGAAAGCAGGGAAAGGATCCCTCATCTCGAGCTACGAGGGGGAAACGGTGCTCCTCTGGATGTGGGCGGGACCATCGTGCTTCCTCTTGAGTGGACACGGGTATGGCGGTGAACTTCTTGAGTTGCAGCAAGGGTGTGAAAGACCCTTTCGAAGTTCCAGAGTTTAGGTGTCATTAGCCTCCAGACGCCTCATCGGAAATAGGCCTCATCTCGCCTGGAAGGGAGAACTTCCTGGATTTCTCGAGTTGCGGCAGGTGTTCTCGAGTTACGACGGGGACCTCAGGGACCCGCCCTGGTGGCCTCAGTAGACGCCAGTCCCCATGTGAGTTGCTAGGTGGCCTCTCGGGATTCCTCTCCCGTCGATACCGGGGCCAAAACCCTTTGGTGGAGTCAGGGCCGGAACCGAGGATTCCTCTCAGGGGCTGATATGGATCTTTGGGTACATCTGGAGGATCGCCAGGGGAGACAGGCCTCGTCTCGAGTCGGGGCATGCACGTGCACTTTCCTTCCAGGCTGTAGCAGCAATGTCACGCTTCCCGTCGCGTGGATCAAAGGATCTGTGGTTTTCCCTCGAGGCTTTCCCTCGAGGCTTTCCCACAGGGCTGTCCCACATGCGACCGTGGTGTGAGTCGATCCTCGGCGTGAAAGATGAGCCAGTGCAGGGCAAAGAGGTTCCTCTGGAATGGACTGAGACATCTGGGGGACTCTTGGAATGGTGGTACGACCATGGAGTTCCTCTCGCCTTTCCTGTTGAGAGTGCCTCCTCTTGAGATGCGACGGTAACGCCGGGAATTCTTTCCCGTTGAAAGCAGGGAAAGGATCCCTCATCTCGAGCTACGAGGGGGAAACGGGGCTCCTCTGGATGTGGGCGGGACCATCGTGCTTCCTCTCGAGTGGAGACGGGTATGGCGGTGAACTTCTTGAGTTGCAGCAAGGGTGTGAAAGACCCTTTCGAAGTTCCAGAGTTTAGGTGTCATTAGTCTCCAGACGCCTCATCGGAAATAGGCCTCATCTCGCCTGGAAGGGAGAACTTCCTGGATTTTCTCGAGTTGCGGCAGGTGTTCTCGAGTTACGACGGGGACCTCAGGGACCCGCCCTGGTGGCCTCAGGAGAGGCCAGTCCTCATGCGAGTTGCTAGGGGGCCTCTCGGGATTCCTCTCCCGTCGATACCGGGGCCAAAAACATTTGGTGGAGTCAGGGCCGGAACCGAGGATTCCTCTCAGGGGCTGATATGGATCTTTGGGTACTTCTGGAGTCTCCCCAGGGGAGTCAGGCCTCGTATCGAGTGGGGGCATGCACGTGCGCTTTCCTTCCAGGCTGTAGCAGCAATGTCACGCTTCCCGTGGCGTGGATCAAAGGATCTGTGGTTTTCCCTCGAGGCTTTCCCTCGAGGCTTTCCCACAGGGCTGTCCCACGTGCCACCGTGGTGTGATTCGATCCTCGGCGTGAAAGATGTGCCAGTGCAGGGCAAAGAGGTTCCTCTGGAATGGACTGAGACATCTGGGGGACTCTTGGAATGGTGGTACGACCATGGAGTTCCTCTCGCCTTTCCTGTTGAGAGTGCCTGCTCTTGAGATGCGACGGGAACGCCGGGAATTCTTTCCCGTTGAATGCAGGGAAAGGATCCCTCATCTCGAGCTACGAGGGGGAAACGGTGCTCCTCTGGATGTGGGCGGGACCATCGTGCTTCCTCTTGAGTGGACACGGGTATGGCGGTGAACTTCTTGAGTTGCAGCAAGGGTGTGAAAGACTCTTTCGAAGTTCCAGAGGTTAGGTGTCATTAGTCTCCAGATACCTCATCAGAAATAGGCCTCATCTCGCCTGGAAGGGAGAACTTCCTGGATTTTCTCGAGTTGCGGCAGGTGTTCTCGAGTTACGACGGGGACCTCAGGGACCCGCCCTGGTGGCCTCAGGAGACGCCAGTCCCCATGCGAGTTGCTAGGGGGCCTCTCGGGATTCCTCTCCCGTCGATACCGGGGCCAAAAACCTTGTGTGGAGTCAGGGCCGGAACCGAGGATTCCTCTCAGGGGCTGATATGGATCTTTGGGTACATCTGGAGTCTCGCCAGGGGAGACCGGCCTCGTCTCGAGTGGGGGCATGCACGTGCACATTCCTTCCAGGCTGTAGCAGCAATGTCACGCTTCCCGTCGCGTGGATCAAAGGATCTGTGGTATTCCCTCGAGGCTTTCCCTCGAGGCTTTCCCACAGGGCTGTCCCACGTGCCACCGTGGTGTGAGTCGATCCTCGGCGTGAAAGATGAGCCAGTGCAGGGCAAAGAGGTTCCTCTTGAATGGACTGAGACATCTGGGGGACTCTTGGAATGGTGGTACGACCATGGAGTTCCTCTCGCCTTTCCTGTTGAGAGTGCCTCCTCTTGAGATGCGACGGGAACGCCGGGAATTCTTTCCCGTTGAAAGCAGGGAAAGGATCCCTCATCTCGAGCTACGAGGGGGAAACGGGGCTCCTCTGGATGTGGGCGGGACCATCGTGCTTCCTCTCGAGTGGAGACGGGTATGACGGTGAACTTCTTGAGTCGCAGCAAGGGTGTGAAAGACCCTTTCGAAGTTCCAGAGGTTAGGTGTCATTAGTCTCCAGACGCCTCATCGGAAATAGGCCTCATCTCGCCTGGAAGGGAGAACTTCCTGGATTTTCTCGAGTTGCGGCAGGTGTTCTCGAGTTACGACGGGGACCTCAGGGACCCGCCCTGGTGGCCTCAGGAGAGGCCAGTCCCCATGCGAGTTGCTAGGGGGCCTCTCGGGATTCCTCTCCCGTCCATACCGGGGCCAAAAACCTTGTGTGGAGTCAGGGCCGGAACCGAGGATTCCTCTCAGGGGCTGATATGGATCTTTGGGTACATCTGGAGTCTCGCCAGGGGAGACAGGCCTCGTCTCGAGTCGGGGCATGCACGTGCACTTTCCTTCCAGGCTGTAGCAGCAATGTCACGCTTCCCGTCGCGTGGATCAAAGGATCTGTGGTTTTCCCTCGAGGCTTTCCCTCGAGGCTTTCCCACAGGGCTGTCCCACGTGCCACCATGGTGTGAGTCGATCCTCGGCGTGAAAGATGAGCCAGTGCAGGGCAAAGAGGTTCCTTTGGAATGGACTGAGACATCTGGGGGACTCTTGGAATGGTGGTACGACCGTGGAGTTCCTCTCGCCTTTCCTGTTGAGAGTGCCTCCTCTTGAGATGCGACGGGAACGCCGGGAATTCTTTCCCGTTGAAAGCATGGAAAGGTTCCCTCATCTCGAGCTACGAGGGGGAAACGGTGCTCCTCTGGATGTGGGCGGGACCATCGTGCTTCCTCTCGAGTGGAGACGGGTATGGCGGTGAACTTCTTGAGTCACAGCAAGGGTGTGAAAGACCCTTTCGAATTTCCAGAGGTTAGGTGTCATTAGTCTCCAGACGCCTCATCGGAAATAGGCCTCATCTCGCCTGGAAGGGAGAACTTCCTGGATTTTCTCGAGTTGCGGCAGGTGTTCTCGAGTTACGACGGGGACCTCAGGGACCCGCCCTGGTGGCCTCAGGAGAGGCCAGTCCCCATGCGAGTTGCTAGGGGGCCTCTCGGGATTCCTCTCCCGTCCATACCGGGGCCAAAAACCTTGTGTGGAGTCAGGGCCGGAACCGAGGATTCCTCTCAGGGGCTGATATGGATCTTTGGGTACATCTGGAGTCTCGCCAGGGGAGACAGGCCTCGTCTCGAGTCGGGGCATGCACGTGCACTTTCCTTCCAGGCTGTAGCAGCAATGTCACGCTTCCCGTCGCGTGGATCAAAGGATCTGTGGTTTTCCCTCGAGGCTTTCCCTCGAGGCTTTCCCACAGGGCTGTCCCACGTGCCACCATGGTGTGAGTCGATCCTCGGCGTGAAAGATGAGCCAGTGCAGGGCAAAGAGGTTCCTTTGGAATGGACTGAGACATCTGGGGGACTCTTGGAATGGTGGTACGACCGTGGAGTTCCTCTCGCCTTTCCTGTTGAGAGTGCCTCCTCTTGAGATGCGACGGGAACGCCGGGAATTCTTTCCCGTTGAAAGCATGGAAAGGTTCCCTCATCTCGAGCTACGAGGGGGAAACGGTGCTCCTCTGGATGTGGGCGGGACCATCGTGCTTCCTCTCGAGTGGAGACGGGTATGGCGGTGAACTTCTTGAGTCACAGCAAGGGTGTGAAAGACCCTTTCGAATTTCCAGAGGTTAGGTGTCATTAGTCTCCAGACGCCTCATCGGAAATAGGCCTCATCTCGCCTGGAAGGGAGAACTTCCTGGATTTTCTCGAGTTGCGGCAGGTGTTCTCGAGTTACGACGGGGACCTCAGGGACCCGCCCTGGTGGCCTCAGGAGAGGCCAGTCCCCATGCGAGTTGCTAGGGGGCCTCTCGGGATTCCTCTCCCGTCGATACCGGGGCCAAAAACCTTTGGTGGAGTCAGGGCCGGAACCGAGGATTCCTCTCAGGGGCTGACATGGATCTTTGAGTACTTCTGGAGTCTCCCCAGGGGAGTCAGGCCTCGTCTCGACTGGGGGCATGCACGTGCGCTTTCCTTCCAGGCTGTAGCACCAATGTCACGCTTCCCGTGGCGTGGATCAAAGGATCTGTGGTTTTCCCTCGAGGCTTTCCATCGAGGCTTTCCCACAGGGCTGTCCCACGTGCCACCATGGTGTGAGTCGATCCTCGACGTGATAGATGAGCCAGTGCAGGGCAAAGAGGTTCCTCTGGAATGGACTGAGACATCTGGGGGACTCTTGGAATGGTGGTACGACCATGGAGTTCCTCTCGTCTTTCCTGCTGAGAGTGCCTCCTCTTGAGATGCGGCGGGAACGCCGGGAATTCTTTCCCGTTGAAAGCATGGAAAGGTTCCCTCATTTCGAGCTACGAGGGGGAAACGGTGCTCCTCTGGATGTGGGCGGGACCATCGTGATTCCTCTCGAGTGGAGACGGGTATGGCGGTGAACTTCTTGAGTCTCAGCAAGGGTGTGAAAGACCCTTTCGAAGTTCCAGAGGTTAGGTGTCATTAGTCTCCAGACGCCTCATCGGAAATAGGCCTCATCTCGCCTGGAAGGGAGAACTTCCTGGATTTTCTCGAGTTGCGGCAGGTGTTCTCGAGTTACGACGGGGACCTCAGGGACCCTCCCTGGTGGCCTCAGGAGAGGCCAGTCCCCATGCGAGTTGCTAGGGGGCCTCTCGGGATTCCTCTCCCGTCGATACCGGGGCCAAAAACCTTTGGTGGAGTCAGGGCCGGAACCGAGGATTCCTCTCAGGGGCTGACATGGATCTTTGAGTACTTCTGGAGTCTCCCCAGGGGAGTCAGGCCTCGTCTCGACTGAGGGCATGCACGTGTGCTTTCCTTCCAGGCTGTAGCAGCAATGTCACGCTTCCCGTGGCGGGGATCAAAGGATCTGTGGTTTTCCCTCGAGGCTTTCCATCGAGGCTTTCCCACAGGGCTGTCCCACGTGCCACCATGGTGTGAGTAGATCCTCGGCGTGATAGATGAGCCAGTGCAGGGCAAAGAGGTTCCTCTGGAATGGACTGAGACATCTGGGGGACTCTTGGAATGGTGGTACGACCATGGAGTTCCTCTCGCCTTTCCTGCTGAGAGTGCCTCCTCTTGAGATGCGACGGGAACGCCGGGAATTCTTTCCCGTTGAAAGCAGGGAAAGGATCCCTCATCTCGAGCTACGAGGGGGAAACGGTGCTCCTCTGGATGTGGGCGGGACCATCGTGCTTCCTCTTGAGCGGACACGGGTATGGCGGTGAACTTCTTGAGTTGCAGCAAGGGTGTGAAAAACCCTTTCGAAGTTCCAGAGTTTAGGTGTCATTAGTCTCCAGACGCCTCATCGGAAATAGGCCTCATCTCGCCTGGAAGGGAGAACTTCCTGGATTTCTCGAGTTGCGGCAGGTGTTCTCGAGTTACGATGGGGACCTCAGGGACCCGCCCTGGTGGCCTCAGGAGAGGCCAGTCCCCATGCGAGTTGCTAGGGGGCCTCTCGGGATTACTCTTCCGTCGATACCGGGGCCAAAACCCTTTGGTGGAGTCAGGGCCGGAACCGAGGATTCCTCTCAGGGGCTGACATGGATCTTTGGGTACTTGTGGAGTCTCCCCAGGGGAGTCAGGCCTCGTCTCGAGTGGGGGCATGCACGTGCGCTTTCCTTCCAGGCTGTAGCAGCAATATCACGCTTCCCATCGCGTGGATCAAAGGATCTGTGGTTTTCCCTCGAGGCTTTCCCTCGAGGCTTTCCCACAGGGCTGTCCCACGTGCCACCATGGTGTGAGTCGATCCTCGGCGTGATAGATGAGCCAGTGCAGGGCAAAGAGATTCCTCTGGAATGGACTGAGACATCTGGGGGACTCTTGGAATGGTGGTACGACCATGGAGTTCCTCTCGCCTTTCCTGCTGAGAGTGCCTCCTCTTGAGATGCGACGGGAACGCCGGGAATTCTTTCCCGTTGAAAGCAGGGAAAGGATCCCTCATCTCGAGCTACGAGGGGGAAACGGTGCTCCTCTGGATGTGGGCGGGACCATCGTGCTTCCTCTTGAGTGGACACGGGTATGGCGGTGAACTTCCTGAGTTGCAGCAAGGGTGTGAAAGACCCTTTCGAAGTTCCAGAGTTTACGTGTCATTAGTCTCCAGACGCCTCATCGGAAATAGGCCTCATCTCGCCTGGAAGGGAGAACTTCCTGGATTTCTCGAGTTGCGGCAGGTGTTCTCGAGTTACGATGGGGACCTCAGGGACCCGCCCTGGTGGCCTCAGGAGAGGCCAGTCCCCATGCGAGTTGCTAGGGGGCATCTCGGGATTACTCTTCCGTCGATACCGGGGCCAAAACCCTTTGGTGGAGTCAGGGCCGGAACCGAGGATTCCTCTCAGGGGCTGATATGGATCTTTGGGTACTTCTGGAGTCTCCCCAGGGGAGTCAGGCCTCGTCTCGAGTGGGGGCATGCACGTGCGCTTTCCTTCCAGGCTGTAGCAGCAATGTCACGTTTCCCATCGCGTGGATCAAAGGATCTGTGGTTTTCCCTCGAGGCTTTCCCTCGAGGCTTTCCCACAGGGCTGTCCCACGTGCCACCGTGGTGTGAGTCAATCCTCGGCGTGAAAGATGAGCCAGTGCAGGGCAAAGAGGTTCCTCTGGAATGCACTGAGGCATCTGGGGGACTCTTGGAATGGTGGTACGACCATGGAGTTCCTCTCGCCTTTCCTGTTGAGAGTGCCTCCTCTTGAGATGCGACGGGAACGCCGGGAATGCTTTCCCGTTGAAAGCAGAGAAAGGATCCCTCATCTCGAGCTACGAGGGGGAAACGGTGCTCCTCTGGATGTGGGCGGGACCATCGTGCTTCCTCTTGAGTGGACACGGGTATGGCGGTGAACTTCTTGAGTTGCAGCAAGGGTGTGAAAGACCCTTTCGAAGTTCCAGAGGTTAGGTGTCATTAGTCTCCAGACGCCTCATTGGAAATAGGCCTCATCTCGCATAGAAGGGAGAATTTCCTGGATTTTCTCGAGTTGCGGCAGGTGTTCTCGAGTTACGACTGGTACCTCAGGAACCCGCCCTGGTGGCCTCAGTAGACGCCAGTCCCCATGTGAGTTGCTAGGGGGCCTCTCGGGATTCCTCTCCCGTCGATACCGGGGCCAAAAACCTTGTGTGGAGTCAGGGCCGGAACCGAGGATTACTCTCAGGGGCTGCAATGGATCTTTGGGTACATCTGGAGCCTCGCCAGGGGAGACAGGCCTCGTCTCGAGTCGGGGCATGCACGTGCACTTTCCTTCCAGGCTGTAGCAGCAATGTCACGCTTCCCGTCGCGTGGATCAAAGGATCTGTGGTTTTCCCTCGAGGCTTTCCCACAGGGCTGTCCCACGTGCGACCGTGGTGTGAGTCGATCCTCGGCGTGAAAGATGAGCCAGTGCAGGGCAAAGAGGTTCCTCTGGAATGGACTGAGACATCTGGGGGACTCTTGGAATGGTGGTACGACCATGGAGTTCCTCTCGCCTTTCCTGTTGAGAGTGCCTCCTCTTGAGATGCGACGGGAACGCCGGGAATTCTTTCCCGTTGAAAGCAGGGAAAGGATCCCTCATCTCGAGCTACGAGGGGGAAACGGTGCTCCTCTGGATGTGGGCGGGACCATCGTGCTTCCTCTCGAGTGGACACGGGTATGGCGGTGAACTTCTTGAGTCGCAGCAAGGGTGTGAAAGACCCTTTCGAAGTTCCAGAGGTTAGGTGTCATTAGTCTCCAGACGCCTCATCGGAAATAGGCCTCATCTCGCCTGGAAGGGAGAACTTCCTGGATTTTCTCGAGTTGCGGCAGGTGTTCTCGAGTTACGACGGGGACCTCAGGGACCCGCCCTGGTGGCCTCAGGAGAGGCCAGTCCCCATGCGAGTTGCTAGGGGGCCTCTCGGGATTCCTCTCCCGTCGATACCGGGGCCAAAAACCTTGTGTGGAGTCAGGGCCGGAAAAGGGGATTCCTCTCAGGGGCTGATATGGATCTTTGGGTACATCTGGAGTCTCGCCAGGGGAGACAGGCCTCGTCTCGAGTCGGGGCATGCACGTGCACTTTCCTTCCAGGCTGTAGCAGCAATGTCACGCTTCCCGTCGCGTGGATCAAAGGATCTGTGGTTTTCCCTCGAGCCTTTCCTTCGAGGCTTTCCCACAGGGCTGTCCCACGTGCCACCGTGGTGTGAGTCGATCCTCGGCGTGAAAAATGAGCCAGTGCAGGGCAAAGAGGTTCCTCTGGAATGGACTGAGACATCTGGGGGACTCTTGGAATGGTGGTACGACCATGGAGTTCCTCTCGCCTTTCCTGTTGAGAGTGCCTCCTCTTGAGATGCGACGGGAACGCCGGGAATTCTTTCCCGTTGAAAGCAGGGAAAGGATCCCTCATCTCGAGCTACGAGGGGGAACCGGGGCTCCTCTGGATGTGGGCGGGACCATCGTGCTTCCTCTCGAGTGGAGACGGGTATGGCGGTGAACTTCTTGAGTCGCAGCAAGGGTGTGAAAGACCGTTTCGAAGTTCCAGAGGTTAGGTGTCATTAGTCTCCAGACGCCTCATCGGAAATAGGCCTCATCTCGCCTGGAAGGGAGAACTTCCTGGATTTTCTCGAGTTGCGGCAGGTGTTCTCGAGTTACGACGGGGACCTCAGGGACCCGCCCTGGTGGCCTCAGGAGAGGCCAGTCCCCATGCGAGTTGCTAGGGGGCCTCTCGGGATTCCTCTCCCGTCGATACCGGGGCCAAAAACCTTGTGTGGAGTCAGGGCCGGAACCGAGGATTCCTCTCAGGGGCTGACATGGATCTTTGGGTACTTCTGGAGTCTCCCCAGGGGAGTCAGGCCTCGTCTAGAGTGGGGGCATGCACGTGCGCTTTCCTTCCAGGCTGTACCAGCAATGTCACGCTTCTCGTCGCGTGGATCAAAGGATCTGTGGTTTTCCCTCGAGGCTTTCCCACAGGGCTGTCGCACGTGCCACCGTGGTGTGAGTCGATCCTCGGCGTGAAAGATGAGCCAGTGCAGGGCAAAGAGGTTCCTCTGGAATGGACTGAGACATCTGGGGGACTCTTGGAATGGTGGTACGACCATGGAGTTCCTCTCGCCTTTCCTGTTGAGAGTGCCTCCTCTTGAGATGCGACGGGAACGCCGGGAATTCTTTCCCGTTGAAAGCAGGGAAAGGATCCCTCATCTCGAGCTACGAGGGGGAAACGGTGCTCCTCTGGATGTGGGCGGGACCATCGTGCTATCTCTTGAGTGGACACGGGTATGGCGGTGAACTTCTTGAGTCGCAGCAAGGGTGTGAAAGACCCTTTCGAAGTTCCAGAGGTTAGGTGTCATTAGTCTCCAGACGCCTCATCGGAAATAGGCCTCATCTCGCCTGGAAGGGAGAACTTCCTGGATTTTCTCGAGTTGCGGCAGGTGTTCTCGAGTTACGACGGGGACCTCAGGGACCCGCCCTGGTGGCCTCAGGAGAGGCCAGTCCCCATGCGAGTTGCTAGGGGGCCTCTCGGGATTCCTCTCCCGTCGATACCGGGGCCAAAAACATTTGGTGGAGTCAGGGCCGGAACCGAGGATTCCTCTCAGGGGCTGACATGTATCTTTGGGTACTTCTGGAGTCTCCCCAGGGGAGTCAGGCCTCGTCTCGAGTGGGGGCATGCACGTGCGCTTTCCTTCCAGGCTGTAGCAGCAATGTCACGCTTCCCGTGGCGTGGATCAAAGGATCTGTGGTTTTCCCTCGAGGCTTTCCCTCGAGGCTTTCCCACAGGGCTGTCCCACGTGCCACCGTGGTGTGATTCGATCCTCGGCGTGAAAGATGTGCCAGTGCAGGGCAAAGAGGTTCCTCTGGAATGGACTGAGACATCTGTGGGACTCTTGGAATGGTGGTACGACCATGGAGTTCCTCTCGCCTTTCCTGTTGAGAGTGCCTGCTCTTGAGATGCGACGGGAACGCCGGGAATTCTTTCCCGTTGAAAGCAGGGAAAGGATCCCTCATCTCGAGCTACGAGGGGGAAACGGTGCTCCTCTGGATGTGGGCGGGACCATCGTGCTTCCTCTTGAGTGGACACGGGTATGGCGGTGAACTTCTTGAGTTGCAGCAAGGGTGTGAAAGACCCTTTCGAAGTTCCAGAGTTTAGGTGTCATTAGCCTCCAGACGCCTCATCGGAAATAGGCCTCATCTCGCCTGGAAGGGAGAACTTCCTGGATTTCTCGAGTTGCGGCAGGTGTTCTCGAGTTACGACGGGGACCTCAGGGACCCGCCCTGGTGGCCTCAGTAGACGCCAGTCCCCATGTGAGTTGCTAGGTGGCCTCTCGGGATTCCTCTCCCGTCGATACCGGGGCCAAAACCCTTTGGTGGAGTCAGGGCCGGAACCGAGGATTCCTCTCAGGGGCTGATATGGATCTTTGGGTACATCTGGAGGATCGCCAGGGGAGACAGGCCTCGTCTCGAGTCGGGGCATGCACGTGCACTTTCCTTCCAGGCTGTAGCAGCAATGTCACGCTTCCCGTCGCGTGGATCAAAGGATCTGTGGTTTTCCCTCGAGGCTTTCCCTCGAGGCTTTCCCACAGGGCTGTCCCACATGCGACCGTGGTGTGAGTCGATCCTCGGCGTGAAAGATGAGCCAGTGCAGGGCAAAGAGGTTCCTCTGGAATGGACTGAGACATCTGGGGGACTCTTGGAATGGTGGTACGACCATGGAGTTCCTCTCGCCTTTCCTGTTGAGAGTGCCTCCTCTTGAGATGCGACGGTAACGCCGGGAATTCTTTCCCGTTGAAAGCAGGGAAAGGATCCCTCATCTCGAGCTACGAGGGGGAAACGGGGCTCCTCTGGATGTGGGCGGGACCATCGTGCTTCCTCTCGAGTGGAGACGGGTATGGCGGTGAACTTCTTGAGTTGCAGCAAGGGTGTGAAAGACCCTTTCGAAGTTCCAGAGTTTAGGTGTCATTAGTCTCCAGACGCCTCATCGGAAATAGGCCTCATCTCGCCTGGAAGGGAGAACTTCCTGGATTTTCTCGAGTTGCGGCAGGTGTTCTCGAGTTACGACGGGGACCTCAGGGACCCGCCCTGGTGGCCTCAGGAGAGGCCAGTCCTCATGCGAGTTGCTAGGGGGCCTCTCGGGATTCCTCTCCCGTCGATACCGGGGCCAAAAACATTTGGTGGAGTCAGGGCCGGAACCGAGGATTCCTCTCAGGGGCTGATATGGATCTTTGGGTACTTCTGGAGTCTCCCCAGGGGAGTCAGGCTTCGTATCGAGTGGGGGCATGCACGTGCGCTTTCCTTCCAGGCTGTAGCAGCAATGTCACGCTTCCCGTGGCGTGGATCAAAGGATCTGTGGTTTTCCCTCGAGGCTTTCCCTCGAGGCTTTCCCACAGGGCTGTCCCACGTGCCACCGTGGTGTGATTCGATCCTCGGCGTGAAAGATGTGCCAGTGCAGGGCAAAGAGGTTCCTCTGGAATGGACTGAGACATCTGGGGGACTCTTGGAATGGTGGTACGACCATGGAGTTCCTCTCGCCTTTCCTGTTGAGAGTGCCTGCTCTTGAGATGCGACGGGAACGCCGGGAATTCTTTCCCGTTGAATGCAGGGAAAGGATCCCTCATCTCGAGCTACGAGGGGGAAACGGTGCTCCTCTGGATGTGGGCGGGACCATCGTGCTTCCTCTTGAGTGGACACGGGTATGGCGGTGAACTTCTTGAGTTGCAGCAAGGGTGTGAAAGACTCTTTCGAAGTTCCAGAGGTTAGGTGTCATTAGTCTCCAGATACCTCATCAGAAATAGGCCTCATCTCGCCTGGAAGGGAGAACTTCCTGGATTTTCTCGAGTTGCGGCAGGTGTTCTCGAGTTACGACGGGGACCTCAGGGACCCGCCCTGGTGGCCTCAGGAGACGCCAGTCCCCATGCGAGTTGCTAGGGGGCCTCTCGGGATTCCTCTCCCGTCGATACCGGGGCCAAAAACCTTGTGTGGAGTCAGGGCCGGAACCGAGGATTCCTCTCAGGGGCTGATATGGATCTTTGGGTACATCTGGAGTCTCGCCAGGGGAGACCGGCCTCGTCTCGAGTGGGGGCATGCACGTGCACATTCCTTCCAGGCTGTAGCAGCAATGTCACGCTTCCCGTCGCGTGGATCAAAGGATCTGTGGTATTCCCTCGAGGCTTTCCCTCGAGGCTTTCCCACAGGGCTGTCCCACGTGCCACCGTGGTGTGAGTCGATCCTCGGCGTGAAAGATGAGCCAGTGCAGGGCAAAGAGGTTCCTCTTGAATGGACTGAGACATCTGGGGGACTCTTGGAATGGTGGTACGACCATGGAGTTCCTCTCGCCTTTCCTGTTGAGAGTGCCTCCTCTTGAGATGCGACGGGAACGCCGGGAATTCTTTCCCGTTGAAAGCAGGGAAAGGATCCCTCATCTCGAGCTACGAGGGGGAAACGGGGCTCCTCTGGATGTGGGCGGGACCATCGTGCTTCCTCTCGAGTGGAGACGGGTATGACGGTGAACTTCTTGAGTCGCAGCAAGGGTGTGAAAGACCCTTTCGAAGTTCCAGAGGTTAGGTGTCATTAGTCTCCAGACGCCTCATCGGAAATAGGCCTCATCTCGCCTGGAAGGGAGAACTTCCTGGATTTTCTCGAGTTGCGGCAGGTGTTCTCGAGTTACGACGGGGACCTCAGGGACCCGCCCTGGTGGCCTCAGGAGAGGCCAGTCCCCATGCGAGTTGCTAGGGGGCCTCTCGGGATTCCTCTCCCGTCCATACCGGGGCCAAAAACCTTGTGTGGAGTCAGGGCCGGAACCGAGGATTCCTCTCAGGGGCTGATATGGATCTTTGGGTACATCTGGAGTCTCGCCAGGGGAGACAGGCCTCGTCTCGAGTCGGGGCATGCACGTGCACTTTCCTTCCAGGCTGTAGCAGCAATGTCACGCTTCCCGTCGCGTGGATCAAAGGATCTGTGGTTTTCCCTCGAGGCTTTCCCTCGAGGCTTTCCCACAGGGCTGTCCCACGTGCCACCATGGTGTGAGTCGATCCTCGGCGTGAAAGATGAGCCAGTGCAGGGCAAAGAGGTTCCTTTGGAATGGACTGAGACATCTGGGGGACTCTTGGAATGGTGGTACGACCGTGGAGTTCCTCTCGCCTTTCCTGTTGAGAGTGCCTCCTCTTGAGATGCGACGGGAACGCCGGGAATTCTTTCCCGTTGAAAGCATGGAAAGGTTCCCTCATCTCGAGCTACGAGGGGGAAACGGTGCTCCTCTGGATGTGGGCGGGACCATCGTGCTTCCTCTCGAGTGGAGACGGGTATGGCGGTGAACTTCTTGAGTCACAGCAAGGGTGTGAAAGACCCTTTCGAATTTCCAGAGGTTAGGTGTCATTAGTCTCCAGACGCCTCATCGGAAATAGGCCTCATCTCGCCTGGAAGGGAGAACTTCCTGGATTTTCTCGAGTTGCGGCAGGTGTTCTCGAGTTACGACGGGGACCTCAGGGACCCGCCCTGGTGGCCTCAGGAGAGGCCAGTCCCCATGCGAGTTGCTAGGGGGCCTCTCGGGATTCCTCTCCCGTCGATACCGGGGCCAAAAACCTTTGGTGGAGTCAGGGCCGGAACCGAGGATTCCTCTCAGGGGCTGACATGGATTTTTGAGTACTTCTGGAGTCTCCCCAGGGGAGTCAGGCCTCGTCTCGACTGGGGGCATGCACGTGCGCTTTCCTTCCAGGCTGTAGCACCAATGTCACGCTTCCCGTGGCGTGGATCAAAGGATCTGTGGTTTTCCCTCGAGGCTTTCCATCGAGGCTTTCCCACAGGGCTGTCCCACGTGCCACCATGGTGTGAGTCGATCCTCGACGTGATAGATGAGCCAGTGCAGGGCAAAGAGGTTCCTCTGGAATGGACTGAGACATCTGGGGGACTCTTGGAATGGTGGTACGACCATGGAGTTCCTCTCGTCTTTCCTGCTGAGAGTGCCTCCTCTTGAGATGCGGCGGGAACGCCGGGAATTCTTTCCCGTTGAAAGCATGGAAAGGTTCCCTCATTTCGAGCTACGAGGGGGAAACGGTGCTCCTCTGGATGTGGGCGGGACCATCGTGATTCCTCTCGAGTGGAGACGGGTATGGCGGTGAACTTCTTGAGTCTCAGCAAGGGTGTGAAAGACCCTTTCGAAGTTCCAGAGGTTAGGTGTCATTAGTCTCCAGACGCCTCATCGGAAATAGGCCTCATCTCGCCTGGAAGGGAGAACTTCCTGGATTTTCTCGAGTTGCGGCAGGTGTTCTCGAGTTACGACGGGGACCTCAGGGACCCTCCCTGGTGGCCTCAGGAGAGGCCAGTCCCCATGCGAGTTGCTAGGGGGCCTCTCGGGATTCCTCTCCCGTCGATACCGGGGCCAAAAACCTTTGGTGGAGTCAGGGCCGGAACCGAGGATTCCTCTCAGGGGCTGACATGGATCTTTGAGTACTTCTGGAGTCTCCCCAGGGGAGTCAGGCCTCGTCTCGACTGAGGGCATGCACGTGTGCTTTCCTTCCAGGCTGTAGCAGCAATGTCACGCTTCCCGTGGCGGGGATCAAAGGATCTGTGGTTTTCCCTCGAGGCTTTCCATCGAGGCTTTCCCACAGGGCTGTCCCACGTGCCACCATGGTGTGAGTAGATCCTCGGCGTGATAGATGAGCCAGTGCAGGGCAAAGAGGTTCCTCTGGAATGGACTGAGACATCTGGGGGACTCTTGGAATGGTGGTACGACCATGGAGTTCCTCTCGCCTTTCCTGCTGAGAGTGCCTCCTCTTGAGATGCGACGGGAACGCCGGGAATTCTTTCCCGTTGAAAGCAGGGAAAGGATCCCTCATCTCGAGCTACGAGGGGGAAACGGTGCTCCTCTGGATGTGGGCGGGACCATCGTGCTTCCTCTTGAGCGGACACGGGTATGGCGGTGAACTTCTTGAGTTGCAGCAAGGGTGTGAAAAACCCTTTCGAAGTTCCAGAGTTTAGGTGTCATTAGTCTCCAGACGCCTCATCGGAAATAGGCCTCATCTCGCCTGGAAGGGAGAACTTCCTGGATTTCTCGAGTTGCGGCAGGTGTTCTCGAGTTACGATGGGGACCTCAGGGACCCGCCCTGGTGGCCTCAGGAGAGGCCAGTCCCCATGCGAGTTGCTAGGGGGCCTCTCGGGATTACTCTTCCGTCGATACCGGGGCCAAAACCCTTTGGTGGAGTCAGGGCCGGAACCGAGGATTCCTCTCAGGGGCTGACATGGATCTTTGGGTACTTGTGGAGTCTCCCCAGGGGAGTCAGGCCTCGTCTCGAGTGGGGGCATGCACGTGCGCTTTCCTTCCAGGCTGTAGCAGCAATATCACGCTTCCCATCGCGTGGATCAAAGGATCTGTGGTTTTCCCTCGAGGCTTTCCCTCGAGGCTTTCCCACAGGGCTGTCCCACGTGCCACCGTGGTGTGAGTCAATCCTCGGCGTGAAAGATGAGCCAGTGCAGGGCAAAGAGGTTCCTCTGGAATGCACTGAGACATCTGGGGGACTCTTGGAATGGTGGTACGACCATGGAGTTCCTCTCGCCTTTCCTGTTGAGAGTGCCTCCTCTTGAGATGCGACGGGAACGCCGGGAATTCTTTCCCGTTGAAAGCAGGGAAAGGATCCCTCATCTCGAGCTACGAGGGGGAAACGGTGCTCCTCTGGATGTGGGCGGGACCATCGTGCTTCCTCTTGAGTGGACACGGGTATGGCGGTGAACTTCTTGAGTTGCAGCAAGGGTGTGAAAGACCCTTTCGAAGTTCCAGAGGTTAGGTGTCATTAGTCTCCAGACGCCTCATCGGAAATAGGCCTCATCTCGCCTGGAAGGGAGAATTTCCTGGATTTTCTCGAGTTGCGGCAGGTGTTCTCGAGTTACGACGGGGACCTCAGGAACCCGCCCTGGTGGCCTCAGTAGACGCCAGTCCCCATGTGAGTTGCTAGGGGGCCTCTCGGGATTCCTCTCCCGTCGATACCGGGGCCAAAAACCTTGTGTGGAGTCAGGGCCGGAACCGAGGATTCCCCTCAGGGGCTGCTATGGATCTTTGGGTACATCTGGAGTCTCGCCAGGGGAGCCAGGCCTCGTCTCGAGTCGGGGCATGCACGTGCACTTTCCTTCCAGGCTGTAGCAGCAATGTCACGCTTCCCGTCGCGTGGATCAAAGGATCTGTGGTTTTCCCTCGAGGCTTTCCCTCGAGGCTTTCCCACAGGGCTGTCCCACGTGCCACCGTGGTGTGAGTCGATCCTCGGCGTGAAAGATGAGCCAGTGCAGGGCAAAGAGGTTCCTCTGGAATGGACTGAGACATCTGGGGGACTCTTGGAATGGTGGTACGACCATGGAGTTCCTCTCGCCTTTCCTGCTGAGAGTGCCTCCTCTTGAGATGCGACGGGAACGCCGGGAATTCTTTCCCGTTGAAAGCAGGGAAAGGATCCCTCATCTCGAGCTACGAGGGGGAAACGGGACTCCTCTGGATGTGGGCGGGACCATCGTGCTTCCTCCCGAGTGGAGACGGGTATGGCGGTGAACTTCTTGAGTTGCAGCAAGGGTGTGAAAGACCCTTTCGAAGTTCCAGAAGTTAGGTGTCATTTATCTCCAGACGCCTCATCGGAAATAGGCCTCATCTCGCCTGGAAGGGAGAACTTCCTGGATTTTCTCGAGTTGCGGCAGGTGTTCTCGAGTTACGACGGGGACCTCAGGGACCCGCCCTGGTGGCGTCAGGAGAGGCCAGTCCCATGGGAGTTGCTAGGGGGCCTCTCGGGATTCCTCTCCCGTCGATACCGGGCCCAAAAACATTTTTTGGAGTCAGGGCCGGAACCGAGGATTCCTCTCAGGGGCTGACATGGATCTTTGGGTACTTCTGGAGTGTCCCCAAGGGAGTCAGGCCTCGTCTCGAGTCGGGGCATGCACGTGCGCTTTCCTTCCAGGCTGTAGCAGCAATGTCACGCTTCCCGTCGCGTGGATCAAAGGATCTGTGGTTTTCCCTCGAGGCTTTCCCTCGAGGCTTTCCCACAGGGCTGTCCCACGTGCCACCGTGGTGTGAGTCGATCCTCGGCGTGAAAGATGAGCCAGTGCAGGGCAAAGAGGTTCCTCTGGAATGGACTGAGACATCTGGGGGACTCTTGGAATGGTGGTACGACCATGGAGTTCCTCTCGCCTTTCCTGTTGAGAGTGCCTCCTCTTGAGATGCGACGGGAACGCCGGGAATTCTTTCCCGTTGAAAGCAGTGAAAGGATCCCTCATCTCGAGCTCCGAGGGGGAAACGGGGCTCCTCTGGATGTTGGCGGGTCCATCGTGCTTCCTCTCGAGTGGAGACGGGTATGGCGGTGAACTTCTTGAGTTGCAGCAAGGGTGTGAAAGACCCTTTCGAAGTTCCAGAGGTTAGGTGTCATTAGTCTCCAGACGCCTCATCGGAAATAGGCCTCATCTCGCCTGGAAGGGAGAACTTCCTGGATTTTCTCGAGTTGCGGCAGGTGTTCTCGAGTTACGACGGGGACCTCAGGGACCCGCCCTGGTGGCCTCAGGAGAGGCCAGTCCCCATGCGAGTTGCTAGGGGGCCTCTCGGGATTCCTCTCCCGTTGATACCAGGGCCAAAAACCTTGTGTGGAGTCAGGGCCGGAAGCGAGGATTCCTCTCAGGGGCTGACATGGATCTTTGGGTACTTCTGCAGTCTCCCCAAGGGAGTCAGGCCTCGTCTCGAGTGGGGGCATGCACGTGCGCTTTCCTTCCAGGCTGTAGCAGCAATGTCACGCTTCCCGTCTCGTGGATCAAAGGATCTGTGGTTTTCCCTCGAGGCTTTCCCTCGAGGCTTTCCCACAGGGCTGTCCCACGTGCCACCGTGGTGTGAGTCGATCCTCGGCGTGAAAGATGAGCCAGTGCAGGGCAAAGAGGTTCCTCTGGAATGGACTGAGACATCTGGGGGACTCTTGGAATGGTGGTACAACCATGGAGTTCCTCTCGCCTTTCCTGTTGAGAGTGCCTCCTCTTGAGATGCGACGGGAACGCCTTGAATTCTTTCCCGTTGAAAGCAGGGAAAGGATCCCTCATCTCGAGCTACGAGGGGGAAACGGGGCTCCTCTGGATGTGGGCGGGACCATCGTGCTTCCTCTCGAGTGGACACGGGTATGGCGGTGAACTTCTTGAGTTGCAGCAAGGGTGTGAAAGACCCTTTCGAAGTTCCAGAGGTTAGGTGTCATTAGTCTCCAGACGCCTTATCGGAAATAGGCCTCATCTCGCCTGGAAGGGAGAACTTCCTGCATTTTCTTGAGTTGCGGCAGGTGTTCTCGAGTTTCGACGGGGACCTCAGGGACCCGCCCTGGTGGCCTCAGGAGAGTCCAGTCCCCATGCGAGGTGCTAGGGGGCCTCTCGGGATTCCTCTCCCGTCGATACCGGCGCTAAAATCCTTGTGTGAACTCAGGGCCGTAACCGAGGATTCCTCTCAGGGGCTGACATGGATCTTTGGGTACTTGTGGAGTCTCCCCAGGGGAGTCAGGCCTCGTCTCGAGTGGGGGCATGCACGTGCACTTTCCTTCCAGGCTGTAGCAGCAATGTCACGCTTCCCGTCGCGTGGATCAAACGATCTGTGGTTTTCCCTCGAGGCTTTCCCTCGAGGCTTTCCCACAGGGCTGTCCCACGTGCCACCGTGGTGTGAGTCGATCCTCGGCGTGAAAGATGAGCCAGTGCAGGGCCAAGAGGTTCCTCTGGAATGGACTGAGACATCTGGGGGACTCTTGGAATGGTGGTACGACCATGGAGTTCCTCTCGCCTTTCCTGTTGAGAGTGCCTCCTCTTGAGATGCGACGGGAACGCCGGGAATTCTTTCCCCTTGAAAGCAGGGAAAGGATCCCTCATCTCGAGCTCCGAGGGGTAAACGGGGCTCCTCTGGATGTGGGCGGGACCATGGTGCTTCCTCTCGAGTGGAGACGGGTATGGCGGTGAACTTCTTGAGTTGCAGCAAGGGTGTGAAAGACCCTTTCGAAGTTCCAGAGGTTAGGTGTCATTAGTATCTAGACGCTTCATCGGAAATAGGCCTCATCTCGCCTGCAAGGGAGAACTTTCTGGATTTTCTCTAGTTGCGGCAGGTGTTCTCGAGTTACGACGGGGACCTCAGGGACCCGCCCTGGTGGCCTCAGGAGAGGCCAGTCCCCATGTGAGGTGCTAGGGGGCCTCTCGGGATTCCTCTCCCGTCGATACCGGCGCCAAAAACCTTGTGTGAAGTCAGGGCCGGAACCGAGGATTCCTCTCAGGGCTGACATGTATCTTTGGGTACTTCTGCAGTCTCCCCAGGGAGTCAGGCCTCGTCTCGAGTGGGGGCATGCACGTGCGCTTTCCTTCCAGGCTGTAGCAGCAATGTCATTCTTCCCGTCGCGTGGATCAAAGGATCTGTGGTTTTCCCTCGAAGCTTTCCCTAGAGGCTTTCCCACAGGGCTGTCCCACGTGCCACCGTGGTGTGAGTCGATCCTCGGCGTGAAAGATGAGCCAGTGCAGGGCAATGAGGTTCCTCTGGAATGGACTGAGACATCTGGGGGACTCTTGGAATGGTGGTACGACCATGGAGTTCCTCTCGCCTTTCCTGTTGAGAGTGCCTCCTCTTGAGATGCGACGGGAACGCCGGGAATTCTTTCCCGTTGAAAGCAGGGAAAGGATCCCTCATCTCGAGCTCCGAGGGGGAAACGGGGCTCCTCTGGATGTGGGCGGGACCATCGTGCTTCCTCTCGAGTGGAGACGGGTATGGCGGTAAACTTCTTGAGTTGCAGCAAGGGTGTGAAAGACCCTTTCGAAGTTCCAGAGGTTAGGTGTCATTAGTCTCCAGACGCCTCATCGGAAATAGGCCTCATCTCGCCTGGAAGGGAGAACTTCCTGGATTTTCTCGAGTTGCGGCAGGTGTTCTCGAGTTACGACGGGGACCTCAGGGACCCGCCCTGGTGGCCTCAGGAGAGGCCAGTCCCCATGTGTGGTGCTAGGGGGCCTCTCGGGATTCCTCTCCCGTCGATACCGGCGCCAAAAACCTTGTGTGAAGTCAGGGCCGGAACCGAGGATTCCTCTCAGGGCTGACATGGATCTTTGGGTACTTCTGGAGTCTCCCCAGGGGAGTCAGGCCTCGTCTCGTGTGGGGGCATGCACTTGCGCTTTCCTTCCAGGCTGTAGCAGCAATGTCACGCTTCCCGTGGCGTGGATCAAAGGATCTGTGGTTTTCCCTTGAGGCTTTCCCTCGAGGCTTTCCCACAGGGCTGTCCCACGTGCCACCGTGGTGTGAGTCGATCCTCGGCGTGAAAGATGAGCCAGTGCAGGGCAAAGAGGTTCCTCTGGAATGGACTGAGACATCTGGGGGACTCTTGGAATGGTGGTACGACCATGGAGTTCCTCTCGCCTTTCCTGTTGAGAGTGCCTCCTCTTGAGATGCGACGGGAACGCCGGGAATTCTTTCCCGTTGAAAGCAGGGAAAGGATCCCTCATCTCGAGCTACGAGGGGGAAACGGGACTCCTCTGGATGTGGGCGGGACCATCGTGCTTCCTCCCGAGTGGAGACGGGTATGGCGGTGAACTTCTTGAGTTGCAGCAAGGGTGTGAAAGACCCTTTCGAAGTTCCAGAAGTTAGGTGTCATTTATCTCCAGACGCCTCATCGGAAATAGGCCTCATCTCACCTGGAAGGGAGAACTTCCTGGATTTTCTCGAGTTGCGGCAGGTGTTCTCGAGTTACGACGGGGACCTCAGGGACCCGCCCTGGTGGCCTCAGGAGAGGCCAGTCCCATGCGAGTTGCTAGGGGGCCTCTCGGGATTCCTCTCCCGTCGATACCGGGCCCAAAAACATTTTTTGGAGTCAGGGCCGGAACCGAGGATTCCTCTCAGGGGCTGACATGGATCTTTGGGTACTTCTGGAGTGTCCCCAAGGGAGTCAGGCCTCGTCTCGAGTCGGGGCATGCACGTGCGCTTTCCTTCCAGGCTGTAGCAGCAATGTCACGCTTCCCGTCACGTGGATCAAAGGATCTGTGGTTTTCCCTCGAGGCTTTCCCTCGAGGCTTTCCCACAGGGCTGTCCCACGTGCCACCGTGGTGTGAGTCGATCCTCGGCGTGAAAGATGAGCCAGTGCAGGGCAAAGAGGTTCCTCTGGAATGGACTGAGACATCTGGGGGACTCTTGGAATGGTGGTACGACCATGGAGTTCCTCTCGCCTTTCCTGTTGAGAGTGCCTCCTCTTGAGATGCGACGGGAACGCCGGGAATTCTTTCCCGTTGAAAGCAGTGAAAGGATCCCTCATCTCGAGCTCCTAGGGGGAAACGGGGCTCCTCTGGATGTTGGCGGGTCCATCGTGCTTCCTCTCGAGTGGAGACGGGTATGGCGGTGAACTTCTTGAGTTGCAGCAAGGGTGTGAAAGACCCTTTCGAAGTTCCAGAGGTTAGGTGTCATTAGTCTCCAGACGCCTCATCGGAAATAGGCCTCATCTCGCCTGGAAGGGAGAACTTCCTGGATTTTCTCGAGTTGCGGCAGGTGTTCTCGAGTTACGACGGGGACCTCAGGGACCCGCCCTGGTGGCCTCAGGAGAGGCCAGTCCCCATGCGAGTTGCTAGGGGGCCTCTCGGGATTCCTCTCCCGTTGATACCAGGGCCAAAAACCTTGTGTGGAGTCAGGGCCGGAAGCGAGGATTCCTCTCATGGGCTGACATGGATCTTTGGGTACTTCTGCAGTCTCCCCAAGGGAGTCAGGCCTCGTCTCGAGTGGGGGCATGCACGTGCGCTTTCCTTCCAGGCTGTAGCAGCAATGTCACGCTTCCCGTCTCGTGGATCAAAGGATCTGTGGTTTTCCCTCGAGGCTTTCCCTCGAGGCTTTCCCACAGGGCTGTCCCACGTGCCACCGTGGTGTGAGTCGATCCTCGGCGTGAAAGATGAGCCAGTGCAGGGCAAAGGGGTTCCTCTGGAATGGACTGAGACATCTGGGGGACTCTTGGAATGGTGGTACAACCATGGAGTTCCTCTCGCCTTTCCTGTTGAGAGTGCCTCCTCTTGAGATGCGACGGGAACGCCTTGAATTCTTTCCCGTTGAAAGCAGGGAAAGGATCCCTCATCTCGAGCTACGAGGGGGAAACGGGGCTCCTCTGGATGTGGGCGGGACCATCGTGCTTCCTCTCGAGTGGACACGGGTATGGCGGTGAACTTCTTGAGTTGCAGCAAGGGTGTGAAAGACCCTTTCGAAGTTCCAGAGGTTAGGTGTCATTAGTCTCCAGACGCCTTATCGGAAATAGGCCTCATCTCGCCTGGAAGGGCGAACTTCCTGCATTTTCTTGAGTTGCGGCAGGTGTTCTCGAGTTTCGACGGGGACCTCAGGGACCCGCCCTGGTGGCCTCAGGAGAGGCCGGTCCCCATGCGAGGTGCTAGGGGGCCTCTCGGGATTCCTCTCCCGTCGATACCGGCGCTAAAATCCTTGTGTGAACTCAGGGCCGTAACCGAGGATTCCTCTCAGGGGCTGACATGGAACTTTGGGTACTTGTGGAGTCTCCCCAGGGGAGTCAGGCCTCGTCTCGAGTGGGGGCATGCACGTGCACTTTCCTTCCAGGCTGTAGCAGCAATGTCACGCTTCCCGTCGCGTGGATCAAACGATCTGTGGTTTTCCCTCGAGGCTTTCCCTCGAGGCTTTCCCACAGGGCTGTCCCACGAGCCACCGTGGTGTGAGTCGATCCTCGGCGTGAAAGATGAGCCAGTGCAGGGCCAAGAGGTTCCTCTGGAATGGACTGAGACATCTGGGGGACTCTTGGAATGGTGGTACGACCATGGAGTTCCTCTCGCCTTTCCTGTTGAGAGTGCCTCCTATTGAGATGCGACGGGAACGCCGGGAATTCTTTCCCCTTGAAAGCAGGGAAAGGATCCCTCATCTCGAGCTCCGAGGGGTAAACGGGGCTCCTCTGGATGTGGGCGGGACCATGGTGCTTCCTCTCGAGTGCAGACGGGTATGGCGGTGAACTTCTTGAGTTGCAGCAAGGGTGTGAAAGACCCTTTCGAAGTTCCAGAGGTTAGGTGTCATTAGTCTCTAGACGCTTCATCGGAAATAGGCCTCATCTCGCCTGCAAGGGAGAACTTTCTGGATTTTCTCTAGTTGCGGCAGGTGTTCTCGAGTTACGACGGGGACCTCAGGGACCCGCCCTGGTGGCCTCAGGAGAGGCCAGTCCCCATGTGAGGTGCTAGGGGGCCTCTCGGGATTCCTCTCCCGTCGATACCGGCGCCAAAAATCTTGTGTGAAGTCAGGGCCGGAACCGAGGATTCCTCTCAGGGCTGACATGGATCTTTGGGTACTTCTGGAGTCTCCCCAGGGGAGTCAGGCCTCGTCTCGAGTGGGGGCATGCACGTGCGCTTTCCTTCCAGGCTGTAGCAGCAATGTCATTCTTCCCGTCGTGTGGATCAAAGGATCTGTGGTTTTCCCTCGAAGCTTTCCCTAGAGGCTTTCCCACAGGGCTGTCCCACGTGCCACCGTGGTGTGAGTCGATCCTCGGCGTGAAAGATGAGCCAGTGCAGGGCAATGAGGTTCCTCTGGAATGGACTGAGACATCTGGGGGACTCTTGGAATGGTGGTACAACCATGGAGTTCCTCTCGCCTTTCCTGTTGAGAGTGCCTCCTCTTGAGATGCGACGGGAACGCCGGGAATTCTTTCCCGTTGAAAGCAGGGAAAGGATCCCTCATCTCGAGCTCCGAGGGGGAAACGGGGCTCCTCTGGATGTGGGCGGCACCATCGTGTTTCCTCTCGAGTGGAGACGGGTATGGCGGTAAACTTCTTGAGTTGCAGCAAGGGTGTGAAAGACCCTTTCGAAGTTCCAGAGGTTAGGTGTCATTAGTCTCCAGACGCCTCATCGGAAATAGGCCTCATCTCGCCTGGAAGGGAGAACTTCCTGGATTTTCTCGAGTTGCGGCAGGTGTTCTCGAGTTACGACGGGGACCTGAGGGACCCGCCCTGGTGGCCTCAGGAGAGGCCAGTCCCCATGCGAGTTGCTAGGGGGCCTCTCGGGATTCCTCTCCCGTCGATACCGGGTCCAAAAACCTTGTGTGGTGTCAGGGCCGGAACCGAGGATTCCTCTCAGGTGCTGACATGAATCTTTGGGTACTTCTGGAGTCTCCCCAGGGGAGTCAGGCCTCGTCTCGAGTGGGGGCATGCACTTGCGCTTTCCTTCCAGGCTGTAGCAGCAATGTCACGCTTCCCGTGGCGTGGATCAAAGGATCTGTGGTTTTCCCTTGAGGCTTTCCCTCGAGGCTTTCCCACAGGGCTGTCCCACGTGCCACCGTGGTGTGAGTCGATCCTCGGCGTGAAAGATGAGCCAGTGCAGGGCAAAGAGGTTCCTCTGGAATGGACTGAGACATCTGGGGGACTCTTGGAATGGTGGTACGACCATGGAGTTCCTCTCGCCTTTCCTGTTGAGAGTGCCTCCTCTTGAGATGCGACGGGAACGCCGGGAATTCTTTCCCGTTGAAAGCAGGGAAAGGATCCCTCATCTCGAGCTACGAGGGGGAAACGGGACTCCTCTGGATGTGGGCGGGACCATCGTGCTTCCTCCCGAGTGGAGACGGGTATGGCGGTGAACTTCTTGAGTTGCAGCAAGGGTGTGAAAGACCCTTTCGAAGTTCCAGAAGTTAGGTGTCATTTATCTCCAGACGCCTCATCGGAAATAGGCCTCATCTCGCCTGGAAGGGAGAACTTCCTGGATTTTCTCGAGTTGCGGCAGGTGTTCTCGAGTTACGACGGGGACCTCAGGGACCCGCCCTGGTGGCCTCAGGAGAGGCCAGTCCCATGCGAGTTGCTAGGGGGCCTCTCGGGATTCCTCTCCCGTCGATACCGGGCCCAAAAACATTTTTTGGAGTCAGGGACGGAACCGAGGATTCCTCTCAGGGGCTGACATGGATCTTTGGGTACTTCTGGAGTGTCCCCAAGGGAGTCAGGCCTCGTCTCGAGTCGGGGCATGCACGTGCGCTTTCCTTCCAGGCTGTAGCAGCAATGTCACGCTTCCCGTCGCGTGGATCAAAGGATCTGTGGTTTTCCCTCGAGGCTTTCCCTCGAGGCTTTCCCACAGGGCTGTCCCACGTGCCACCGTGGTGTGAGTCGATCCTCGGCGTGAAAGATGAGCCAGTGCAGGGCAAAGAGGTTCCTCTGGAATGGACTGAGACATCTGGGGGACTCTTGGAATGGTGGTACGACCATGGAGTTCCTCTCGCCTTTCCTGTTGAGAGTGCCTCCTCTTGAGATGCGACGGGAACGCCGGGAATTCTTTCCCGTTGAAAGCAGTGAAAGGATCCCTCATCTCGAGCTCCGAGGGGAAAACGGGGCTCCTCTGGATGTTGGCGGGTCCATCGTGCTTCCTCTCGAGTGGAGACGGGTATGGCGGTGAACTTCTTGAGTTGCAGCAAGGGTGTGAAAGACCCTTTCGAAGTTCCAGAGGTTAGGTGTCATTAGTCTCCAGACGCCTCATCGGAAATAGGCCTCATCTCGCCTGGAAGGGAGAACTTCCTGGATTTTCTCGAGTTGCGGCAGGTGTTCTCGAGTTACGACGGGGACCTCAGGGACCCGCCCTGGTGGCCTCAGGAGAGGCCAGTCCCCATGCGAGTTGCTAGGGGGCCTCTCGGGATTCCTCTCCCGTTGATACCAGGGCCAAAAACCTTGTGTGGAGTCAGGGCCGGAAGCGAGGATTCCTCTCAGGGGCTGACATGGATCTTTGGGTACTTCTGCAGTCTCCCCAAGGGAGTCAGTCCTCGTCTCGAGTGGGGGCATGCACGTGCGCTTTCCTTCCAGGCTGTAGCAGCAATGTCACGCTTCCCGTCTCGTGGATCAAAGGATCTGTGGTTTTCCCTCGAGGCTTTCCCTCGAGGCTTTCCCACAGGGCTGTCCCACGTGCCACCGTGGTGTGAGTCGATCCTCGGCGTGAAAGATGAGCCAGTGCAGGTCAAAGAGGTTCCTCTGGAATGGACTGAGACATCTGGGGGACTCTTGGAATGGTGGTACAACCATGGAGTTCCTCTCGCCTTTCCTGTTGAGAGTGCCTCCTCTTGAGATGCGACGGGAACGCCTTGAATTCTTTCCCGTTGAAAGCAGGGAAAGGATCCCTCATCTCGAGCTACGAGGGGGAAACGGGGCTCCTCTGGATGTGAGCGGGACCATCGAGCTTCCTCTCGAGTGGACACGGGTATGGCGGTGAACTTCTTCAGTTGCAGCAAGGGTGTGAAAGACCCTTTCGAAGTTCCAGAGGTTAGGTGTCATTAGTCTCCAGACGCCTTATCGGAAATAGGCCTCATCTCGCCTGGAAGGGAGAACTTCCTGCATTTTCTTGAGTTGCGGCAGGTGTTCTCGAGTTTCGACGGGGACCTCAGGGACCCGCCCTGGTGGCCTCAGGAGAGGCCAGTCCCCATGCGAGGTACTAGGGGGCCTCTCGGGATTCCTCTCCCGTCGATACCGGCGCTAAAAACCTTGTGTGAACTCAGGGCCGTAACCGAGGATTCCTCTCAGGGGCTCACATGGATCTTTGGGTACTTCTGGAGTCTCCCCAGGGGAGTCAGGCCTCGTCTCGAGTGGGGGCATGCACGTGCACTTTCCTTCCAGGCTGTAGCAGCAATGTCACGCTTCCCGTCGCGTGGATCAAACGATCTGTGGTTTTCCCTCGAGGCTTTCCCTCGAGGCTTTCCCACAGGGCTGTCCCACGTGCCACCGTGGTGTGAGTCGATCCTCGGCGTGAAAGATGAGCCAGTGCAGGGCCAAGAGGTTCCTCTGGAATGGACTGAGACATCTGGGGGACTCTTGGAATGGTGGTACGACCATGGAGTTCCTCTCACCTTTCCTGTTGAGAGTGCCTCCTATTGAGATGCGACGGGAACGCCGGGAATTCTTTCCCCTTGAAAGCAGGGAAAGGATCCCTCATCTCGAGCTCCGAGGGGGAAACGGGGCTCCTCTGGATGTGGGCGGGTCCATGGTGCTTCCTCTCGAGTGGAGACGGGTATGGCGGTGAACTTCTTGAGTTGCAGCAAGGGTGTGAAAGACCCTTTCGAAGTTCCAGAGGTTAGGTGTCATTAGTCTCTAGACGCTTCATCGGAAATAGGCCTCATCTCGCCTGGAAGGGAGAACTTTCTGGATTTTCTCTAGTTGCGGCAGGTGTTCTCGAGTTACGACGGGGACCTCAGGGACCCGCCCTGGTGGCCTCAGGAGAGGCCAGTCCCCATGCGAGTTGCTAGGGGGCCTCTCGGGATTCCTCTCCCGTCGATACCGGGGCCAAAAACCTTGTGTGGCGTCAGGGCCGGAACCGAGGATTCCTCTCAGGGGCTGACATGAATCTTTGGGTACTTCTGGAGTCTCCCCAGGGGAGTCAGGCCTCGTCTCGAGTGGGGGCATGCACGTGCGCTTTCCTTCCAGGCTGTAGCAGCAATGTCACGCTTCCCGTCGCATGGATCAAAGGATCTGTGGTTTTCCCTCGAAGCTTTCCCTATAGGCTTTCCCACAGGGCTGTCCCACGTGCCACCGTGGTGTGAGTCGATCCTCGGCGTGAAAGATGAGCCAGTGCAGGGCCAAGAGGTTCCTCTGGAATGGACTGAGACATCTGGGGGACTCTTGGAATGGTGGTACGACCATGGAGTTCCTCTCGCCTTTCCTGTTGAGAGTGCCTCCTATTGAGATGCGACGGGAACGCCGGGAATTCTTTCCCCTTGAAAGCAGGGAAAGGATCCCTCATCTCGAGCTCCGAGGGGTAAACGGGGCTCCTCTGGATGTGGGCGGGACCATGGTGCTTCCTCTCGAGTGCAGACGGGTATGGCGGTGAACTTCTTGAGTTGCAGCAAGGGTGTGAAAGACCCTTTCGAAGTTCCAGAGGTTAGGTGTCATTAGTCTCTAGACGCTTCATCGGAAATAGGCCTCATCTCGCCTGCAAGGGAGAACTTTCTGGATTTTCTCTAGTTGCGGCAGGTGTTCTCGAGTTACGACGGGGACCTCAGGGACCCGCCCTGGTGGCCTCAGGAGAGGCCAGTCCCCATGTGAGGTGCTAGGGGGCCTCTCGGGATTCCTCTCCCGTCGATACCGGCGCCAAAAATCTTGTGTGAAGTCAGGGCCGGAACCGAGGATTCCTCTCAGGGCTGACATGGATCTTTGGGTACTTCTGGAGTCTCCCCAGGGGAGTCAGGCCTCGTCTCGAGTGGGGGCATGCACGTGCGCTTTCCTTCCAGGCTGTAGCAGCAATGTCATTCTTCCCGTCGTGTGGATCAAAGGATCTGTGGTTTTCCCTCGAAGCTTTCCCTAGAGGCTTTCCCACAGGGCTGTCCCACGTGCCACCGTGGTGTGAGTCGATCCTCGGCGTGAAAGATGAGCCAGTGCAGGGCAATGAGGTTCCTCTGGAATGGACTGAGACATCTGGGGGACTCTTGGAATGGTGGTACAACCATGGAGTTCCTCTCGCCTTTCCTGTTGAGAGTGCCTCCTCTTGAGATGCGACGGGAACGCCGGGAATTCTTTCCCGTTGAAAGCAGGGAAAGGATCCCTCATCTCGAGCTCCGAGGGGGAAACGGGGCTAATCTGGATGTGGGCGGCACCATCGTGTTTCCTCTCGAGTGGAGACGGGTATGGCGGTAAACTTCTTGAGTTGCAGCAAGGGTGTGAAAGACCCTTTCGAAGTTCCAGAGGTTAGGTGTCATTAGTCTCCAGACGCCTCATCGGAAATAGGCCTCATCTCGCCTGGAAGGGAGAACTTCCTGGATTTTCTCGAGTTGCGGCAGGTGTTCTCGAGTTACGACGGGGACCTGAGGGACCCGCCCTGGTGGCCTCAGGAGAGGCCAGTCCCCATGCGAGTTGCTAGGGGGCCTCTCGGGATTCCTCTCCCGTCGATACCGGGTCCAAAAACCTTGTGTGGTGTCAGGGCCGGAACCGAGGATTCCTCTCAGGTGCTGACATGGATCTTTGGGTACTTCTGGAGTCTCCCCAGGGGAGTCAGGCCTCGTCTCCTGTGGGGGCATGCACTTGCGCTTTCCTTCCAGGCTGTAGCAGCAATGTCACGCTTCCCGTGGCGTGGATCAAAGGATCTGTGGTTTTCCCTTGAGGCTTTCCCTCGAGGCTTTCCCACAGGGCTGTCCCACGTGCCACCGTGGTGTGAGTCGATCCTCGGCGTGAAAGATGAGCCAGTGCAGCGCAAAGAGGTTCCTCTGGAATGGACTGAGACATCTGGGGGACTCTTGGAATGGTGGTACGACCATGGAGTTCCTCTCGCCTTTCCTGTTGAGAGTGCCTCCTCTTGAGATGCGACGGGAACGCCGGGAATTCTTTCCCGTTGAAAGCAGGGAAAGGATCCCTCATCTCGAGCTACGAGGGGGAAACGGGACTCCTCTGGATGTGGGCGGGACCATCGTGCTTCCTCCCGAGTGGAGACGGGTATGGCGGTGAACTTCTTGAGTTGCAGCAAGGGTGTGAAAGACCCTTTCGAAGTTCCAGAAGTTAGGTGTCATTTATCTCCAGACGCCTCATCGGAAATAGGCCTCATCTCGCCTGGAAGGGAGAACTTCCTGGATTTTCTCGAGTTGCGGCAGGTGTTCTCGAGTTACGACGGGGACCTCAGGGACCCGCCCTGGTGGCCTCAGGAGAGGCCAGTCCCATGCGAGTTGCTAGGGGGCCTCTCGGGATTCCTCTCCCGTCGATACCGGGCCCAAAAACATTTTTTGGAGTCAGGGACGGAACCGAGGATTCCTCTCAGGGGCTGACATGGATCTTTGGGTACTTCTGGAGTGTCCCCAAGGGAGTCAGGCCTCGTCTCGAGTCGGGGCATGCACGTGCGCTTTCCTTCCAGGCTGTAGCAGCAATGTCACGCTTCCCGTCGCGTGGATCAAAGGATCTGTGGTTTTCCCTCGAGGCTTTCCCTCGAGGTTTTCCCACAGGGCTGTCCCACGTGCCACCGTGGTGTGAGTCGATCCTCGGCGTGAAAGATGAGCCAGTGCAGGGCAAAGAGGTTCCTCTGGAATGGACTGAGACATCTGGGGGACTCTTGGAATGGTGGTACGACCATGGAGTTCCTCTCGCCTTTCCTGTTGAGAGTGCCTCCTCTTGAGATGCGACGGGAACGCCGGGAATTCTTTCCCGTTGAAAGCAGTGAAAGGATCCCTCATCTCGAGCTCCGAGGGGAAAACGGGGCTCCTCTGGATGTTGGCGGGTCCATCGTGCTTCCTCTCGAGTGGAGACGGGTATGGCGGTGAACTTCTTGAGTTGCAGCAAGGGTGTGAAAGACCCTTTCGAAGTTCCAGAGGTTAGGTGTCATTAGTCTCCAGACGCCTCATCGGAAATAGGCCTCATCTCGCCTGGAAGGGAGAACTTCCTGGATTTTCTCGAGTTGCGGCAGGTGTTCTCGAGTTACGACGGGGACCTCAGGGACCCGCCCTGGTGGCCTCAGGAGAGGCCAGTCCCCATGCGAGTTGCTAGGGGGCCTCTCGGGATTCCTCTCCCGTTGATACCAGGGCCAAAAACCTTGTGTGGAGTCAGGGCCGGAAGCGAGGATTCCTCTCAGGGGCTGACATGGATCTTTGGGTACTTCTGCAGTCTCCCCAAGGGAGTCAGGCCTCGTCTCGAGTGGGGGCATGCACGTGCGCTTTCCTTCCAGGCTGTAGCAGCAATGTCACGCTTCCCGTCTCGTGGATCAAAGGATCTGTGGTTTTCCCTCGAGGCTTTCCCTCGAGGCTTTCCCACAGGGCTGTCCCACGTGCCACCGTGGTGTGAGTCGATCCTCGGCGTGAAAGATGAGCCAGTGCAGGTCAAAGAGGTTCCTCTGGAATGGACTGAGACATCTGGGGGACTCTTGGAATGGTGGTACAACCATGGAGTTCCTCTCGCCTTTCCTGTTGAGAGTGCCTCCTCTTGAGATGCGACGGGAACGCCTTGAATTCTTTCCCGTTGAAAGCAGGGAAAGGATCCCTCATCTCGAGCTACGAGGGGGAAACGGGGCTCCTCTGGATGTGAGCGGGACCATCGTGCTTCCTCTCGAGTGGACACGGGTATGGCGGTGAACTTCTTCAGTTGCAGCAAGGGTGTGAAAGACCCTTTCGAAGTTCCAGAGGTTAGGTGTCATTAGTCTCCAGACGCCTTATCGGAAATTGGCCTCATCTCGCCTGGAAGGGAGAACTTCCTGCATTTTCTTGAGTTGCGGCAGGTGTTCTCGAGTTTCGACGGGGACCTCAGGGACCCGCCCTGGTGGCCTCAGGAGAGGCCAGTCCCCATGCGAGGTACTAGGGGGCCTCTCGGGATTCCTCTCCCGTCGATACCGGCGCTAAAAACCTTGTGTGAACTCAGGGCCGTAACCGAGGATTCCTCTCAGGGGCTCACATGGATCTTTGGGTACTTCTGGAGTCTCCCCAGGGGAGTCAGGCCTCGTCTCGAGTGGGGGCATGCACGTGCACTTTCCTTCCAGGCTGTAGCAGCAATGTCACGCTTCCCGTCGCGTGAATCAAAGGATCTGTGGTTTTCCCTCGAGGCTTTCCCTCGAGGCTTTCCCACAGGGCTGTCCCACGTGCCACCGTGGTGTGAGTCGATCCTCGGCGTGAAAGATGAGCCAGTGCAGGGCCAAGAGGTTCCTCTGGAATGGACTGAGACATCTGGGGGACTCTTGGAATGGTGGTACGACCATGGAGTTCCTCTCACCTTTCCTGTTGAGAGTGCCTCCTATTGAGATGCGACGGGAACGCCGGGAATTCTTTCCCCTTGAAAGCAGGGATAGGATCCCTCATCTCGAGCTCCGAGGGGGAAACGGGGCTCCTCTGGATGTGGGCGGGTCCATGGTGCTTCCTCTCGAGTGGAGACGGGTATGGCGGTGAACTTCTTGAGTTGCAGCAAGGGTGTGAAAGACCCTTTCGAAGTTCCAGAGGTTAGGTGTCATTAGTCTCTAGACGCTTCATCGGAAATAGGCCTCATCTCGCCTGCAAGGGAGAACTTTCTGGATTTTCTCTAGTTGCGGCAGGTGTTCTCGAGTTACGACGGGGACCTCAGGGACCCGCCCTGGTGGCCTCAGGAGAGGCCAGTCCCCATGCGAGTTGCTAGGGGGCCTCTCGGGATTCCTCTCCCGTCGATACCGGGGCCAAAAACCTTGTGTGGCGTCAGGGCCGGAACCGAGGATTCCTCTCAGGGGCTGACATGGATCTTTGGGTACTTCTGGAGTCTCCCCAGGGGAGTCAGGCCTCGTCTCGAGTGGGGGCATGCACGTGCGCTTTCCTTCCAGGCTGTAGCAGCAATGTCACGCTTCCCGTCGCATGGATCAAAGGATCTGTGGTTTTCCCTCGAAGCTTTCCCTATAGGCTTTCCCACAGGGCTGTCCCACGTGCCACCGTGGTGTGAGTCGATCCTCGGCGTGAAAGATGAGCCAGTGCAGGGCAAAGAGGTTCCTCTGGAATGGACTGAGACATCTGGGGGACTCTTGGAATGGTGGTACGACCATGGAGTTCCTCTCGCCTTTCCTGTTGAGAGTGCCTCCTCTTGAGATGCGACGGGAACGCCGGGAATTCTTTCCCGTTGAAAGCAGGGAAAGGATCCCTCATCTCGAGCTACGAGGGGGAAACGGGGCTCCTCTGGATGTGGGCGGGACCATCGTGCTTCCTCTCGAGTGGAGACGGGTATGGCGGTGAACTTCTTGAGTTGCAGCAAGGGTGTGAAAGACCCTTTCGAAGTTCCAGAGGTTAGGTGTCATTAGTCTCCAGACGCCTTATCGGAAATAGGCCTCATCTCGCCTGGAAGGGAGAACTTCCTGGATTTTCTCGAGTTGCGGCAGGTGTTCTCGAGTTACGACGGGGACCTCAGGGACCCGCCCTGGTGGCCTCAGGAGAGGCCAGTCCCCATGCGAGGTGCTAGGGGGCCTCTCGGGATTCCTCTCCCGTCGATACCGGGGCCAAAAACCTTGTGTGAAGTCAGGGCCGGAACCGAGGATTCCTCTCAGGGGCTGACATGGATCTTTGGGTACTTGTGGAGTCTCCCCAGGGGAGTCAGGCCTCGTCTCGAGTGGGGGCATGCACGTGCGCTTTCCTTCCAGGCTGTATCAGCAATGTCACCCTTCCCGTCACGTGGATCAAAGGATCTGTGGTTTTCCCTCGAGGCTTTCCCTCGAGGCTTTCCCACAGGGCTGTCCCACGTGCCACCGTGGTGTGAGTCGATCCTCGGCGTGAAAGATGAGCCAGTGCAGGGCAAAGAGGTTCCTCTGGAATGGACTGAGACATCTGGTGGACTCTTGGAATGGTGGTACGACCATGGAGTTCCTCTCGCCTTTCCTGTTGAGAGTGCCTCCTATTGAGATGTGACGGGAACGCCGGGAATTCTTTCCCGTTGAAAGCAGGGAAAGGATCCCTCATCTCGAGCTCCGAGGGGGAAACGAGGCTCCTCTGGATGTGGGCGGGACCATCGTGCTTCCTCTCGAGTGGAGACGGTTATGGCGGTGAACTTCTTGAGTTGCAGCAAGGATGTGAAAGACCCTTTCGAAGTTCCAGAGGTTAGGTGTCATTAGTCTCCAGACGCTTCATCGGAAATAGGCCTCATCTCGCATGGAAGGGAGAACTTCCTGGATTTTCTCGAGTTGCGGCAGGTGTTCTCGAGTTACGACGGGGACCTCAGGGACCCGCCCTGGTGGCCTCAGGAGAGGCCAATCCCCATGCGAGTTGCTAGGGGGCCTATCGGGATTCCTCTCCCGTCGATACTGGGGCCAAAAACCTTGTGTGGCGTCAGGGCCGGAACCGAGGATTCCTCTCAGGGGCTGACATGGATCTTTGGGTACTTCTGGAGTCTCCCCAGGGGAGTCAGGCCTCGTCATGAGTGGGGGCATGCACGTGCGCTTTCCTTCCAGGCTGTAGCAGCAATGTCAATCTTCCCGTCGCGTGGATCAAAGGATCTGTGGTTTTCCCTCGAAGCTTTCCCTAGAGGCTTTCCCACAGGGCTGTCCCACGTGCCACCGTGGTGTGAGTCGATCCTCGGCGTGAAAGATGAGCCAGTGCAGGGCAAAGAGGTTCCTCTGGAATGGACTGAGACATCTGGGGGACTCTTGGAATGGTGGTACGACCATGGAGTTCCTCTCGCCTTTCCTGTTGAGAGTGCCTCCTCTTGAGATGCGACGGAAACGCCGGGAATTCTTTCCCGTTGAAAGCAGGGAAAGGATCCCTCATCTCGAGCTCCGAGGGGGAAACGGGGCTCCTCTGGATGTGGGCGGGACCATCGTGCTTCGTCTCGAGTGGAGACGGGTATGGCGGTAAACTTCTTGAGTTGCAGCAAGGGTGTGAAAGACCCTTTCGAAGTTCCAGAGGTTAGGTGTCATTAGTCTCCAGACGCCTCATCGGAAATAGGCCTCATCTCGCCTGGAAGGGAGAACTTCCTGGATTTTCTCGAGTTGCGGCAGCTGTTCTCGAGTTACGACGGGGACCTCAGGGACCCGCCCTGGTGGCCTCAGGAGAGGCCAGTCCCCATGCGAGTTGCTAGGGGGCCTCTCGGTATTCCTCTCCCGTCGATACCGGGCCCAATAACATTTTTTGGAGTCAGGGCCGGAACCGAGGATTCCTCTCAGGGGCTGACATGGACCTTTGGGTACTTCTGGAGTGTCCCCAAGGGAGTCAGGCCTCGTCTCGAGTCGGGGCATGCACGTGCGCTTTCCTTCCAGGCTGTAGCAGCAATGTCACGCTTCCCGTGGCGTGGATCAAAGGATCTGTGGTTTTCCCTCGAGGCTTTCCCTCGAGGCTTTCCCACAGGGCTGTCCCACGTGCCACCGTGGTGTGAGTCGATCCTTGGCGTGAAAGATGAGCCAGTGCAGGGCAAAGAGGTTCCTCTGGAATGGACTGAGACATCTGGGGGACTCTTGGAATGGTGGTACGACCATGGAGTTCCTCTCGCCTTTCCTGTTGAGAGTGCCTCCTCTTGAGATGCGACGGGAACGCCTGGAATTCTTTCCCGTTGAAAGCAGGGAAAGGATCCCTCATCTCGAGCTTCGAGGGGGAAACGGGGCTCCTCTGGATGTTGGCGGGTCCATCGTGCTTCCTCTCGAGTGGAGACGGGTATGGCGGTGAACTTCTTGAGTTGCAGCAAGGGTGTGAAAGACCCTTTCGAAGTTCCAGAGGTTAGGTGTCATTAGTCTCCAGACGCCTCATCGGAAATAGGCCTCATCTCGCCTGGAAGGGAGAACTTCCTGGATTTTCTCGAGTTGCGGCAGGTGTTCTCGAGTTACGACGGGGACCTCAGGGACCCGCCCTGGTGGCCTCAGGAGAGGCCAGTCCCCATGCGAGTTGCTAGGGGGCCTCTCGGGATTCCTCTCCCGTTGATACCAGGGCCAAAAACCTTGTGTGGAGTCAGGGCCGGAAGCGAGGATTCCTCTCAGGGGCTGACATGGATCTTCGGGTACTTCTGCAGTCTCCCCAAGGGAGTCAGGCCTCGTCTCGAGTGGGGGCATGCACGTGCGCTTTCCTTCCAGGCTGTAGCAGCAATGTCACGCTTCCCGTCTCGTGGATCAAAGGATCTGTGGTTTTCCCTCGAGGCTTTCCCTCGAGGCTTTCCCACAGGGCTGTCCCACGTGCCACCGTGGTGTGAGTCGATCCTCGGCGTGAAAGATGAGCCAGTGCAGGTCAAAGAGGTTCCTCTGGAATGGACTGAGACATCTGGGGGACTCTTGGAATGGTGGTACAACCATGGAGTTCCTCTCGCCTTTCCTGTTGAGAGTGCCTCCTCTTGAGATGCGACGGGAACGCCTTGAATTCTTTCCCGTTGAAAGCAGGGAAAGGATCCCTCATCTCGAGCTACGAGGGGGAAACGGTGCTCCTCTGGATGTGGGCGGGACCATCGTGCTTCCTCTCGAGTGGACACGGGTATGGCGGTGAACTTCTTCAGTTGCAGCAAGGGTGTGAAAGACCCTTTCGAAGTTCCAGAGGTTAGGGGTCATTAGTCTCCAGACGCCTTATCGGAAATAGGCCTCATCTCGCCTGGAAGGGAGAACTTCCTGCATTTTCTTGAGTTGCGGCAGGTGTTCTCGAGTTTCGACGGGGACCTCAGGGACCCGCCCTGGTGGCCTCAGGAGAGGCCAGTCCCCATGCGAGGTACTAGGGGGCCTCTCGGGATTCCTCTCCCGTCGATACCGGCGCTAAAAACCTTGTGTGAACTCAGGGCCGTAACCGAGGATTCCTCTCAGGGGCTCACATGGATCTTTGGGTACTTCTGGAGTCTCCCCAGGGGAGTCAGGCCTCGTCTCGAGTGGGGGCATGCACGTGCACTTTCCTTCCAGGCTGTAGCAGCAATGTCACGCTTCCCGTCGCGTGGATCAAACGATCTGTGGTTTTCCCTCGAGGCTTTCCCTCGAGGCTTTCCCACAGGGCTGTCCCACGTGCCACCGTGGTGTGAGTCGATCCTCGGCGTGAAAGATGAGCCAGTGCAGGGCCAAGAGGTTCCTCTGGAATGGACTGAGACATCTGGGGGACTCTTGGAATGGTGGTACGACCATGGAGTTCCTCTCACCTTTCCTGTTGAGAGTGCCTCCTATTGAGATGCGACGGGAACGCCGGGAATTCTTTCCCCTTGAAAGCAGGGAAAGGATCCCTCATCTCGAGCTCCGAGGGGGAAACGGGGCTCCTCTGGATGTGGGCGGGTCCATGGTGCTTCCTCTCGAGTGGAGACGGGTATGGCGGTGAACTTCTTGAGTTGCAGCAAGGGTGTGAAAGACCCTTTCGAAGTTCCAGAGGTTAGGTGTCATTAGTCTCCAGACGCCTTATCGGAAATAGGCCTCATCTCGCCTGGAAGGGAGAACTTCCTGGATTTTCTCGAGTTGCGGCAGGTGTTCTCGAGTTACGACGGGGACCTCAGGGACCCGCCCTGGTGGCCTCAGGAGAGGCCAGTCCCCATGCGAGGTGCTAGGGGGCCTCTCGGGATTCCTCTCCCGTCGATACCGGGGCCAAAAACCTTGTGTGAAGTCAGGGCCGGAACCGAGGATTCCTCTCAGGGGCTGACATGGATCTTTGGGTACTTGTGGAGTCTCCCCAGGGGAGTCAGGCCTCGTCTCGAGTGGGGGCATGCACGTGCGCTTTCCTTCCAGGCTGTATCAGCAATGTCACCCTTCCCGTCACGTGGATCAAAGGATCTGTGGTTTTCCCTCGAGGCTTTCCCTCGAGGCTTTCCCACAGGGCTGTCCCACGTGCCACCGTGGTGTGAGTCGATCCTCGGCGTGAAAGATGAGCCAGTGCAGGGCAAAGAGGTTCCTCTGGAATGGACTGAGACATCTGGTGGACTCTTGGAATGGTGGTACGACCATGGAGTTCCTCTCGCCTTTCCTGTTGAGAGTGCCTCCTATTGAGATGTGACGGGAACGCCGGGAAATCTTTCCCGTTGAAAGCAGGGAAAGGATCCCTCATCTCGAGCTCCGAGGGGGAAACGAGGCTCCTCTGGATGTGGGCGGGACCATCGTGCTTCCTCTCGAGTGGAGACGGTTATGGCGGTGAACTTCTTGAGTTGCAGCAAGGATGTGAAAGACCCTTTCGAAGTTCCAGAGGTTAGGTGTCATTAGTCTCCAGACGCTTCATCGGAAATAGGCCTCATCTCGCATGGAAGGGAGAACTTCCTGGATTTTCTCGAGTTGCGGCAGGTGTTCTCGAGTTACGACGGGGACCTCAGGGACCCGCCCTGGTGGCCTCAGGAGAGGCCAGTCCCCATGCGAGTTGCTAGGGGGCCTATCGGGATTCCTCTCCCGTCGATACTGGGGCCAAAAACCTTGTGTGGCGTCAGGGCCGTAACCGAGGATTCCTCTCAGGGGCTGACATGGATCTTTGGGTACTTCTGGAGTCTCCCCAGGGGAGTCAGGCCTCGTCATGAGTGGGGGCATGCACGTGCGCTTTCCTTCCAGGCTGTAGCAGCAATGTCAATCTTCCCGTCGCGTGGATCAAAGGATCTGTGGTTTTCCCTCGAAGCTTTCCCTAGAGGCTTTCCCACAGGGCTGTCCCACGTTCCACCGTGGTGTGAGTCGATCCTCGGCGTGAAAGATGAGCCAGTGCAGGGCAAAGAGGTTCCTCTGGAATGGACTGAGACATCTGGGGGACTCTTGGAATGGTGGTACGACCATGGAGTTCCTCTCGCCTTTCCTGTTGAGAGTGCCTCCTCTTGAGATGCGACGGAAACGCCGGGAATTCTTTCCCGTTGAAAGCAGGGAAAGGATCCCTCATCTCGAGCTCCGAGGGGGAAACGGGGCTCCTCTGGATGTGGGCGGGACCATCGTGCTTCGTCTCGAGTGGAGACGGGTATGGCGGTAAACTTCTTGAGTTGCAGCAAGGGTGTGAAAGACCCTTTCGAAGTTCCAGAGGTTAGGTGTCATTAGTCTCCAGACGCCTCATCGGAAATAGGCCTCATCTCGCCTGGAAGGGAGAACTTCCTGGATTTTCTCGAGTTGCGGCAGCTGTTCTCGAGTTACGACGGGGACCTCAGGGACCCGCCGTGGTGGCCTCAGGAGAGGCCAGTCCCCATGCGAGTTGCTAGGGGGCCTCTCGGTATTCCTCTCCCGTCGATACCGGGCCCAATAACATTTTTTGGAGTCAGGGCCGGAACCGAGGATTCCTCTCAGGGGCTGACATGGACCTTTGGGTACTTCTGGAGTGTCCCCAAGGGAGTCAGGCCTCGTCTCGAGTCGGGGCATGCACGTGCGCTTTCCTTCCAGGCTGTAGCAGCAATGTCACGCTTCCCGTGGCGTGGATCAAAGGATCTGTGGTTTTCCCTCGAGGCTTTCCCTCGAGGCTTTCCCACAGGGCTGTCCCACGTGCCACCGTGGTGTGAGTCGATCCTCGGCGTGAAAGATGAGCCAGTGCAGGGCAAAGAGGTTCCTCTGTAATGGACTGAGACATCTGGGGGACTCTTGGAATGGTGGTACGACCATGGAGTTCCTCTCGCCTTTCCTGTTGAGAGTGCCTCCTCTTGAGATGCGACGGGAACGCCGGGAATTCTTTCCCGTTGAAAGCAGGGAAAGGATCCCTCATCTCGAGCTACGAGGGGGAAACGGGGCTCCTCTGGATGTGGGCGGGACCATCGTGCTTCCTCTCGAGTGGAGACGGGTATGGCGGTGAACTTCTTGAGTTGCAGCAAGGGTGTGAAAGACCCTTTCGAAGTTCCAGAGGTTAGGTGTCATTAGTCTCCAGACGCCTCATCGGAAATAGGCCTCATCTCGCCTGGAAGGGAGAACTTCCTGGATTTTCTCGAGTTGCGGCAGGTTATCCCGAGTTACGACGGGGAACTCAGGGACCCGCCCTGGTGGCCTCAGGAGAGGCCAGTCCCCATGCGAGTTGCTAGGGGGCCTCTCGGGATTCCTCTCCCGTCGATACCGGGGCCTAAAACCTTGTGTGGAGTCAGGGCCGGAACCGAGGATTTCTCTCAGGGGCTGATATGGATCTTTGGGTACTTCTGGAGTCTCGCCAGGGGACACAGGCCTCGTCTCGAGTGGGGGCATGCACGTGTGCTTTCCTTCCAGGCTGTAGCAGCAATGTCACGCTTCCCGTAGCGTGGATAAAGGGTCTGTTGTTTTCCCTCGAGGCTTTCCCTCGAGGCTTTCCCACACGGCTGTCCCACGTGCCACCGTGGTGTGAGTCGATCCTCGGCGTGAAAGATGAGCCAGTGCAGGGCAAAGAGTTTCCTCTGGAATGGACTGAGACAGCTGGGGGACTCTTGGAATGGTGGTACGACCATGGAGTTCCTCTCGCCTTTCCTGTTGAGAGTGCCTCCTCTTGAGATGCGACGGGAACGCCGGGAATTCTTTCCCGTTGAAAGCAGGGAAAGGATCCCCGATTTCGAGCTCCGAGGGGAAAACGGGGCTCCTCTGGATGTGGGCGGGACCATCGTGCTTCCTCTCGAGTGGAGACGGGTATGGCGGTGAACTTCTTGAGTTGCAGCAAGGGTGTGAAAGACCCTTTCGAAGTTCCAGAGGTTAGGTGTCATTAGTCTCCAGACGCCTCATCGGAAATAGGCCTCATCTCGCCTGGAAGGGAGAACTTCCTGGATTTTCTCGAGTTGCGGCAGGTGTTCCCGAGTTACGACGGGGACCTCAGGGACCCGCCCTGGTGGCCTCAGGAGAGGCCAGTCCCCATGCGAGTTGCTAGGGGGCCTCTCGGGATTCCTCTCCCGTCGATACTGGCGCCAAAATCCTTGTGTGGAGTCAGGGCCGGAACCGAGGATTCCTCTCAGGGGCTGATATGGATCTTTGGGTACTTCTGGAGTCTCGCCAGGGGAGACAGGCCTCGTCTCGAGTGGGGGCATTCACGTGCGCTTTCCTTCCAGGCTGTAGCAGCAATGTCACGCTTCCCGTGGCGTGGATCAAAGGGTCTGTGGTTTTCCCTCGAGGCTTTCCCTCGAGGCTTTCCCACAGGGCTGTCCCACGTGCCACCGTGGTGTGAGTCGATCCTCGGCGTGAAAGATGAGCCAGTGCAGGGCAAAGAGGTTCCTCTGGAATGGACTGAGACATCTGGGGGACTCGTGGAATGGTGGTACGACCATGGAGTTCCTCTCGGCTTTCCTGTGGAGAGTGCCTCCTCTTGAGATGCGACGGGATCGCCGGGAATTCTTTCCCGTTGAAAGCAGGGAAAGGATCCCTCATCTCGAGCTCCGAGGGGGAAACGGGGCTCCTCTGGATGTGGGCGGGACCATCGTGCTTCCTCTCGAGTGGAGACGGGTATGGCGGTGAACTTCTTGAGTTGCAGCAAGGGTGTGAAAGACCCTTTCGAAGTTCCAGAGGTTAGGTGTCATTAGTCTCCAGACGCCTCATCGGAAATAGGCCTCATCTCGCCTGGAAGGGAGAACTTCCTGGATTTTCTCGAGTTGCGGCAGGTGTTCTCGAGTTACGACGGGGACATCAGGCACCCGCCCTGGTGGCCTCAGGAGAGGCCAGTCCCCATGCGAGTTGCTAGGGGGCCTCTCGGGATTCCTCTCCCGTCGATCCCGGGGCCAAAAACCTTGTGTGGAGTCAGGGCCGGAACCGAGGATTCCTCTCAGGGGCTGACATTGAACTTTGGGTACTTCTGGAGTCTCCCCAGGGGAGTCGGGCCTCGTCTCGAGTGGGGGCATGCACGTGCGCTTTCATTCCAGGCTGTAGCAGCAATGTCACGCTTCCCGTCGCGTGGATCAAAGATCTGTGGTTTTCCCTCGAGGCTTTCCCTCGAGGCTGTCCCACAGGGCTGTCCCACGTGCCATCGTGGTGTGAGTCGATCCTTGGCGTGAAAGTTGAGCCAGTGCAGGGCAAAGAGGTTCCTCTGGAATGGACTGAGACATCTGGGGGACTCTTGGAATGGTGGTACGACCAGGGAGTTCCTCTCGCCTTTCCTGTTGAGAGTGCCTCCTCGAGATGCGACGGGAACGCCGGGAATTCTTTCCCGTTGAAAGCAGGGAAAGGATATCTCATCTCGAGCTCCGAGGGGGAAACGGGGCTCCTCTGGATGTGGGCGGGACCATCGTGCTTCCTCTCGAGTTGAGACGGGTATGGCGGTGAACTTCTTGAGTTGCAGCAAGGGAGTGAAAGACCCTTTCGAAGTTCCAGAGGTTAGGAGTCATTAGTCTCCAGACGCCTCATCGGAAATAGGCCTCATCTCGCCTGGAAGGGAGAACTTCCTGGATTTTCTCGAGTTGCGGCAGGCGTTCTCGAGTTACGATGGGGACCTCAGGGACCCGCCCTGGTGGCCTCAGGAGAGGCTAGTCCCCATGCGAGTTGCTAGGGGGCCTCTCGGGATTCCCCTCCCGTCGATACCGGGGCCAAAATCCTTGTGTGGAGTCAGGGCCGGAACCGAGGATTCCTCTCAGGGGCTGACATGGATCTTTGGGTACTTCTGGAGTCTCCCCAGGGGAGTCAGGCCTCGTCTCGAGTGGGGGCATGCACGTGCGCTTTCCTTCCAGGCTGTAGCAGCAATGTCACGCTTCCCGTGGCCTGGATCAAAGGATCTGTGGTTTTCCCTCCAGGCTTTCCCTCGAGGCTTTCCCACAGGGCTGTCCCACGTGCCACCGTGGTGTGAGTCGATCCTCGGCGTGAAAGATGAGCCAGTGCTGGGCAAAGAGGTTGCTCTGGAATGGACTGAGACATCTGGGGGACTCTTGGAATGGTGGTACGACCATGGAGTTCCTCTCGCCTTTCCTGTTGAGAGTGCCTCCTTTTGAGATGCGACGGGAACGCCGGGAATTCTTTCCCGTTGAAAGCAGGGAAAGGATCCCTCATCTCGAGCTACGAGGGGGAAACGGGGCTCCTCTGGATGTGGGCGGGACCATCGTGCTTCCTCTCGAGTGGAGACGGGTATGGCGGTGAACTTCTTGAGTTGCAGCAAGGGTGTGAAAGACCCTTTCGAAGTTCCAGAGGTTAGGTGTCATTAGTCTCCAGACGCCTCATCGGAAATAGGCCTCATCTCGCCTGGAAGGGAGAACTTCCTGGATTTTCTCGAGTTGTGGCAGGTGTTCTCGAGTTACGACGGGGACCTCAAGGACCAGCCCTGGTGGCCTCAGGAGAGGCCAATCCCCATGCGAGTTGCTAGGGGGACTCTGGGATTCCTCTCCCGTCGATACCGGGTCCAAAAACCTTGTGTGGAGTCAGGGCCGGAACCGAGGATTCCTCTCAGGGGCTGACATGGATCTTTGGGTACTTCTGGAGTCTCCCCAGGGGAGTCAGGCCTCGTCTCGAGTGGGGACAGGTACGTGCGCTTTCCTTCCAGGCTGTAGCAGCAATGTCACGCTTCCCGTGGCGTGGATCAAAGGATCTGTGGTTTTCCCACGAGGCTTTCCCTCGAGGCTTTCCCACAGGTCTGTCCCACGTGCCACCGTGGTGTGAGTTGATCCTCGGCGTGAAAGATGAGCCAGTGCAGGGCAAAGAGGTTCCTCTGGAATGGACTGAAACATCTGGGGGACTCTTGGAATGGTGGTACCACCATGGAGTTCCTCTCGCCTTTCCTGTTGAGAGTGCCTCCTCTTGAGATGCGACGGGAACGCCGGGAATTCTTTCCCGTTGAAAGCAGGGAAAGGATCCCTCATCTCGAGCTCCGAGGGGGAAACGGGGCTCCTCTGGATGTGGGCGGGACCATCGTGCTTCCTCTCGAGTGGAGACGGGTATGGCGGTGAACTTCTTGAGTTGCAGCAAGGGTGTGAAAGACCCTTTCGACGTTACAGAGGTTAGGTGTCATTAGTCTCCAGACGCCTCATCGGAAATAGGCCTCATCTCGCCTGGAAGGGAGAACTTCCTGGATTTTCTCGAGTTGCGGCAGGTGTTCTCGAGTTACGACGGAGACCTCAGGGACCCGCCCTGGTGGCCTCAGGAGAGGCCAGTCCCCATGCGAGTTGTTAGTGGGCCTCTCGGGATTCCTCTCCCGTCGATACCGGGGCCAAAAACATTGTGTGGAGTCAGGCCCGGAACCGAGGATTCCTCTCAGGGGCTGACATGGATCTTTGGGTATTTCTGGAGTCTCCCCAGGGGAGTCAGGCCCCGTCTCGAGTGGGGGCATGCACGTGCGCTTTCCTTCCAGGCTGTAGCAGCAATGTCACGCTTCCCGTCGCGTGGATCAAAGGATCTGTGGTTTTCCCTCGAGGCTTTGCCTCGAGGCTTTCCCACAGGGTTGTCCCACGAGCCACCGTGGTGTGAGTCGATCCTCGGCGTGAAAGATGAGCCAGTGCAGGGCAAAGAGGTTCCTCTGGAATGGACTGAGACATCTGGGGGACTCTTGGAATGGTGGTACGACCATGGAGTTCCTCTCGCCTTTCCTGTTGAGAGTGCCTCCTCTTGAGATGCGACGGGAATGCCGGGAATTCTTTCCCGTTGAAAGCAGGGAAAGGATCCCTCATCTCGAGCTACGAGGGGGAAACGGGGCTCCTCTGGATGTGGGCGGGACCATCGTGCTTCCTCTCGAGTGGAGACGGGTATGGCGGTGAACTTCTTGAGTTGCAGCAAGGGTGTGAAAGACCCTTTCGAAGTTCCAGAGGTTATGTGTCGTTAGTCTCCAGACTCCTCATCGGAAATAGGCCTCATCTCGCCTGGAAGGGAGAACTTCCTGGATTTTCTCGAGTTGTGGCAGGTGTTCTCGAGTTACGAGGGGGACCTCAGGGACCCGCCCTGGTGGCCTCAGGAACGGCCAGTCCCCATGGGAGTTGCTAGGGGGCCTCTCGGGAATCCTCTCCCGTCGATACCGGGGCCAGAAACCTTGTGTGGAGTCAGGGCCGGAATCGAGGATTCCTCTCAGGGGCTGACATGGATCTTTGGGTACTTCTGGAGTCTCCCCAGGGCCGTCAGGCCTCGTCTCGAGTGGGGGCATGCACGTGCGCTTTCCTTCCAGGCTGTACCAGCAATGTCATGCTTCCCGTGGCCTGGATCAAAGGATCTGTGGTTTTCCCTCGAGGCTTTCCCTCGAGGCTTTCACACAGGGCTGTCCCACGTGCCACCGTGGTGTGAGTCGATCGTCGGCGTGAAAGATGAGCCAGTGCAGGGCAAAGAGGTTCCTCTGGAATGGACTGAGACATCTGGGGGACTCGTGGAATGGTGGTACGACCATGGAGTTCCTCTCGCCTTTCCTGTTGAGAGTGCCTCCTCTTGAGATGCGATGGGAACGCCGGGAATTCTTTCCCGTTTAACGCAGGGAAAGGATCCCTCATCTCGAGCTACGAGGGGGAAACGGGGCTCCTCTGGATGTGGGCGGGACCATCGTGCTTCCTCTCGAGTGGAGACGGGTATGGCGGTGAACTTCTTGAGTCGCAGCAAGGGTGTGAAAGACCCTTTCGAAGTTCCAGAGTTTAGGTGTCATTAGTCTCCAAACGCCTCATCGGAAATAGGATTCTTCTCGCCTGGAATGGAGAACTTTCTGGATTTTCTCGAGTTGCGACAGGTGTTCTCGAGTTACGACGGAGACCTCAGGGACCCGCCCTGGTGGCCTCAGGAGAGGCCAGTCCCCATGCGAGTTGCTAGGGGGCCTCTCGGGATTCCTCTCCCGTCGATACCGGGGCCAAAAACCTTGTGTGGAGTCAGGGCCGGAATCGAGGATTCCTCTCAGGGGCTGACATGGATCTTTGGGTACTTCTGGAGTCTCCCCAGGGGAGTCAGGCCTCGTCTCGAGTGGGGGCATGCACGTGCGCTTTCCTTCCAGGCTGTAGCAGCAATGTCACGCTTCCCGTCGCGTGGATCAAAGGATCTGTGGTTTTCCCTCGAGGCTTTCCCTCGAGGCTTTCACACAGGGCTGTCCCACGTGCCACCGTGGTGTGAGTCGATCGTCGGCGTGAAAGATCAGCCAGTGCAGGGCAAAGAGGTTCCTCTGGAATGGACTGAGACATCTGGGGGACTCGTGGAATGGTGGTACGACCATGGAGTTCCTCTCGCCTTTCCTGTTGAGAGTGCCTCCTCTTGAGATGCGATGGGAACGCCGGGAATTCTTTCCCGTTGAAAGCAGGGAAAGGATCCCTCATCTCGAGCTACGAGGGGGAAACGGGGCTCCTCTGGATGTGGGCGGGACCATCATGCTTCCTCTCGAGTGGAGACGGGTATGGCAGTGAACTTCTTGAGTTGCAGCAAGGGTGTGAAAGACCCTTTCGAAGTTCCAGAGGTTAGGTGTCATTAGTCTCCAGACGCCTCATCGGAAATAGGCCTCATCTCGCCTGGAAGGGAGAACTTCCTGGATTTTCTCGAGTTGCGGCAGGTGTTCTCGAGTTACGACGGGGACCTCAGGGACCCGCCCTGGTGGCCTCAGGAGAGGCCAGTCCCCATGCGAGTTGCTAGGGGACCTCTCGGGATTCCTCTCCCGTCGATACCGGGGCCAAAAACCTTGTGTGGAGTCAGGACCGGAACCGAGGATTCCTCTCAGGGGCTGACATGGATCTTTGGGTACTTCTGGAGTCTCCCCAGGGGAGTCAGGCCTCGTCTCGAGTGGGGGCATGCACGTGTGCTTTCCTTCCAGGCTGTAGCAGCAATGTCACGCTTCCCGTCGCGTGGATCAAAGGATCTGTGGTTTTCCCTCGAGGCTTTCCCTCGAGGCTTTCCCACAGGGCTGTCCCACGTGCCACCGTGGTGTGAGTCGATCCTCGGCGTGAAAGATGAGCCAGTGCAGGGCAAAGAGGTTCCTCTGGAATGGACTGAGACATCTGGGGGACTCTTGGAATGGTGGTACGACCATGGAGTTCCTCTCGCCTTTCCTGTTGAGAGTGCCTCCTCTTGAGATGCGACGGGAACGCCGGGAATTCTTTCCCGTTGAAAGCAGGGAAAGGATCCCTCATCTCGAGCTACGAGGGGGAAACGGGGCTCCTCGGGATGTGGGCGGGACCATCGCGCTTCCTCTCGAGTGGAGACGGGTATGGCGGTGAACTTATTGAGTTGCAGCAAGGGTGTGAAAGACCCTTTCGAAGTTCCAGAGGTTACGTGTCAGTCTCCAGACGCCTCATCGCAAATAGACCTCATCTCGCCTGGAAGGGAGAACTTCCTGGATTTTCTCGAGTTGCGGCAGGTGTTCTCGAGTTACGACGGGGACCTCAGGGACCCGCCCTGGTGGCCTCAGGAGAGGCCAGTCCCCATGCGAGTTGCTAGGGGGCCTCTCGGGATTCCTCTCCCGTCGATACCGGGGCCAAAAACCTTGTGTGGATCAGGGCCGGAACCTAGGATTCCTCTCAGGGGCTGACATGGATCTTTGGGTACTTCTGGAGTCTCCCCAGGGGAGTCAGGCCTCGTCTCGATTAGGGGCATGCACGTGTGCTTTCCTTCCAGGCTGTAGCAGCAATGTCACGCTTCCCGTCGCGTGGATCAAAGGATCTGTGGTTTTCCCTCGAGGCTTTCCCTCCAGGCTTTCCCACAGGGCTCTCCCACGTGCCACCGTGGTGTGAGTCGATCCACGGCGTGAAAGATGAGCCAGTGCAGGGCAAAGAGGTTCCTCTGGAATGGACTGAGACATCTGGGGGACTCTTGGAATGGTGGTACGACCATGGAGTTCCTCTCGCCTTTCCTGTTGAGAGTGCCTCCTCTTGAGATGCGACGGGAACGCCGGGAATTCTTTCCCGTTGAAAGCAGGGAAAGGATCCCTCATCTCGAGCTACGAGGGGGAAACGGGGCTCCTCTGGATGTGGGCGGGACCATCGTGCTTCCTCTCGAGTGAACACGGGTATGTCGGTGAACTTCTTGAGTTGCAGCAAGGGTGTGAAAGACCCTTTCGAAGTTCCAGAGGTTGGGTGTCATTAGTCTCCAGACGCCTCATCGGAAATAGGCCTCATCTCGCCTGGAAGGGAGAACTTCCTGGATTTTCTCGAGTTGCGGCAGGTGTTCTCGAGTTACGACGGGGACCTCAGGGACCCGCCCTGGTGGCCTCAGGAGAGGCCAGTCCCCATGCGAGTTGCTAGGGGGCCTCTCGGGATTCCTCTCCCATCGATACCGGGGCCAAAAACCTTGTGTGGAGTCAGGGCCGGAACCGAGGATTCCTCTCAGGGGCTCACATGGATCTTTGGGCACTTCTGGAGTCTCCCCAGGGGAGTCAGGCCTCGTCTCGAGTGGGGGCATGCACGTGTGCTTTCCTTCCAGGCTGTAGCAGCAATGTCACGCTTCCCGTCGCGTGGATCAAAGGATCTGTGGTTTTCCCTCGAGGCTTTCCCTCGAGGCTTTCCCACAGGGCTGTCCCACGTGCCACCGTGGTGTGAGTCGATCCTCGGCGTGAAAGATGAGCCAGTGCAGGGCAAAGAGGTTCCTCTGGAATGGACTGAGACATCTGGGGGACTCTTGGAATGGTGGTACGACCATGGAGTTCCTCTCGCCTTTCCTGTTGAGAGTGCCTCCTGTTGAGTTGTGACTGGAACGCCGGGAATTCTTTCCCGTTGAAAGCAGGGAAAGGATCCCTCATCTCGAGCTACGAGGGGGAAACGGGGCTCCTCGGGATGTGGGAGGGAACATCGTGCTTCCTCTCGAGTGGACACGGGTATGTCGGTGAACTTCTTGAGTTGCAGCAAGGGTGTGAAAGACCCTTTCGAAGTTCCAGAGGTTAGGTGTCATTAGTCTCCAGACACCTCATCGGAAATAGGCCTCATCTAGCCTGGAAGGGAGAACTTCCTGGATTTTCTCGAGGTGCGGCAGGTGTTCTCGAGTTACGACGGGTACCACAGGGACCCGCCCTGATGGCCTCAGGAGAGGCCAGTCCCCATGCGAGTTGCTAGGGGGCCTCTCGGGATTCCTCTCCAGTCGATACCGGGGCCAAAAACCTTGTGTGGAGTCAGGGCCAGAACCGAGGATTCCTCTCACGGGCTGACATGGATCTTTGGGTACTTCTAGAGTCTCCCCAGGGGAGTCAGGCCTCGTCTCGAGTGGGGGCATGCACGTGCGCTTTCCTTCCAGTCTGTAGCAGCAATGTCACGCTTCCCGTCGCGTGGATCAAATGATCTGTGGTTTTCCCTCGAGGCTTTCCCTCGAGGCTTTCCCACAGGGCTGTCCCATGTGCCACCGTGGTGTGAGTCAATCCTCGGCGTGAAAGATGAGCCAGTGCAGGGCAAAGAGGTTCCTCTGGAATGGACTGAGACATCTGGGGGACTCTTGGAATGGTGGTACGACCATGGAGTTCCTCTCGCCTTTCCTGTTGAGAGTGCCTCCTCTTGAGATGCGACGGGAACGCTGGGAATTCTTTCCCGTTGAAAGCAGGGAAAGGATCCCTCATCTCGAGCTAAGAGGGGGAAACGGGGCTCCTCTGGATGTGGGCGGGACCATCGTGCTTCCTCTCGAGTGGAGACGGGTATGGCGGTGAACTTCTTGAGTTGCAGCAAGGGTGTGAAAGACCCTTTCGAAGTTCCAGAGGTTACGTGTCAGTCTCCAGACGCCTCATCGGAAATAGACCTCATCTCGCCTGGAAGGGAGAACTTCCTGGATTATCTCGAGGTGCGGCAGGTGTTCTCGAGTTACGACTGGTACCACAGGGACCCGCCCTGATGGCCTCAGGAGAGGCCAGTCCCCATGCGTGTTGCTAGGGGGCCTCTCGGGATTCCTCTCCCGTCGATACTGGGGCAAAATACCTTGTGTGGAGTCAGGGCCGGAACCGAGGATTCCTCTCAGGGGCTGACATGGATCTTTGGGTACTTCTGAAGTCTCCCCAGGGGAGTCAGGCCTCGTCTCGAGTGGGGGCATGCACGTGCGCTTTCCTTCCAGGCTGTAGCAGCAATGTCACTCTTCCCGTCGCGTGGATCAAAGGATCTGTGGTTTTCCCTCGAGGCTTTCCCTCGAGGCTTTTCCACAGGGCTGTCCCACGTGCCACCGTGGTGTGAGTCGATCCTCGGCGTGAAAGATGAGCCAGTGCAGGGCAAAGAGGTTCCTCTGGAATGGACTGAGACATCTGGGGGACTCTTGGAATGGTGGTACGACCATGGAGTTCCTCTCGCCTTTCCTGTTAAGATTGCCTCCTCTTGAGATCTGACGGGAACGCCGGGAATTCTTTCCCGTTGAAAGCAGGGAAAGGATCCCTCATCTCGAGCTACGAGGGGGAAACGGGGCTCCTCTGGATGTGGACGGGACCATCGTGCTTCCTCTCGAGTGGAGACGGGTATGGCGGTGAACTTCTTGAGTTGCAGCAAGGTTGTGAAAGACCCTTTCAAAGTTCCAGAGGTTAGGTGTCATTAGTCTCCAGACGCCTCATCGGAAATAGGCCTCATCTAGCCTGGAAGGGAGAACTTCCTGGATTTTCTCGAGGTGCGGCAGGTGTTTTCGAGTTACGACGGGTACCACAGGGACCCGCCCTGATGGCCTCAGGAGAGGCCAGTCCCCATGCGAGTTGCTAGGGGGCCTCTCGGGATTCCTCTCCCTTCGATACCGGCGCCAAAAACCTTGTGTGGAGTCAGGGCCAGAACCGAGGATTCCTCTCAGGGGCTGACATGGATCTTTGGGTACTTCTGGAGTCTCCCCAGGGGCGTCAGGCCTCGTCTCGAGTGGGGGCATGCACGTGCGCTTTCCTTCCAGGCTGTAGCAGCAATGTCACGCTTCCCGTCGCGTGGATCAAAGGATCTGTGGTTTTCCCTCGAGGCTTTCCCTCGAGGCTTTCCCACAGGGCTGTCCCACGTGCCACCGTGGTGTGAGTCGATCCTCGGCGTGAAAGATGAGCCAGTGCAGGGCAAAGAGGTTCCTCTGGAATGGACTGAGACATTTGGTGGACTCTTGGAATGGTGGTACGACCATGGAGTTCCTCTCGCCTTTCCTGTTGAGAGTGCCTCCTCTTGAGTTGTGACGGGAACGCCGGGAATTCTTTCCCGTTGAAAGCAGGGAAAGGATCCCTCATCTCGAGCTACGAGGGGGAAACGGGGCTCCTCGGGATGTGGGCGGGACCATCGTGCTTCCTCTCGAGTGGACACGGGTATGTCGGTGAACTTCTTGAGTTGCAGCAAGGGTGTGAAAGACCCTTTCGAAGTTCCAGAGGTTAGGTGTCATTAGTCTCCAGACGCCTCATCGGAAATAGGCCTCATCTCGCCTGGAAGGGAGAACTTCCTGGATTTTCTCGAGTTGCGGCAGGTGTTCTCGAGTTACGACGGGGACCTCAGGGACCCGCCCTGGTGGCCTCAGGAGAGGCCAGTCCCCATGCGAGGTGCTAGGGGGCCTCTCGGGATTCCTCTCCCGTCGATACCGGGGCCAAAAACCTTGTGTGGAGTCAGGGCCAGAACCGAGGATTCCTCTCAGGGGCTGACATGGATCTTTGGGTACTTCTAGAGTCTCCCCAGGGGAGTCAGGCCTCGTCTCGAGTGGGGGCATGCACGTGCGCTTTCCTTCCAGGCTGTAGCAGCAATGTCACGCTTCCCGTCGCGTGGATCAAAGGATCTGTGGTTTTCCCTCGAGGCTTTCCCTCGAGGCTTTCCCACAGGGCTGTCCCACGTGCCACCGTGGTGTGAGTCGATCCTCGGCGCGAAAGATGAGCCAGTGCAGGGCAAAGAGGTTCCTCTGGAATGGACTGAGACATGTGGGGGACTCTTGGAATGGTGGTACGACCATGGAGTTCCTCTCGCCTTTCCTGTTAAGAGTGCCTCCTCTTGAGATCCGACGGGAACGCCGGGAATTCTTTCCCGTTGAAAGCAGGGAAAGGATCCCTCATCTCGAGCTACGAGGGGGAAACGGGGCTCCTCTGGATGTGAGCGGGACCATCGTGCTTCCTTTCGAGTGGAGACGGGTATGGCGGTGAACTTCTTGAGTTGCAGCAAGGGTGTGAAAGACCCTTTCGAAGTTCCAGAGGTTAGGTGTCATTAGTCTCCAGACGCCTCATCGGAAATAGGCCTCATCTAGCCGGGAAGGGAGAACTTCCTGGATTTTCTCGAGGTGCGGCAGGTGTTCTCGAGTTACGACGGGTACCACATGGACCCTCCCTGATGGCCTCAGGAACGGCCAGTCCCCATGCGAGTTGCTAGGGGGCCTCTCGGGATTCCTCTCCCGTCGATACCGGGGCCAAAAACCTTGTGTGGAGTCAGGGCCGGAACCGAGCATTCCTCTCAGGGGCTGACATGGATCTTTGGGTACTTCTAGAGTCTCCCCAGGAGAGTCAGGCCTCGTCTCGAGTGGGGGCATGCACGTGCGCTTTCCTTTCAGGCTGTAGCAGCAATGTCACGCTTCCCGTCGCGTGGATCAAATGATCTGTGGTTTTCCCTCGAGGCTTTCCCTGGAGGCTTTCCCACAGGGCTGTCCCACGTGCCACCGTGGTGTGAGTCGATCCTCGGCGTGAAAGATGAGCCAGTGCAGGGCAAAGGGTTTCCTCTGGAATGGACTGAGACATCTGGGGGACTCTTGGAATGGTGGTACGACCATGGAGTTCCTCTCGCCTTTCCTGTTGAGAGTGCCTCCTCTTGAGATGCGACGGGAACGCCGGGAATTCTTTCCCGTTGAAAGCAGGGAAAGGTTCCCTCATCTCGAGCTCCGAGGGGGAAACGGGGCTCCTCTGGATGTGGGCGGGACCATCGTGCTTCCTCCCGAGTGGACACGGGTATGGCGGTGAACTTCTTGAGTTGCAGCAAGGGTGTGAAAGACCCTTTCGAAGTTCCAGAGGTTAGGTGTCATTAGTCTCCAGACGCCTCATCGGAAATAGGCCTCATCTCGCCTGGAAGGGAGAACTTCCTGGATTTTCTCGAGTTGCGGCAGGTGTTCTCGAGTTACGACGGGGACCTCAGGGACCCGCCCTGGTGGCCTCAGTAGAGGCCAGTCCCCATGCGAGTTGCTAGGGGGCCTCTCGGGATTCCTCTCCCGTCGATACCGGGGCCAAAAGCCTTGTGTGGAGTCAGGGCTGGAACCGAGCATTCCTCTCAGGGGTTACATGGATCTTTGGGTACTTCTGGAGGCTCCCCAGGGGAGTCAGGCCTCGTCTCGAGTGGGGGCATGCACGTGCGCTTTCCTTCCAGGCTGTAGCAGCAATGTCACGCTTCCCATCGCGAGGATTAAAGGATCTGTGGTTTTCCCTCGAGGCTTTCCCTCGAGGCTTTCCCACAGGGCTGTCCCACGGGCCACCGTGGTGTGAGTCGATCCTCGGCGTGAAAGATGAGCCAGTGCCGGGCAAAGAGGTTCCTCTGGAATGGACTGAGACATCTGGGGGACTCTTGGAATGGTGGTACGACCATGGAGTTCCTCTCGCCTTTCCTGTTGAGAGTGCCTCCTCTTGAGATGCGACGGGAATGCCGGGAAAACTTTCCCGTTGAAAGCAGGGAAAGGATCCCTCATCTCGAGCTCCGAGGGGGAAACGTGGCTCCTCTGTATGTGGGCGGGACCATCGTGCATTCTCTCGTGTGGAGACGGGTATGGCGGTAAACTTCTTGAGTTGCAGCAAGGGTGTGAAAGACCCTTTCGAAGTTCCAGAGGTTAGGTGTCATTAGTCTCCAGACGCCTCATCGGAAATAGGCCTCATCTCGCCTGGAAGGGAGAACTTCCTGGATTTTCTCGAGTTGCGGCAGGTGTTCCCGAGTTATGACGGGGACCTCAGGGACCCGCCCTGGTGGCCTCAGGAGAGGCCAGTCCCCATGCGAGTTGCTAGGGGGCCTCTCGGGATTCCTCTCCCGTCGATACCGGGGCCAAAAACCTTGTGTGGAGTCAGGGCCGGAACCGAGGATTCCTCTCAGGGGTGACATGGATCTTTGGGTACTTCTGGAGTCTCCCCAGGGGAGTCAGGCCTCGTCTCGAGTGGGGGCATGCACGTGCGCTTTCCTTCCAGGCTGTAGCAGCAATGTCACGCTTCCCGTCGCGTGCATCAAAGGATCTGTGGTTTTCCCTCGAGGCTTTCCCTCGAGGCTTTCCCACAGGGCTGTCCCACGTGCCACCATTGTGTGTGTCGATACTCGGCGTGAAAGATCAGCCAGTGCAGGGCAAAGAGGTTCCTCTGGAATGGACTGAGACATCTGGGGGACTCTTGGAATGGTGGTACGACCATGGAGTTGCTCTCGCCTTTCCTGTTGAGAGTGCCTCCTCTTGAGATGCGACGGGAACGCCGGGAATTCTTTCCCGTTGAAAGCAGGGAAAGGATCCCTCATCTCGAGCTATGAGGGGGAAACGGGGCTCCTCTGGATGTGGGCGGGACCATCGTGCTTCCTCTCGAGTGGACACCGGTATGGCGCTGAACTTCTTGAGTTGCAGCAAGGGTGTGAAAGACCCTTTCGAAGTTCCAGAGGTTAGGTGTCATTAGTCTCCAGACGCCTCATCGGAAATAGGCCTCATCTCGCCTGGAAGGGAGAACTTCCTGGATTTTCTCGATTTGCGGCAGGTGTTCTCGAGTTACGACGGGGACCTCAGGGACCCGCCCTGGTGGCCTCAGGAGAGGCCAGTCCCCATGCGAGTTGCTAGGGGGCCTCTCGGGATTCATCTCCCGTCGATACCGGGGCCAAAAACCTTGTGTGGAGTCAAGGCCGGAAGCGAGGATTCCTCTCAGGGGCTGACATGGATCTTTGGGTACTTCTGGAGTCTCCCCAGGGGAGTCAGGCCTCGTCTCCAGTGGGGGCATGCACGTGCGCTTTCCTTCCAGGCTGTAGCAGCAATGTCACGCTTCCCGTCCCGTGGATCAAAGGATCTGTGGTTTTCCCTCGAGGCTTTCCCTCGAGGCTTTCCCACAGGGCTGTCCCACGTGCCACCGTGGTGTTAGTCGATCCTCGGCGTGAAAGATGAGCCAGTGCAGGGCAAAGAGGTTCCTCTGGAATGGACTGAGACATCTGGGGGACTCGTGGAATGGTGGTACGACCATGGAGTTCCTCTCGCCTTTCCTGTTGAGAGTGCCTCCTCTTGAGATGCGACGGGAACGCCGGGAATTCTTTCCCGTTGAAAGCAGGGAAAGGATCCCTCATCTCGAGCTACGAGGGGGAAACGGGGCTCCTCTGGATGTGGGTGGGACCATCGTGCTTCCTCTCGAGTGGAGACGGGTATGGCGGTGAACTTCTTGAGTTGCAGCAACGGTGTGAAAGACCCTTTCGAAGTTCCAGAGGTTACGTGTCAGTCTCCAGATGCCTCATCGGAAATAGACCTCATCTCGCCTGGAAGGGAGAACTTCCTGGATTTTCTCGAGGTGCGGCAGGTGTTCTCGAGTTATGACGGGTACCACAGGGACCCGCCCTGGTGGCCTCAGGAGAGGCCAGTCCACATGCGAGTTACTAGGGGGCCTCTCGGGATTCCTCTCCCGTCGATACCGGGGCCAAAAACCTAGTGTGGAGTCAGGGCCGGTACCGAGGATTCCTCTCAGGGGTGACATGGATCTTTGGGTACTTCTGGAGTCTCCCCAGGGGAGTCAGGCCTCGTCTCGAGTGGGGGCATGCACGTGCGCTTTCCTTCCAGGCTGTAGCAGCAATGTCACGCTTCCCGTCGCGTGGATCAAAGGATCTGTGCTATTCCCTCGAGGCTTTCCCTCGAGGCTTTCCCACATGGCTGTGCCACGTGCCACCGTGGTGTGAGTCGATCCTCGGCGTGAAAGATGAGCCAGTGCAGGGCAAAGAGGTTCCTCTGGAATGGACTGAGACATCTGGGGGACTCTTGGAATGGTGGTACGACCATGGAGTTCCTCTCACCTTTCCTGTTGAGAGTGCCTCCTCTTGAGATGCGACGGGAATGACGGGAATACTTTCCCGTTGAAAGCAGGGAAAGGATCCCTCATCTCGAGCTACGAGGGGGAAACGTGGCTCCTCTGGATGTGGGCGGGACCATCGTGCTTCCTCTAGAGTGGAGACAGGTATGGCGGTGAACTACTTGAGTTGCAGCAAGGGTGTGAAAGACCCTTTCGAAGTTCCAGAGGTTAGGTGTCATTAGTCTCCAGACGCCTCATCGGAAATAGGCCTCATCTCGCCTGCAAGGGAGAACTTCCTTGATTTTCTCGAGTTGCGGTAGGTGTTCTCGAGTTACGACGGGGACCTCAGGGACCCGCCCTGGTTGCCTCAAGAGGCCAGTCCCCATGCGATTTGCTACGGGGCCTCTCGGGATTCCTCTCCCGTCGATTCCGGGGCCAAAAACCTTGTGTGGAGTCAGGGCCGAAACCGAGGATTCCTCTCAGGGGCTGACATGGATCTTTGGGTACTTCTGGAGTCTCCCCAGGGGAGTCAGGCCTCGTCTCCAGTGGGGGCATGCACGTGCGCTTTCCTTCCAGGCTGTAGCAGCAATGTCACGCTTCCCGTGGCGTGGATCAAAGGATCTGTGGTTTTCCCTCGAGGCTTTCCCACAGGGCTGTCCCACGTGCCACCGTGGTGTGAGTCGATCCTCGGCGTGAATGATGAGCCAGTGCAGGGCAAAGAGGTTCCTCTGGAATGGAGTGAGACATCTGGGGGACTCTTGGAATGGTGGTACGACCATGGAGTTCCTCTCGCCTTTCCTGTTGAGAGTGCCTCCTCTTGAGATGCGACGGGAACGCCGGGAATTCTTTCCCGTTGAAAGTAGGGAAAGGATCCCTCATCTCGAGCTAGGAGGGGGAAACGGGGCTCCTCTGGATGTGGGCGGGACCATCGTGCTTCCTCTCGAGTGGACACGGGTATGGCGGTGAACTTCTTGAGTTGCAGCAAGGGTGTGAAAGACCCTTTCGAAGTTCCAGAGTTTAGGTGTCATTAGTCTCCAGACGCCTCATCGGAAATAGGCCTCATCTCGCGTGGAAGGGAGAACTTCCTGGATTTTCTCGAGTTGCGGCAGGTGTTCTCGAGTTACGACGGGGACCTCAGGGACCCGCCCTGGTGGCCTCAGGAGAGGCCAGTCCCCATGGGAGTTGCTAGGGGGCCTCTCGGGATTCCTCTCCCGTCGATACCGGGGCCAAAAACCTTGTGTGGAGTCAGGGCCGGAACCGAGGATTCCTCTCAGGGGCTGACATGGATCTTTGGGTACTTCTGGAGTCTCCCCATGGGAGTCAGGGCTCGTCTCGAGTTGGGGAATGCACGTGCGCTTTCCTTCCAGGCTGTAGCAGCAATGTCACGCTTCCCGTCGCATGGATCAAAGGATCTGTGGTTTTCCCTCGAGGCTTTCCCTCGAGGCTTTCCCACAGGGCTGTCCCACGTGCCACCGTGGTGTGAGTCGATCCTCGGCGTGAAAGATGAGCCAGTGCAGGGCAAAGAGGTTCCTCTGGAATGGACTGAGACATCTGGGGGACTCGTGGAATGGTGGTACGACCATGGAGTTCCTCTCGCCTTTCCTGTTGAGAGTGCCACCTCTTGAGATGCGACGGGAACGCCGGGAATTCTTTCCCGTTGAAAGCAGGGAAAGGATCCCTCATCTCGAGCTACGAGGGGGAAACGGGGCTCCTCTGGATGTGGGCGGGACCATCGTGCTTCCTCCCGAGTGGAGACGGGTATGGCGGTGAACTTCTTGAGTTGCAGCAAGGGTGTGAAAGACCCTTTCGAAGTCCCAGAGGTTAGGTGTCATTAGTCTCCAGACACCTCATCGGAAATAGGCCTCATCTCGCCTGGAAGGGAGAACTTCCTGGATTTTCTCGAGTTGCGGCAGGTGTTCTCGAGTTACAACGGGGACCTCAGGGACCCGCCCTGGTGGCCTCAGGAGAGGCCAGTCCCCATGCGAGTTGCTAGGGGGCCTCTCGGGATTCCTCTCCCGTCGATACCGGGGTCAAAAACCTTGTGTGGAGTCAGGGCCGGAACCGAGGATTCCTCTCAGGGGCTGACATGGATCTTTGGGTACTTCTGGAGTCTCCCCAGGGGAGTCAGGCCTCGTCTCGAGTCGGGGCATGCACGTGCGCTTTCCTTCCAGGCTGTAACAGCAATGTCACGCTTCCCGTCGCGTGGATCAAAGGATCTGTGGTTTTCCCTCGATGCTTTCCCTCGAGGCTTTCCCACAGGGCTATCCCACGTCCCACCGTGGTGTGAGTCGATCTTCGGTGTGAAAGATGAGGCAGTGCAGGGCAAAGAGGTTCCTCTGGAATGGACTGAGACATCTGGGGGACTCTTGGAATGGTGGTAAGACCATGGAGTTCCTCTCGCCTTTCCTGTTGAGAGTGCCTCCTCTTGAGATGCGACGGGAACGCCGGGAATTCTTTCCCGTTGAAAGTAGGGAAAGGATCCTTCATCTCGAGCTACGAGGGGGAAACGGGGCTCCTCTGGATGTGGGCGGGACCATCGTGCTTCCTCTCGAGTGGAGAAGGGTATGGCGGTGAACTTCTTGAGTTGCAGCAAGGGTGTGAAAGACCCTTTCGAAGTTCCAGAGGTTAGGTGTCATTAGACTCCAGACGCCTCATCGGAAATAGGCCTCATCTCGCCTGGAAGAGAGAACTTCCTGGATTTTCTCGAGTTGCGGCAGGTGTTCTCGAGTTACGACGGGGACCTCAGGGACCCGCCCTGGTGGCTTCAGGAGAGGCCAGTCCCCATTCGAGGTGCTAGGGGGCCTTTCGGGATTTCTCTCCCGTCGATACCGGGGCCAAAAACCTTGTGTGGAGTAAGGGCCGGAACCGAGGATTCCTCTCAGGGGCTGACATGGATCTTTGGGTACTTCTGGAGTCTCCCCAGGGGAATCAGGCCTCGTCTCGAGTGGGGGCATGCACGTGAGCTTTCCTTCCAGGCTGTAGCAGCAATGTCACGCTTCCCGTGGCGTGGATCAAAGGATCTGTGGTTTTCCATCGAGGCTTTCCCACAGGGCTGTCCCACGTGCCACCGTGGTGTGAGTCGATCCTCGGCGTGAAAGATGAGCCAGTGCAGTGCAAAGAGGTTCCTCTGGAATGGACTGAGACACCTGGGGGACTCTTGGAATGGTGGTACGACCATGGAGTTCCTCTCGCCTTTCCTGTTGAGAGTGCCTCCTCTTGAGATGCGACGGGAACGCCGGGAATTCTTCCCGTTGAAAGCAGGGAAAGGATCCCTCATCTTGAGCTACGAGGGGGAAACGGGGCTCCTCTGGATGTGGGCAGGACCATCGTGCTTCCTCTCGAGTGGAGACGGGTATGGCGGTGAACTTCTTGAGTTGCAGCAAGGGTGTGAAAGACCCTTTCGAATTTCCAGAGGTTAGGTGTCATTAGTCTCCAGACGCCTCATCGGAAATAGGCCTCATCTCGCCTGGAAGGGAGAACTTCCTGGATTTTCTCGAGTTGCGGAAGGTGTTCTCGAGTTACGACGGGGACCTCAGGGACCCGCCCTGGTGGCCTCAGGAGAGGCCAGTCCCCATGCGATGTGCTAGGGGGCCTCTCAGGATTCCTCTCCCGTCGATACCGGGGCCAAAAACCTTGTGTGCAGTCAGGGCCGGAACCGAGGATTACTCTCAGGGGCTTATATGGATCTTTGGGTACTTCTGGAGTCTCCCCACGGGATTCAGGCCTCGTCTCGAGTGGGGGCATGCACGTGCGCTTTCCTTCCAGGCTGTAGCAGCAATGTCACGCTTCCCGTCGCGTGAATCAAAGGATCTGTGGTTTTCCCTCGAGGCTTTCCCTCGAGGCTTTCCCACAGGGGTGTCCCACGTGCCTCCGTGGTGTGAGTCGATCCTCGGCGTGAAAGATGAGCCAGTGCAGGGCAAAGAGGTTCCTCTGGAATGGACTGAGACATCTGGGGGACTCTAGGAATGGTGGTAGGACCATGGAGTTCCTCTCGCCTTTCCTGTTGAGAGTGCCTCCTCTTGAGATGCGACGGGAACGCCGGGAATTCTTTCCCGTTGAAAGCAGGGAAAGGATCCCTCATCTCGAGCTACGAGGGGGAAACGGGGCTCCTCTGGATGTGGGCGGGACCATCGTGCTTCCTCTCGAGTGGAGACGGGTATGGCGGTGAACTTCTTGAGATGCAGCAAGGGTGTGAAAGACCCTTTCGAATTTCCAGAGGTTAGGTGTCATTAGTCTCCAGACGCCTCATCGGAAATAGGCCTCATCTCGCCTGGAAGGGAGAACTTCCTGGATTTTCTCGAGTTGCGGCAGGTGTTCTCGAGTTACGACGGGGACCTCAGGGACCCGCCCTGGTGGCCTCAGGAGAGGACAGTACCCATGTGAGGTGCTAGGGGGCCTCTCGGGATTCCTCTCCCGTCGATACCGGGGCCAAAAACCTTGTGTGGAGTCAGGGCCGGAACCGAGGATTCCTCTCAGGGGCTGACATGGATCTTTTGGTACTTCTGGAGTCTCCCCAGGGGAGTCAGGCCTCGTCTCGAGTGGGGGCATGCAAGTGCGCTTTCCTTCCAGGCTGTAGCAGCAATGTCACGCTTCCCGTGGCGTGGATCAAAGGATCTGTGGTTTTCCCTCGAGGCTTTCCCACAGGGCTGTCCCACGTGCCACCGTGGTGCGAGTCGATCCTCGGCGTGAAAGATGAGCCAGTGCAGGGCAAAGAGGTTCCTCTGGAATGGGCTGAGACATCTGGGGGACTCTTGGAATGGTGGTACGACCATGGAGTTCCTCTCGCCTTTCCTGTTGAGAGTGCCTCCTCTTGAGATGCGACGGGAACGCCGGGAATTCTTTCCCGTTGAAAACAGGGAAAGGATCCCTCATCTTGAGCTCCGAGGGGGAAAGGGGCTCCTCTGGATGTGGGCGGGACCATCGTGCTTCCTCTCGAGTGGAGACGGGTATGGCGGTGAACTTCTTGAGTTGCAGCAAGGGTGTGAAAGACCCTTTCGAAGTTCGAGAGGTTAGGTGTCATTAGTCTCCAGACGCCTCATCGGAAATAGGCCTCATCTCGCCTGGAAGGGAGAACTTCCTGGATTTTCTCGAGTTGCGGCAGGTGTTCTCGAGTTACGACGGGGACCTCAGGGACCCGCCCTGGTGGCCTCAGGAGAGGCCAGTCCCCATGCGAGGTGCTAGGGGGCCTCTCGGGATTCCTCTCCCGTCGATACCGGGGCCAAAAACCTTGTGTGCAGTCAGGGCCGGAACCGAGGATTCCTCTCAGGGGCTGACATGGATTTTTGGGTACTTCTGGAGTCTCCCCACGGGAGTCAGGCCTCGTCTCGAGTGGGGGCATGCACGTGCGCTTTCCTTCCAGGCTGTAGCAGCAATGTCACGCTTCCCGTCGCGTGGATCAAAGGATCTGTGGTTTTCCCTCGAGGCTTTCCCTCGAGGCTTTCCCACAGGGCTGTCCCACGTGCCTCCGTGGTGTGAGTCGATCCTCGGCGTGAAAGATGAGCCAGTGCAGGGCAAAGAGGTTCCTCTGGAATGGACTGAGACATCTGGGGGACTCTAGGAATGGTGGTACGACCATGGAGTTCCTCGCGCCTTTCCTGTTGAGAGTGCCTCCTCTTGAGATGCGACGGGAACGCCGGGAATTCTTTCCCGTTGAAAGCAGGGAAAGGATCCCTCATCTCGAGCTACGAGGGGGAAACGGGGCTCCTCTGGATGTGGGCGGGACCATCGTGCTTCCTCTCGAGTGGAGACGGGTATGGCGGTGAACTTCTTGAGTTGCAGCAAGGGTGTGAAAGACCCTTTCGAAGTTCCAGAGGTTAGGTGTCATTAGTCTCCAGACGACTCATCGGAAATAGGCCTCATCTCGCCTGCAAGGGAGAACTTCCTGGATTTTCTCGAGTTGCGGCAGGTGTTCTCGAGTTACGACGGGGACCTCAGGGACCCGCCCTGGTGGCCTCAGGAGAGGCCAGTCCCCATGCGAGGTGCTAGGGGGCCTCTCGGGATTCCTCTCCCGTCGATACCGGGGCCAAAAACCTGGTGTGGAGTCAGGGTCGGAACCGAGGATTCCTCTCAGGGGCTTATATGGATCTTAGGGTACTTCTGGAGTCTCGCCAGGGGAGACAGGCCTCGTCTCGAGTGGGGGCATGCACGTGCGCTTTCCTTCCAGGCTGTAGCAGCAATGTCACGCTTCCCGTCGCGTTCATCAAAGGTTCTGTGGTTTTCCCTCGAGGCTTTCCCTCGAGGCTTTCCCACAAGGCTGTCCCACGTGCCTCCGTGGTGTGAGTCGATCCTCGGCGTGAAAGATGAGCCAGTGCAGGGCAAAGAGGTTCCTCTGGAATGGACTGAGACATCTGGGGGACTCTTTGTATGGTGGTACGACCATGGAGTTCCTCTCGCCTTTCCTGTTGAGAGTGCCTCCTCTTGAGATGCGACGGGAACGCCGGGAATTCCTTCCCGTTGAAAGCAGGAAAGGATCCCTCATCTCGAGCTCCGAGAGCGAAACGGGGCTCCTCTGGATGTGGGCGGGACCATCGTGCTTCCTCTCGAGTGGAGACGGGTATGGCGGTGAACTTCTTGAGTTGCAGCAAGGGTGTGAAACACCCTTTCGAAATTCCAGAGGTTAGGTGTCATTAGTCTCCAGACGCCTCATCGGAAATAGGCCTCATCTCGCCTGGAAGGGAGAACTTCCTGGATTTTCTCGAGTTGCGGCAGGTGTTCTCGAGTTAAGACGGGGACCTCAGGGACCCGCCCTGGTGGCCTCAGGAGAGGCCAGTCCCCATGCGAGGTGCTAGGGGGCCTCTCGGGATTCCTCTCCCGTCGATACCGGGGCCAAAAAGCTTGTGTGGAGTCAGGGCCGGAACCGAGGATTCTTCTCAGGGGCTGACATGGATCTTTGGGTACTTCTGGAGTCTCCACAGGGGAGTCAGGCCTCGTCTCGATTGGGGCATGCACGTGCGCTTTCCTTCCAGGCTGTAGCAGCAATGTCACTCTTCCCGTGGCCTGGATCAAAGGATCTGTGGTTTTCCCTCGAGGCTTTACCTCGAGGCTTTCCCACAGGGCTGTCCGACGTGCCACCGTGGTGTGAGTCGATCCTCGGCGTGAAAGATGAGCCAGTGCAGGGCAAAGAGGTTCCTCTGGAATGGACTGAGACATCTGGGGGACTCTTGGAATGGTGGTACGACCATGGATTTCCTCTCGCCTTTCCTGTTGAGAGTGCCTCCTCTTGAGATGCGACGGGAACGCCGGGAATTCTTTCCCGTTGAAAGCAGGGAAAGGATCCCACATCTCGAGCTACGAGGGGGAAACGGGGCTCCTCTGGATGTGGGCGGGACCATCGTGCTTCCTCTCGAGTGGAGACGGGTATGGCGGTGAACTTCCTGAGTTGCAGCAAGGGTGTGAAAGACCCTTTCGAAGTTCCAGAGGTTAGGTATCATTATTCTCCAGACGCCTCATCGGAAATAGGCCTCATCTCGCCTGGAAGGGAGAACTTCCTGTATTTTCTCGAGTTGCGGCAGGTGTGCTCGAGTTTCGACGGGGAGCTCAGGGACCCGCCCTGGTGGCCTCAGGAGAGGCCAGTCCCCATGCGAGTTGCTAGGGGGCCTCTCGGTATTCCTCTCCCGTCGATACCGGGTCCAAAAACCCTGTGTGGAGTCAGGGCCGGAACCGAGGATTCCTCTCAGGGGCTGACATGGATCTTGGGTACTTCTGGAGTCTCCCCAGGGGAGTCAGGCCTCGTCTCGAGTGGGGGCATGCACGTGCGCTTTCCTTACAGGCTGTTGCAGCAATGTCACGCTTCCCGTCGCGTGGATCAAAGGATCTGTGGTTTTCCCTCGAGGCTTTCCCTCGAGGCTTTCCCACAGGGCTGTCCCACGTGTCACCGTGGTGTGAGTCGATCCTCGGCGTGAAAGATGAGCCAGTGCAGGGCAAAGAGGTTCCTCTGGAATGGACTGAGACATCTGGGGGACTCTTGGAATGGTGGTACGACCATGGAGTTGCTCTCGACTTTCCTGTTGAGAGTGCCTCCTCTTGAGATGCGACGGGAACGCCGGGAATTCTTTCCCGTTGAAAGCAGGGAAAGGATCCCTCATCTCGAGCTACGAGGGGGATACGGGGCTCCTCTGGATGTGGGCGGGACCATCGTGCTTCCTCTCGAGTGGAGACGGGTATGGCGGTGAACTTCTTGAGTTGCAGCAAGGGTGTGAAAGACCCTTTCGAAGTTCCAGAGGTTAGGTGTCATTAATCTCCAGACGCCTCATCGGAAATAGGCCTCATCTCGCCTGGAAGGGAGAACTTCCTGGATTTTCTCGAGTTGCGGCAAGTGTTCTCAAGTTACGACGGGGACCTCAGGGACCCACCCTGGTGGCGTCAGGAGAGGCCAGTCCCCATGCGAGTTGCTAGGGGGCCTCTCGGGATTCCTCTCCCGTCGATACTGGGGTCAAAAACCTTGTGTGGAGTCAGGGCCGGAACCGAGGATTCCTCTCAGGGGCTGACATGAATCTTTGGGTACTTCTGGAGTCTCCCCAGGGGAGTCAGGCCTCGTCTCGAGTTGGGGCATGCACGTGCGCTTTCCTTCCAGGCTGTAGCAGCAATGTCACGCTTCCCGTGTCGTGGATCAAAGGATCTGTGATTTTCTCTCGAGGCTTTCCCACAGGGCTGTCCCACGTGCCACCGTGGTGTGAGTCGATCCTCGGCGTGAAAGATGAGCCAGTGCAGGGCAAAGAGGTTCCTCTGGAATGGACTGAGACATCTGGGGGACTCTTGGAATGGTGGTACGACCATGGAGTTCCTCTCGCCTTTCCTGTTGAGAGTGCCTCCTCTTGAGATGCGACGGGAACGCCGGGAATTCTTTCCCGTTGAAAGCAGGGAAAGGATCCCTCATCTCGAGCTACGAGGGGGAAACGGGGCTCCTCTGGATGTGGGCGGGACCATCGTGCTTCCTCTCGAGTGGAGACGGGTATGGCGGTGAACTTCTTGAGTTGCAGCAAGGGTGTGAAAGACCCTTTCGAAGTTCCAGAGGTTAGGTGCATTAGTCTCCAGACGCCTCATCGGAAATAGGCCACATCTCGCCTGGAAGGGAGAACTTCCTGGATTTTCTCGAGTTACGGCAGGTGTTCTCGAGTTACGACGGGGACCTCAGGGACCCGCCCTGGTGGCCTCAGGAGAGGCCAGTCCCCATGCGAGTTGCTAGGGGGCCTCTCGGGATTCCTCTCCCGTCGATACCGGGGCCAAAAACCTTGTGTGGAGTCAGGGCCGGAACCGAGGATTCCTCTCAGGGCTGACATGGATCTTTGGGTACTTCTGGAGTCTCCCCAGGGGAGTCAGGCCTCGTCTCGAGTGGGGGCATGCACGTGCGCTTTCCTTCCAGGCTGTTGCAGCAATGTCACGCTTCCCGTCGCGTGGATCAAAGGATCTGTGGTTTTCCCTCGAGGCTTTCCCTCGAGGCTTTCCCACAGGGCTGTCCCACGTGTCACCGTGGTGTGAGTCGATCCTCGGCGTGAAAGATGAGCCAGTGCAGGGCAAAGAGGTTCCTCTGGAATGGACTGAGACATCTGGGGGACTCTTGGAATGGTGGTACGACCATGGAGTTGCTCTCGACTTTCCTGTTGAGAGTGCCTCCTCTTGAGATGCGACGGGAACGCCGGGAATTCTTTCCCGTTGAAAGCAGGGAAAGGATCCCTCATCTCGAGCTACGAGGGGGATACGGGGCTCCTCTGGATGTGGGCGGGACCATCGTGCTTCCTCTCGAGTGGAGACGGGTATGGCGGTGAACTTCTTGAGTTGCAGCAAGGGTGTGAAAGACCCTTTCGAAGTTCCAGAGGTTAGGTGTCATTAATCTCCAGACGCCTCATCGGAAATAGGCCTCATCTCGCCTGGAAGGGAGAACTTCCTGGATTTTCTCGAGTTGCAGCAAGTGTTCTCGAGTTACGACGGGGACCTCAGGGACCCACCCTGGTGGCGTCAGGAGAGGCCAGTCCCCATGCGAGTTGCTAGGGGGCGTCTCGGGATTCCTCTCCCGTCGATACCGGGGTCAAAAACCTTGTGTGGAGTCAGGGCCGGAACCGAGGATTCCTCTCAGGGGCTGACATGAATCTTTGGGTACTTCTGGAGTCTCCCCAGGGGAGTCAGGCCTCGTCTCGAGTGGGGGCATGCACGTGCGCTTTCCTTCCAGGCTGTAGCAGCAATGTCACGCTTCCCGTCGCGTGGATCAAAGGATCTGTGGTTTTCATTCGAAGCTTTACCTCGAGGCTTTCCCACAGGGCTATCCCACGTGCCACCGTGGTGTGAGTCGATCCTCGGCGTGAAAGATGAGCCAGTGCAGGGCAAAGAGGTTCCTCTGGAATGCACTGAGACATCTGGGGGACTCTTGGAATGGTGGTACGACCATGGAGTTCCTCTCGCCTTTCCTGTTGAGAGTGCCTCCTCTTGAGATTCGACGGGAACGCCGGGAATTCTTTCCCGTTGAAAGCAGGGAAAGGATCCCTCATCTCGAGCTACGAGGGGGAAACGGGGCTCCTCTGGATGTGGGCGGGACCATCGTGCTTCCTCTCGAGTGGAGACGGGTTTGGCGGTGAACTTCTTGAGTTGCAGCAAGGGTGTGAAAGACCCTTTCGAAGTTCCAGAGGTTAGGTATCATTAGTCTCCAGACGCCTCATCGGAAATAGGCCTCATCTCGCCTGGAAGGGAGAACTTCCTGTATTTTCTCGAGTTGCGGCAGGTGTTCTCGAGTTTCGACGGGGAGCTCAGGGACCCGCCCTGGTGGCCTCAGGAGAGGCCAGTCCCCATGCGAGTTGCTAGGGGGCCTCTCGGGATTCCTCTCCCGTCGATACCGGGTCCAAAAACCCTGTGTGGAGTCAGGGCCGGAACCGAGGATTCCTCTCAGGGGCTGACATGGATCTTTGGGTACTTCTGGAGTCTCCCCAGGGGAGTCAGGCCTCGTCTCGAGTGGGGGCATGCACGTGCGCTTTCCTTCCTGGCTGTTGCAGCAATGTCACGCTTCCCGTCGCGTGGATCAAAGGATCTGTGGTTTTCCCTCGAGGCTTTCCCTCGAGGCTTTCCCACAGGGCTGTCCCACGTGTCACCGTGGTGTAAGTCGATCCTCGGCGTGAAAGATGAGCCAGTGCAGGGCAAAGAGGTTCCTCTGGAATGGACTGAGACATCTGGGGGACTCTTGGAATGGTGGTACGACCATGGAGTTGCTCTCGACTTTCCTGTTGAGAGTGCCTCCTCTAGAGATGCGACGGGAACGCCGGGAATTCTTTCCCGTTGAAAGCAGGGAAAGGATCCCTCATCTCGAGCTACGAGGGGGATACGGGGCTCCTCTGGATGTGGGCGGGACCATCGTGCTTCCTCTCGAGTGGAGACGGGTATGGCGGTGAACTTCTTGAGTTGCAGCAAGGGTGTGAAAGACCCTTTCGAAGTTCCAGAGGTTAGGTGTCATTAATCTCCAGACGCCTCATCGGAAATAGGCCTCATCTCGCCTGGAAGGGAGAACTTCCTGGATTTTCTCGAGTTGAGGCAAGTGTTCTCGAGTTACGACGGGGACCTCAGGGACCCACCCTGGTGGCGTCAGGAGAGGCCAGTCCCCATGCAAGTTGCTAGGGGGGCTCTCGGGATTCCTCTCCCGTCGATACCGGGGTCAAAAACCTTGTGTGGAGTCAGGGCCAGAACCGAGGATTCCTCTCAGGGGCTGACATGAATCTTTGGGTACTTCTGGAGTCTCCCCAGGGGAGTCAGGCCTCGTCTCGAGTGGGGGCATGCACGTGCGCTTTCCTTCCAGGCTGTAGCAGCAATGTCACGCTTCCCGTCGCGTGGATCAAAGGATCTGTGGTTTTCCCTCGAAGCTTTACCCGAGGCTTTTCCACAGGGCTGTCCCACGTGCCACCGTGGTGTGAGTCGATCCTCGGCGTGAAAGATGAGCCAGTGCAGGGCAAAGAGGTTCCTCTGGAATGCACTGAGACCTCTGGGGGACTCTTGGAATGGTGGTACGACCATGGAGTTCCTCTCGCCTTTCCTGTTGAGAGTGCCTCCTCTTGAGTTGCGACGGGAACGCCGGGAATTCTTTCCCGTTGAAAGCAGGGAAAGGATCCCTCATCTCGAGCTACGAGGGGGAAACGGGGCTCCTCTGGATGTGGGCGGGACCATCGTGCTTCCTCTCGAGTGGAGACGGGTATGGCGGTGAACTTCTTGAGTTGCAGCAAGGGTGTGAAAGACCCTTTCGAAGTTCCAGAGGTTAGGTGTCATTAGTCTCCAGACGCCTCATCGGAAATAGGCTTCATCTCGCTGGAAGGGAGAACTTCCTGGATTTTCTCGAGTTGCGGCAGGTGTTCTCGAGTAACGACGGGGACCTCAGGGACCCGCCCTGGTGGCCTCAGGAGAGGCCAGTCCCCATGCGAGTTGCTAGGGTGCCTCTCGGGATTCCTCTCCCATCGATACCGGGGCCAAAAACCTTGTGTGGAGTCAGGGTCGGAAGCGAGGATTCCTCTCAGGGGCTGACATGGATCTTTGGGTACTTCTGGAGTCTCCACAGGGGAGTCAGGCCTCGTCTCGAGTGGGGGCATGCACGTGCGCTTTCCTTCCAGGCTGTAGCAGCAATGTCACGCTTCCCGTAGCGTGGATCAAAGGATCTGTGGTTTTCTCTCGAGGCTTTCCCTCGAGGCTTTCCCACAGGGCTGTCCCACGTGCCACCGTGGTGTGAGTCGATCCTCGGCGTGAAAGATGAGCCAGTGCAGGGCAAAGAGGTTCCTCTGGAATGGACTGAGACATCTGGGGGACTCTTGGAATGGTGGTACGACCATGGAGTTGCTCTCGACTTTCCTGTTGAGAGTGCCTCCTCTTGAGATGCGACGGGAATGCCGGGAATTCTTTCCCATTGAAAGCAGGGAAAGGATCCCTCATTTCGAGCTACGAGGTGGAAACGGGGCTCCTCTGGATGTGGGCGGGACCATCGTGCTTCCTCTCGAGTGGAGACGGGTATGGCGGTGAACTTCTTGAGTTGCAGCAAGGGTGTGAAAGACCCTTTCGAAATTCCAGAGGTTAGGTGTCATTAGTCTCCAGACGCCTCATCGGAAATAGGCCTCATCTCGCCTGGAAGGGAGAACTTCCTGGATTTTCTCGAGTTGCGGCAGGTGTTTTCGGGTTACGACGGGGACCTCAGGGACCCGCTCTGGTGGTCTCAGGAGAGGCCAGTCCCCATGCGAGTTGCTAGGGGGCCTCTCGGGATTCTTCTCCCGTCGATACCGGGGCCAAAAACCTTGTGTGGAGTCAGGGCCGGAACCGAGGATTCCTCTCAGGGGCTGACATGGATCTTTGGGTACTTCTGGAGTCTCCCCAGGGACGTCAGGCTTAGTCACGTGTCGGGGCATGCACGTGCGCTTTCCTTCCAGGCTGTAGCAGCAATGTCACGCTTCCCGTCGCGTGGATCAAAGGATCTGTGGTTTTCCCTCGAGGCTTTCCCACAGGGCTGTCCCACGTGCCACCGTGGTGTGAGTAGATCCTCGGCGTGAAAGATGAGCCAGTGCAGGGCAAAGAGGTTCCTCTGGAATGGACTGAGACATCTGGGGGACTCTTGGAATGGTGGTACGACCATGGAGTTCCTCTCGCCTTTCCTGTTGAGAGTGCCTCCTCTTGAGATGCGACGGGAACGCCGGGAATTCTTTCCCGTTGAAAGCAGGGAAAGGATCCCTCATCTCGAGCTATGAGGGGGATACGGGGCTCCTCTGGATGTGGGCGGGACCATCGTGCTTCCTCTCGAGTGGAGACGGGTATGGCGGTGAACTTCTTGAGTTGCAGCAAGGGTGTGAAAGACCCTTTCGAAGTTCCAGAGGTTAGGTGTCATTAATCTCCAGACGCCTCATCGGAAATAGGCCTCATCTCGCCTGGAAGGGAGAATTCCTGGATTTTCTCGAGTTGCGGCAAGTGTTCTCGAGTTACGACGGGGACCTCAGGGACCCACCCTGGTGGCGTCAGGAGAGGCCAATCCCCATGCGAGTTGCTAGGGGGCCTCTCGGGATTCCTCTCCCGTCGATACCGGGGCCAAAAACCTTGTGTGGAGTCAGGGCCGGAACCGAGGATTCCTCTCAGGGGCTGACATGGATCTTTGGGTACTTCTGGAGTCTCCCCAGGGGAGTCAGGCCTCGTCTCGAGTGGGGGCATGCACGTGCGCTTTCCTTCCAGGCTGTAGCAGCAATGTCACGCTTCCCGTGTCGTGGATCAAAGGATCTGTGGTTTTCTCTCGAGGCTTTCCCACAGGGCTGTCCCACGTGCCACCGTGGTGTGAGTCGATCCTCGGCGTGAAAGATGAGCCAGTGCAGGGCAAAGAGGTTCCTCTGGAATGGACTGAGACATCTGGGGGACTCTTGGAATGGTGGTACGACCATGGAGTTCCTCTCGCCTTTCCTGTTGAGAGTGCCTCCTCTTGAGATGCGACGGGAACGCCGGGAATTCTTTCCCGTTGAAAGCAGGGAAAGGATCCCTCATCTCGAGCTACGAGGGGGAAACGGGGCTCCTCTGGATGTGGGCGGGACCATCGTGCTTCCTCTCGAGTGGAGACGGGTATGGCGGTGAACTTCTTGAGTTGCAGCAAGGGTGTGAAAGACCCTTTCGAAGTTCCAGAGTATCGGTGTGATTAGTCTCCAGACGCCTCATCGGAAATAGTCCTCATCTCACCTGGAAGGGAGAACTTCCTGGATTTTCTCGAGTTGCGGCAGGTGTTCTCGAGTTACGACGGGGACCAAAGGGACCCGCCCTGGTGGCCTCAGGAGAGGCCAATCCCCATGCGAGTTGCTAGGGGGCCTCTCGGGATTCCTCTCCTGTCGTTACCGGGGCCAAAAACCTTGTGTGGAGTCAGGGCCGGAACCGAGGATTCCTCTCAGGGGCTGACATGGATCTTTGGGTACTTGTGGAGTCTCCCCAGGGGAGTCAGGCCTCGTCTCGAGTGGGGGCATGCACGTGCACTTTCCTTCTAGGCTGTAGCAGCAATGTCACGCTTCCCGTGGCGTGGATCAAAGGATCTGTGGTTTTCCCTCGAGGCTTTCCCTCGAGGCTTTCCCACAGGGCTGTCCCACGTGCCACCGTGGTGTGAGTCGATCTTCAGCGTGAAAGATGAGCCAGTGCAGGGCAAAGAGGTTCCTCTGGAATGGACTGAGACATCTGGGGGACTCTTGGAATGGTGGTACGACCATGGAGTTCCTCTGGCCTTTCCTGTTGAGAATGCCTCCTGTTGAGATGCGACGGGAACGCCGGGAATTCTTTCCCGTTGAAAGCAGGGAAAGGATCCCTCATCTCGAGCTACGAGGGAGAAACGGGGCTCCTCTTGATGTGGGCGGGACCATCGTGCTTCCTCTCGAGTGGAAACGGGTATGGCGGTGAACTTCTTGAGTTGCAGCAAGGGTGTGAAAGACCCTTTCGAAGTTCCAGAGGTTGGGTGTCATTAGTCTCCAGACGGCTCATCGGAAATAGGCCTCATCTCGCCTGGAAGAGAGAAATTCCTGGATTTTCTCGAGTTGCGGCAGGAGTTCTCGAGTTACGGCGGTGACATCAGGGACCCGCCCTGGTGGCCTCAGGAGAGGCCAGTCCCCATGCGAGTTGCTAGGGGGCCTCTCGGGATTCCTCTCCCGTCGATACCGGGGCCAAAAACCTTGTGTGGAGTCAGGGCCGGAACCGAGGATTCCTCTCAGGGGCTGACATGGATCTTTGGGTACTTCTGGAGTCTCCCCAGGGGAGTCAGGCCTCGTCTCGAGTGGGGGCATGCACGTGCGCTTTCCTTCCAGGCTGTAACAGCAATGTCACGCTTCCCGTCGCGTGGATCAACGGATCTGTGGTTTTCCCTCGAGGCTTTCCCTCGAGGCTTTCCCACAGGGCTGTCCCGCGTGCCATCGTGGTGTGAGTCGATCCTCGGCGTGAAAGATGAGCCAGTGCAGGGCAAAGAGGTTCCTTTGGAATGGACTGAGACATCTGGGGGACTCTTGGAATGGTGGTACGACCATGGAGTTCCTCTCGCCTTTCCTGTTGAGAGTGCCTCCTCTTGAGATGCGACGGGAACGCCGGGAATTCTTTACCGTTGAAAGCAGGGAAAGGATCCCTCATATCGAGCTACGAGGGGGAAACGGGGCTCCTCTGGATGTGGGCGGGACCATCGTGCTTCCGCTCGAGTGGAGACGGGTTTGCCGGTGAACTTCTTGAGTTGCAGCAAGGGTGTGAAAGACCCTTTCAAAGTTCCAGACGTTAGGTGTCATTAGTCTCCAGACACCTCATCGGAAATAGGCCTCATCTCGCCTGGAAGGGAGAACTTCCTGGATTTTCTCGAGTTGCGGCATGTGTTCTCGAGTTAGGACAGGGACCTCCAGGACCGGCCCTGGTGGCCTCAGGAACGGCCAGTCCCCATGCAAGTTGCTAGGGTGCCTCTCGGGATTCCTCTCCCGTCGATACCGGGGCCAAAATCCTTGTGTGGAGTCAGGGCCGAACCGAGGATTCCTCTCAGGGGCTGACATGGATCTTTGGGTACTTCTGGAGTCTCCCAAGCGGTGTCAGGCCTCGCCTCGTGTGGGGGCATGCACGTGCGCTTTCCTTCCAGGCTGTAACAGCAATGTCACGCTTCCCGTTGCGTGGATCAAAGGATCTGTGGTTTTCTCTCGAGGCTTTCCCACAGGGCTGTCCCGCGTGCCATCGTGGTGTGAGTCGCTCCTCGGCGTGAAAGATGAGCCAGTGCAGGGCAAAGAGGTTCCTCTGGAATGGACTGAGACATCTGGGGGACTCTTGGAATGGTGGTACGACCATAGAGTTCCTCTCGCCTTTCCTGTTGAGAGTGCCTCCTCTTGAGATGCGACGGAAACGCCGGGAATTCTTTCCCGTTGAAAGCAGGGAAAGGATCCCTCATCTCGAGCTACGAGGGGGAAACGGGGCTCCTCTGGATGTGGGCGGGACCATCGTGCTTCCTCTCGAGTGGAGACGGGTATGGCGGTGAACTTCTTGAGTTGCAGCAAGGGTGTGAAAGACCCTTTCGAAGTTCCAGAGGTTAGGTGTCATTAGTCTCCAGGCGCCTCATCGGAAATAGGCCTCATCTCGCCTGGAAGGGAGAACTTCCTGGATTTTCTCGAGTTGCGGCAGGTGTTCTCGAGTTACGACGGGGACCTCAGGGACCTGCCCTGGTGGCCTCAGGAACGGCCAGTCCCAATGCAAGTTGCTAGGGGGCCTCTCGAGATTCCTCTCCCGTCGATACCGGGGTCAAAAACCTTGTGTTGAGTCAGGGCCGGAACCGAGGATTCCTCTCAGGGGCTGACATGGATCTTTGGGTACTTCTGGAGTCTCCCCAGGGGAGTCAGGCCTCGTCTCGAGTGGGGGCATGCACGTGCACTTTCCTTCCAGGCTGTAGCAGCAATGTCACGCTTCCCGTGGCGTGGATCAAAGGATCTGTGGTTTTCCCTCGAGGCTTTCCCTCGAGGCTTTCCCACAGGGCTGTCCCACGTGCCACCGTGGTGTGAGTCGATCCTCGGCATGAAAGATGAGCCAGTGCAGGGCAAAGAGGTTCCTCTGGAATGGACTGAGACATCTGGGGGACTCTTGGAATGGTGGTACGACCATGGAGTTCCTCTCGCCTTTCCTGTTGAGAGTGCCTCCTCTTGAGATGCGACGGGAACGCCGGGAATTCTTTCCCGTTGAAAGCAGGGAAAGGATCCCTCATCTCGAGCTACGAGGGGGAAACGGGGCTCCTCTGGATGTGGGCGGGACCATCGTGCTTCCTCTCGAGTGGAGACGGGTATGGCGGTGAACTTCTTGAGTTGCAGCAAGGGTGTGAAAGACCCTTTCGAAGTTCCAGAGTATCGGTGTGATTAGTCTCCAGACGCCTCATCGGAAATAGTCCTCATCTCACCTGGAAGGGAGAACTTCCTGGATTTTCTCGAGTTGCGGCAGGTGTTCTCGAGTTACGACGGGGACCAAAGGGACCCGCCCTGGTGGCCTCAGGAGAGGCCAATCCCCATGCGAGTTGCTAGGGGGCCTCTCGGGATTCCTCTCCCGTCGATACCGGGGCCAAAAACCTTGTGTGGAGTCAGGGCCGGAACCGAGGATTCCTCTCATGGGCTGACATGGATCTTTGGGTACTTGTGGAGTCTCCCCAGGGGAGTCAGGCCTCGTCTCGAGTGGGGGCATGCACGTGCACTTTCCTTCTAGGCTGTAGCAGCAATGTCACGCTTCCCGTGGCGTGGATCAAAGGATCTGTGGTTTTCCCTCGAGGCTTTCCCTCGAGGCATTCCCACAGGGCTGTCCCACGTGCCACCGTGGTGTGAGTCGATCTTCAGCGTGAAAGATGAGCCAGTGCAGGGCAAAGAGGTTCCTCTGGAATGGACTGAGACATCTGGGGGACTCTTGGAATGGTGGTACGACCATGGAGTTCCTCTGGCCTTTCCTGTTGAGAATGCCTCCTGTTGAGATGCGACGGGAACGCCGGGAATTCTTTCCCGTTGAAAGCAGGGAAAGGATCCCTCATCTCGAGCTACGAGGGAGAAACGGGGCTCCTCTTGATGTGGGCGGGACCATCGTGCTTCCTCTCGAGTGGAAACGGGTATGGCGGTGAACTTCTTGAGTTGCAGCAAGGGTGTGAAAGACCCTTTCGAAGTTCCAGAGGTAAGGTGTCATTAGTCTCCAGACGGCTCATCGGAAATAGGCCTCATCTCGCCTGGAAGAGAGAAATTCCTGGATTTTCTCGAGTTGCGGCAGGAGTTCTCGAGTTACGGCGGTGACATCAGGGACCCGCCCTGGTGGCCTCAGGAGAGGCCACTCCCCATGCGAGTTGCTAGGGGGCCTCTCGGGATTCCTCTCCCGTCGATTCCGGGGCCAAAAACCTTGTGTGGAGTCAGGGCCGGAACCGAGGATTCCTCTCAGGGGCTGACATGGATCTTTGGGTACTTCTGGAGTCTCCCCAGGGGAGTCAGGCCTCGTCTCGAGTGGGGGCATGCACGTGCGCTTTCCTTCCAGGCTGTAACAGCAATGTCACGCTTCCCGTCGCGTGGATCAACGGATCTGTGGTTTTCCCTCGAGGCTTTCCCTCAAGGCTTTCCCACAGGGCTATCCCGCGTGCCATCGTGGTGTGAGTCGATCCTCGGCGTGAAAGATGAGCCAGTGCAGGGCAAAGAGGTTCCTCTGGAATGGACTGAGACATCTGGGGGACTCTTGGAATGGTGGTACGACCGTGGAGTTCCTCTCGCCTTTCCTGTTGAGAGTGCCTCCTCTTGAGATGCGACGGGAACGCCGGGAATTCTTTACCGTTGAAAGCAGGGAAAGGATCCCTCATATCGAGCTACGAGGGGGAAACGGGGCTCCTCTGGATGTGGGTGGGACCATCGTCCTTCCGCTCGAGTGGAGACGGGTTTGGCGGTGAGCTTCTTGAGTTGCAGCAAGGGTGTGAAAGACCCTTTCAAAGTTCCAGAGGTTAGGTGTCATTAGTCTCCAGACACCTCAACGGAAATAGGCCTCATCTCGCCTGGAAGGGAGAACTTCCTGGATTTTCTCGAGTTGCGGCATGTGTTCTCGAGTTAGTACTGGGACCTCCGGGACCGGCCCTGGTGGCCTCAGGAACGGCCAGTCCCCATGCGAGTTGCTAGGGGGCCTCTCGAGATTCCTCTCCTGTCGATACCGGGGCCAAAAACCTTGTGTGGAGTCAGGGCCGGAACCCAGGATTCCTCTCAGGGGCTGACATGGATCTTTGGGTACTTCTGGAGTCTCCCCAGGGGAGTCAGGCCTCGTCTCGAGTGGGGGCATGCACGTGCGCTTTCCTTCCAGGCTGTAACAGCAATGTCACGCTTCCCGTCGCGTGGATCAAAGGATCTGTGGTTTTCCCTCGAGGCTTTCCCACAGGGCTGTCCCGCGTGCCATCGTGGTGTGAGTCGATCCTCGGCGTGAAAGATGAGACAGTGCAGGGCAAAGAGGTTCCTCTGGAATGGACTGAGACATCTGGGGGACTCTTGGAATGGTGGTACGACCATAGAGTTCCTCTCGCCTTTCCTTTTGAGAGTGCCTCCTCTTGAGATGCGACGGAAACGCCGGGAATTCTTTCCCGTTGAAAGCAGGGAAAGGATCCCTCATCTCGAGCTACGAGGGGGAAACGGGGCTCCTCTGGATGTGGGCGGGACCATCGTGCTTCCTCTCGAGTGGAGACGGGTATGGCGGTGAACTTCTTGAGTTGCAGCAAGGGTGTGAAAGACCCTTTCGAAGTTCCAGAGGTTAGGTGTCATTAGTCTCCAGGCGCCTCATCGGAAATAGGCCTCATCTCGCCTGGAAGGGAGAACTTCCTGGATTTTCTGGAGTTGCGGCAGGTGTTCTCGAGTTACGACGGGGACCTCAGGGACCCGCCCTGGTGGCCTCAGGAACGGCCAGTCCCAATGCAAGTTGCTAGGGGGCCTCTCGAGATTCCTCTCCGGTCGATACCGGGGCCAAAAACCTTGTGTGGAGTCAGGGCCGGAACCGAGGATTCCTCTCAGGGGCTGACATGGATCTTTGGGTACTTCTGGAGTCTCCCCAGGGGAGTCAGGCCTCGTCTCGAGTGGGGGCATGCACGTGCACTTTCCTTCCAGGCTGTAGCAGCAATGTCACGCTTCCCGTGGCGTGGATCAAAGGATCTGTGGTTTTCCCTCGAGGCTTTCCCTCGAGGCTTTCCCACAGGGCTGTCCCACGTGCCACCGTGGTGTGAGTCGATCCTCGGCATGAAAGATGAGCCAGTGCAGGGCAAAGAGGTTCCTCTGGAATGGACTGAGACATCTGGGGGACTCTTGGAATGGTGGTACGACCATGGAGTTCCTCTCGCCTTTCCTGTTGAGAGTGCCTCCTCTTGAGATGCGACGGGAACGCCGGGAATTCTTTCCCGTTGAAAGCAGGGAAAGGATCCCTCATCTCGAGCTACGAGGGGGAAACGGGGCTCCTCTGGATGTGGGCGGGACCATCGTGCTTCCTCTCGAGTGGAGACGGGTATGGCGGTGAACTTCTTGAGTTGCAGCAAGGGTGTGAAAGACCCTTTCGAAGTTCCAGAGGTTAGGTGTCATTAGTCTCCAGAAGCCTCATCGGAAATAGGCCTCATCTCACCTGGAAGGGAGAACTTCCTGGATTTTCTCGAGTTGCGGCATGTGTTCTCGAGTTAGTACGGGGACCTCCGGGACCGGCCCTGGTGGCCTCAGGAACGGCCAGTCCCCATGCGAGTTGCTAGGGGGCCTCTCGAGATTCCTCTCCTGTCGATACCGGGGCCAAAAACCTTGTGTGGAGTCAGGGCCGGAACCCAGGATTCCTCTCAGGGGCTGACATGGATCTTTGGGTACTTCTGGAGTCTCCCCAGGGGAGTCAGGCCTCGTCTCGAGTGGGGGCATGCACGTGCGCTTTCCTTCCAGGCTGTAACAGCAATGTCACGCTTCCCGTCGCGTGGATCAAAGGATCTGTGGTTTTCCCTCGAGGCTTTCCCACAGGGCTGTCCCGCGTGCCATCGTGGTGTGAGTCGATCCTCGGCGTGAAAGATGAGACAGTGCAGGGCAAAGAGGTTCCTCTGGAATGGACTGAGACATCTGGGGGACTCTTGGAATGGTGGTACGACCATAGAGTTCCTCTCGCCTTTCCTTTTGAGAGTGCCTCCTCTTGAGATGCGACGGAAACGCCGGGAATTCTTTCCCGTTGAAAGCAGGGAAAGGATCCCTCATCTCGAGCTACGAGGGGGAAACGGGGCTCCTCTGGATGTGGGCGGGACCATCGTGCTTCCTCTCGAGTGGAGACGGGTATGGCGGTGAACTTCTTGAGTTGCAGCAAGGGTGTGAAAGACCCTTTCGAAGTTCCAGAGGTTAGGTGTCATTAGTCTCCAGGCGCCTCATCGGAAATAGGCCTCATCTCGCCTGGAAGGGAGAACTTCCTGGATTTTCTGGAGTTGCGGCAGGTGTTCTCGAGTTACGACGGGGACCTCAGGGACCCGCCCTGGTGGCCTCAGGAACGGCCAGTCCCAATGCAAGTTGCTAGGGGGCCTCTCGAGATTCCTCTCCGGTCGATACCGGGGCCAAAAACCTTGTGTGGAGTCAGGGCCGGAACCGAGGATTCCTCTCAGGGGCTGACATGGATCTTTGGGTACTTCTGGAGTCTCCCCAGGGGAGTCAGGCCTCGTCTCGAGTGGGGGCATGCACGTGCACTTTCCTTCCAGGCTGTAGCAGCAATGTCACGCTTCCCGTGGCGTGGATCAAAGGATCTGTGGTTTTCCCTCGAGGCTTTCCCTCGAGGCTTTCCCACAGGGCTGTCCCACGTGCCACCGTGGTGTGAGTCGATCCTCGGCATGAAAGATGAGCCAGTGCAGGGCAAAGAGGTTCCTCTGGAATGGACTGAGACATCTGGGGGACTCTTGGAATGGTGGTACGACCATGGAGTTCCTCTCGCCTTTCCTGTTGAGAGTGCCTCCTCTTGAGATGCGACGGGAACGCCGGGAATTCTTTCCCGTTGAAAGCAGGGAAAGGATCCCTCATCTCGAGCTACGAGGGGGAAACGGGGCTCCTCTGGATGTGGGCGGGACCATCGTGCTTCCTCTCGAGTGGAGACGGGTATGGCGGTGAACTTCTTGAGTTGCAGCAAGGGTGTGAAAGACCCTTTCGAAGTTCCAGAGTATCGGTGTGATTAGCCTCCAGACGCCTCATCGGAAATAGTCCTCATCTCACCTGGAAGGGAGAACTTCCTGGATTTTCTCGAGTTGCGGCAGGTGTTCTCGAGTTACGACGGGGACCAAAGGGACCCGCCCTGGTGGCCTCAGGAGAGGCCAATCCCCATGCGAGTTGCTAGGGGGCCTCTCGGGATTCCTCTCCTGTCGTTACCGGGGCCAAAAACCTTGTGTGGAGTCAGGGCCGGAACCGAGGATTCCTCTCATGGGCTGACATGGATCTTTGGGTACTTGTGGAGTCTCCCCAGGGGAGTCAGGCCTCGTCTCGAGTGGGGGCATGCACGTGCACTTTCCTTCTAGGCTGTAGCAGCAATGTCACGCTTCCCGTGGCGTGGATCAAAGGATCTGTGGTTTTCCCTCGAGGCTTTCCCTCGAGGCATTCCCACAGGGCTGTCCCACGTGCCACCGTGGTGTGAGTCGATCTTCAGCGTGAAAGATGAGCCAGTGCAGGGCAAAGAGGTTCCTCTGGAATGGACTGAGACATCTGGGGGACTCTTGGAATGGTGGTACGACCATGGAGTTCCTCTGGCCTTTCCTGTTGAGAATGCCTCCTGTTGAGATGCGACGGGAACGCCGGGAATTCTTTCCCGTTGAAAGCAGGGAAAGGATCCCTCATCTCGAGCTACGAGGGAGAAACGGGGCTCCTCTTGATGTGGGCGGGACCATCGTGCTTCCTCTCGAGTGGAAACGGGTATGGCGGTGAACTTCTTGAGTTGCAGCAAGGGTGTGAAAGACCCTTTCGAAGTTCCAGAGGTAAGGTGTCATTAGTCTCCAGACGGCTCATCGGAAATAGGCCTCATCTCGCCTGGAAGAGAGAACTTCCTGGATTTTCTCGAGTTGCGGCAGGAGTTCTCGAGTTACGGCGGTGACATCAGGGACCCGCCCTGGTGGCCTCAGGAGAGGCCAGTCCCCAGGCGAGTTGCTAGGGGGCCTCTCGGGATTCCTCTCCCGTCGATACCGGGGCCAAAAACCTTGTGTGGAGTCAGGGCCGGAACCGAGGATTCCTCTCAGGGGCTGACATGGATCTTTGGGTACTTCTGGAGTCTCCCCAGGGGAGTCAGGCCTCGTCTCGAGTGGGGGCATGCACGTGCGCTTTCCTTCCAGGCTGTAACAGCAATGTCACGCTTCCCGTCGCGTGGATCAACGGATCTGCGGTTTTCCCTCGAGGCTTTCCCTCGAGGCTTTCCCACAGGGCTATCCCGCGTGCCATCGTGGTGTGAGTCTATCCTCGGCGTGAAAGATGAGCCAGTGCAGGGCAAAGAGGTACCTCTGGAATGGACTGAGACATCTGGGGGACTCTTGGAATGGTGGTACGACCATGGAGTTCCTCTCGCCTTTCCTGTTGAGAGTGCCTCCTCTTGAGATGCGACGGGAACGCAGGGAATTCTTTACCGTTGAAAGCAGGGAAAGGATCCCTCATATCGAGCTACGAGGGGGAAACGGGGCTCATCTGGATGTGGGTGGGACCATCGTGCTTCCGCTCGAGTGGAGACGGGTTTGGCGGTGAGCTTCTTGAGTTGCAGCAAGGGTGTGAAAGACCCTTTCAACGTTCCAGAGGTTAGGTGTCATTAGTCTCCAGACACCTCAACGGAAATAGGCCTCATCTCGCCTGGAAGGGAGAACTTTCTGGATTTTCTCGAGTTGCGGCATGTGTTCTCGAGTTAGGACGGGGACCTCCGGGACCGGCCCTGGTGGCCTCAGGAACGGCCAGTCCCCATGCAAGTTGCTAGGGGGCCTCTCGGGATTCCTCTCCCGTAGATACCGGGGCCAAAATCCTTGTGTGGAGTCAGGGCCGGAACCGGGGATTCCTCTCAGGGGCTGACATGGATCTTTGGGTTCTTCTGGAGTCTCACCAGGGGAGTCAGGCCTCGTCTCGAGTGGGGGCATGCACGTGCGCTTTCCTTCCAGGCTGTAGCAGCAATGTCACGCTTCCCGTCACGTGGATCAAAGGATCTGTGGTTTTCCCTCGAAGCTTTCCCACAGGGCTGTCCCACGTGCCAACGTGGTGTGAGTCGATCCTCGGCGTGAAAGATGAGCCAGTGCAGGGCAAAGAGGTTCCTCTGGAATGGACTGAGACATCTGGGGGACTCTTGGAATGGTGGTACGACCATAGAGTTCCTCTCGCCTTTCCTGTTGAGAGTGCCTCCTCTTGAGATGCGACGGGAACGCCGGGAATTCTTTCCCGTTGAAAGCAGGGAAAGGATCCCTCATCTCGAGCTGCGAGGGGGAAACGGGGCTCCTCTGGATGTGGGCGGGACTATCGTGCTTCCTCTCGAGTGGAGACGGGTATGGCGGTGAACTTCTTGAGTTGCAGCAAGGGTGTGAAAAACCCTTTTGAAGTTCCAGAGTTTAGGTGTCATTAGTCTCCAGACGCCTCATCGGAAATAGGCCTCATCTCGCCTGGAAGGGAGAACTTCCTGGATTTTCTCGAGTTGCGGCAGGTGTTCTCGAGTTACGACGGGGACCTCAGGGACCCGCCCTGGTGGCCTCAGGAGAGGCCAGTCCCCATGAGACTTGCTAGGGGGCCTCTCGGGATTCCTCTCCCGTCGATACCGGGGCCAAAAACCTTGTGTGTAGTCAGGGCCGGAACCGAGGATTCCTCTCAGGGGCTGACATGGATCTTTGGGTACTTCTGGAGTCTCCCAAGCGGTGTCAGGTCTCGTCTCGTGTGGGGGCATGCACGTGCGCTTTCCTTCCAGGCTGTAACAGCAATGTCACGCTTCCCGTCGCGTGGATCAAAGGATCTGTGGTTTTCCCTCGAGGCTTTCCCACAGGTCTGTCCCGCGTGCCATCGTGGTGTGAGTCGATCCTCGGCGTGAAAGATGAGCCAGTGCAGGGCAAAGAGGTTCCTCTCGAATGGACTGAGACATCTGGGGGACTCTTGGAATGGTGGTACGACCATAGAGTTCCTCTCGCCTTTCCTGTTGAGAGTGCCTCCTCTTGAGATGCGACGGGAATGCCGGGAATTCTTTCCCGTTGAAAGCAGGGAAAGGATCCCTCATCTCGAGCTACGAGGGGGAAACGGGGCTCCTCTGGATGTGGGCGGGACCATCGTGCTTCCTCTCGAGTGGAGACGGGTATGGCGGTGAACTTCTTGAGTTGCAGCAAGGGTGTGAAAGACCCTTTCGAAGTTCCAGAGGTTAGGTGTCATTAGTCTCCAGAAGCCTCATCGGAAATAGGCCTCATCTCGCCTGGAAGGGAGAACTTCCTGGATTTTCTCGAGTTGCGGCATGTGTTCTCGAGTTAGGACGGGGACCACCGGGACCGGCCCTGGTGGCCTCAGGAACGGCCAGTCCCCATGCGAGTTGCTAGGGGGCCTCTCGAGATTCCTCTCCCGTCGATACCGGGGCCAAAAACCTTGTGTGGAGTCAGGGCCGGAACCGAGGATTCCTCTCAGGGGCTGACATGGATCTTTGGGTACTTCTGGAGTCTCCCCAGGGGAGTCAGGCCTCGTCTCGAGTGGGCGCATGCACGTGCGCTTTCCTTCCAGGCTGTAACAGCAATGTCACGCTTCCCGTCGCGTGGATCAAAGGATCTGTGGTTTTCCCTCGAGGCTTTCCCACAGGGCTGTCCCACGTGCCATCGTGGTGTGAGTCGATCCTCGGCGTGAAAGATGAGCCAGTGCAGGGCAAAGAGGTTCCTCTGGAATGGACTGAGACATCTGGGGGACTCTTGGAATGGTGGTACGACCATAGAGTTCCTCTCGCCTTTCCTTTTGAGAGTGCCTCCTCTTGAGATGCGACGGAAACGCCGGGAATTCTTTCCCGTTGAAAGTAGGGAAAGGATCCCTCATCTCGAGCTACGAGGGGGAAACGGGGCTCCTCTGGATGTGGGCGGGACCATCGTGCTTCCTCTCGAGTGGAGACGGGTATGGCGGTGAACTTCTTGAGTTGCAGCAAGGGTGTGAAAGACCCTTTCGAAGTTCCAGAGGTTAGGTGTCATTAGTCTCCAGGCGCCTCATCGGAAATAGGCCTCATCTCGCCTGGAAGGGAGAACTTCCTGGATTTTCTCGAGTTGCGGCAGGTGTTCTCGAGTTACGACGGGGACCTCAGGGACACGCCCTGGTGGCCTCAGGAACGGCCAGTCCCAATGCAAGTTGCTAGGGGGCCTCTCGAGATTCCTCTCCGGTCGATACCGGGGCCAAAAACCTTGTGTTGAGTCAGGGCAGGAACCGAGGATTCCTCTCAGGGGCTGACATGGATCTTTGGGTACTTCTGGAGTCTCCCCAGGGGAGTCAGGCCTCGTCTCGAGTGGGGGCATGCACGTGCACTTTCCTTCTAGGCTGTAGCAGCAATGTCACGCTTCCCGTGGCGTGGATCAAAGGATCTGTGGTTTTCCCTCGAGGCTTTCCCTCGAGGCATTCCCACAGGGCTGTCCCACGTGCCACCGTGGTGTGAGTCGATCTTCAGCGTGAAAGATGAGCCAGTGCAGGGCAAAGAGGTTCCTCTGGAATGGACTGAGACTTCTGGGGGACTCTTGGAATGGTGGTACGACCATGGAGTTCCTCTGGCCTTTCCTGTTGAGAATGCCTCCTGTTGAGATGCGACGGGAACGCCGGGAATTCTTTCCCGTTGAAAGCAGGGAAAGGATCCCTCATCTCGAGCTACGAGGGAGAAACGGGGCTCCTCGTGATGTGGGCGGGACCATCGTGCTTCCTCTCGAGTGGAAACGGGTATGGCGGTGAACTTCTTGAGTTGCAGCAAGGGTGTGAAAGACCCTTTCGAAGTTCCAGAGGTAAGGTGTCATTAGTCTCCAGACGGCTCATCGGAAATAGGCCTCATCTCGCCTGGAAGAGAGAAATTCCTGGATTTTCTCGAGTTGCGGCAGGAGTTCTCGAGTTACGGCGGTGACATCAGGGACCCGCCCTGGTGGCCTCAGGAGAGGCCAGTCCCCATGCGAGTTGCTAGGGGGCCTCTCGGGATTCCTCTCCCGTCGATACCGGGGCCAAAAACCTTGTGTGGAGTCAGGGCCGGAAACGAGGATTCCTCTCATGGGCTGACATGGATCTTTGGGTACTTCTGGAGTCTCCCCAGGGGAGTCAGGCCTCGTCTCGAGTGGGGTCATGCACGTGCGCTTTCCTTCCAGGCTGTAAAACCAATGTCACGCTTCCCGTCGCGTGGATCAACGGATCTGTGGTTTTCCCTCGAGGCTTTCCCTCAAGGCTTTCCCACAGGGCTATCCCGCGTGCCATCGTGGTGTGAGTCGATCCTCGGCGTGAAAGATGAGCCAGTGCAGGGCAAAGAGGTTCCTCTGGAATGGACTGAGACATCTGGGGGACTCTTGGAATGGTGGTACGACCATGGAGTTCCTCTCGCCTTTCCTGTTGAGAGTGCCTCCTCTTGAGATGCGACGGGAACGCCGGGAATTCTTTACCGTTGAAAGCAGGGAAAGGATCCCTCATATCGAGCTACGAGGGGGAAACGGGGCTCCTCTGGATGTGGGCGGGACCATCGTGCTTCCGCTCGAGTGGAGACGGGTTTGGCGGTGAACTTCTTGAGTTGCAGCAAGGGTGTGAAAGACCCTTTCAAAGTTCCAGAGGTTAGGTGTGATTAGTCTCCAGACACCTCATCGGAAATAGGCCTCATCTCGCCTGGAAGGGAGAACTTCCTGGATTTTCTCGAGTTGCGGCAGGTGTTCTCGAGTTAGGACGGGGACCTCCGGGACCGGCCCTGGTGGCCTCAGGAACGGCCAGTCCCCATGCAAGTTGCTAGAGGGCCTCTCGGGATTCCTCTCCCGTCGATACCGAGGCCAAAATCCTTGTGTGGAGTCAGGGCCGGAACCGAGGATTCCTCTCAGGGGCTGACATGGATCTTTGGGTTCTTCTGGAGTCTCACCAGGGGAGTCAGGCCTCGTCTCGAGTGGGGGCATGCACGTGCGCTTTCCTTCCAGGCTGTAGCAGCAATGTCACGCTTCCCGTCGCGTGGATCAAAGGATCTGTGGTTTTCCCTCGAGCCTTTCCCACAGGGCTGTCCCACGTGCCAACGTGTTGTGAGTCGATCCTCGGCGTGAAAGATGAGCCAGTGCAGGGCAAAGAGGTTCCTCTGGAATGGACTGAGACATCTGGGGGACTCTTGGAATGGTGGTACGACCATAGAGTTCCTCTCGCCTTTCCTGTTGAGAGTGCCTCCTCTTGAGATGCGACGGGAACGCCGGGAATTCTTTCCCGTTGAAAGCAGGGAAAGGATCCCTCATCTCGAGCTGCGAGGGGGAAACGGGGCTCCTCTGGATGTGGGCGGGACTATCGTGCTTCCTCTCGAGTGGAGACGGGTATGGCGGTGAACTTCTTGAGTTGCAGCAAGGGTGTGAAAAACCCTTTCGAAGTTCCAGAGTTTAGGTGTCATTAGTCTCCAGACGCCTCATCGGAAATAGGCCTCATCTCGCCTGGAAGGGAGAACTTCCTGGATTTTCTCGAGTTGCGGCAGGTGTTCTCGAGTTACGACGGGGACCTCAGGGACCCGCCCTGGTGGCCTCAGGAGAGGCCAGTCCCCATGAGACTTGCTAGGGGGCCTCTCGGGATTCCTCTCCCGTCGATACCGGGGCCAAAAACCTTGTGTGGAGTCAGAGCCGGAACCGAGGATTCCTCTCAGGGGCTGACATGGATCTTTGGGTACTTCTGGAGTCTCCCAAGCGGTGTCAGGTCTCGTCTCGTGTGGGGGCATGCACGTGCGCTTTCCTTCCAGGCTGTAACAGCAATGTCACGCTTCCCGTCGCGTGGATCAAAGGATCTGTGGTTTTCCCTCGAGGCTTTCCCACAGGTCTGTCCCGCGTGCCATCGTGGTGTGAGTCGATCCTCGGCGTGAAAGATGAGCCAGTGCAGGGCAAAGAGGTTCCTCTCGAATGGACTGAGACATCTGGGGGACTCTTGGAATGGTGGTACGACCATAGAGTTCCTCTCGCCTTTCCTGTTGAGAGTGCCTCCTCTTGAGATGCGACGGGAATGCCGGGAATTCTTTCCCGTTGAAAGCAGGGAAAGGATCCCTCATCTCGAGCTACGAGGGGGAAACGGGGCTCCTCTGGATGTGGGCGGGACCATCGTGCTTCCTCTCGAGTGGAGACGGGTATGGCGGTGAACTTCTTGAGTTGCAGCAAGGGTGTGAAAGACCCTTTCGAAGTTCCAGAGGTTAGGTGTCATTAGTCTCCAGAAGCCTCATCGGAAATAGGCCTCATCTCGCCTGGAAGGGAGAACTTCCTGGATTTTCTCGAGTTGCGGCATGTGTTCTCGAGTTAGGACGGGGACCTCCGGGACCGGCCCTGGTGGCCTCAGGAACGGCCAGTCCCCATGCGAGTTGCTAGGGGGCCTCTCGAGATTCCTCTCCCGTCGATACCGGGGCCAAAAACCTTGTGTGGAGTCAGGGCCGGAACCGAGGATTCCTCTCAGGGGCTGACATGGATCTTTGGGTACTTCTGGAGTCTCCCCAGGGGAGTCAGGCCTCGTCTCGAGTGGGCGCATGCACATGCGCTTTCCTTCCAGGCTGTAACAGCAATGTCACGCTTCCCGTCGCGTGGATCAAAGGATCTGTGGTTTTCCCTCGAGGCTTTCCCACAGGGCTGTCCCACGTGCCATCGTGGTGTGAGTCGATCCTCGGCGTGAAAGATGAGCCAGTGCAGGGCAAAGAGGTTCCTCTGGAATGGACTGAGACATCTGGGGGACTCTTGGAATGGTGGTACGACCATAGAGTTCCTCTCGCCTTTCCTTTTGAGAGTGCCTCCTCTTGAGATGCGACGGAAACGCCGGGAATTCTTTCCCGTTGAAAGTAGGGAAAGGATCCCTCATCTCGAGCTACGAGGGGGAAACGGGGCTCCTCTGGATGTGGGCGGGACCATCGTGCTTCCTCTCGAGTGGAGACGGGTATGGCGGTGAACTTCTTGAGTTGCAGCAAGGGTGTGAAAGACCCTTTCGAAGTTCCAGAGGTTAGGTGTCATTAGTCTCCAGGCGCCTCATCGGAAATAGGCCTCATCTCGCCTGGAAGGGAGAACTTCCTGGATTTTCTCGAGTTGCGGCAGGTGTTCTCGAGTTACGACGGGGACCTCAGGGACACGCCCTGGTGGCCTCAGGAACGGCCAGTCCCAATGCAAGTTGCTAGGGGGCCTCTCGAGATTCCTCTCCGGTCGATACCGGGGCCAAAAACCTTGTGTTGAGTCAGGGCAGGAACCGAGGATTCCTCTCAGGGGCTGACATGGATCTTTGGGTACTTCTGGAGTCTCCCCAGGGGAGTCAGGCCTCGTCTCGAGTGGGGGCATGCACGTGCACTTTCCTTCTAGGCTGTAGCAGCAATGTCACGCTTCCCGTGGCGTGGATCAAAGGATCTGTGGTTTTCCCTCGAGGCTTTCCCTCGAGGCATTCCCACAGGGCTGTCCCACGTGCCACCGTGGTGTGAGTCGATCTTCAGCGTGAAAGATGAGCCAGTGCAGGGAAAAGAGGTTCCTCTGGAATGGACTGAGACTTCTGGGGGACTCTTGGAATGGTGGTACGACCATGGAGTTCCTCTGGCCTTTCCTGTTGAGAATGCCTCCTGTTGAGATGCGACGGGAACGCCGGGAATTCTTTCCCGTTGAAAGCAGGGAAAGGATCCCTCATCTCGAGCTACGAGGGAGAAACGGGGCTCCTCGTGATGTGGGCGGGACCATCGTGCTTCCTCTCGAGTGGAAACGGGTATGGCGGTGAACTTCTTGAGTTGCAGCAAGGGTGTGAAAGACCCTTTCGAAGTTCCAGAGGTAAGGTGTCATTAGTCTCCAGACGGCTCATCGGAAATAGGCCTCATCTCGCCTGGAAGAGAGAAATTCCTGGATTTTCTCGAGTTGCGGCAGGAGTTCTCGAGTTACGGCGGTGACATCAGGGACCCGCCCTGGTGGCCTCAGGAGAGGCCAGTCCCCATGCGAGTTGCTAGGGGGCCTCTCGGGATTCCTCTCCCGTCGATACCGGGGCCAAAAACCTTGTGTGGAGTCAGGGCCGGAACCGAGGATTCCTCTCAGGGGCTGACATGGATCTTTGGGTACTTCTGGAGTCTCCCCAGGGGAGTCAGGCCTCGTCTCGAGTGGGGTCATGCACGTGCGCTTTCCTTCCAGGCTGTAACACCAATGTCACGCTTCCCGTCGCGTGGATCAACGGATCTGTGGTTTTCCCTCGAGGCTTTCCCTCGAGGCTTTCCCACAGGGCTATCCCGCGTGCCATCGTGGTGTGAGTCGATCCTCGGCGTGAAAGATGAGCCAGTGCAGGGCAAAGAGGTTCCTCTGGAATGGACTGAGACATCTGGGGGACTCTTGGAATGGTGGTACGACCATGGAGTTCCTCTCGCCTTTCCTGTTGAGAGTGCCTCCTCTTGAGATGCGACGGGAACGCCGGGAATTCTTTACCGTTGAAAGCAGGGAAAGGATCCCTCATATCGAGCTACGAGGGGGAAACGGGGCTCCTCTGGATGTGGGCGGGACCATCGTGCTTCCGCTCGAGTGGAGACGGGTTTGGCGGTGAACTTCTTGAGTTGCAGCAAGGGTGTGAAAGACCCTTTCAAAGTTCCAGAGGTTAGGTGTGATTAGTCTCCAGACACCTCATCGGAAATAGGCCTCATCTCGCCTGGAAGGGAGAACTTCCTGGATTTTCTCGAGTTGCGGCAGGTGTTCTCGAGTTAGGACGGGGACCTCCGGGACCGGCCCTGGTGGCCTCAGGAACGGCCAGTCCCCATGCAAGTTGCTAGAGGGCCTCTCGGGATTCCTCTCCCGTCGATACCGGGGCCAAAATCCTTGTGTGGAGTCAGGGCCGGAACCGAGGATTCCTCTCAGGGGCTGACATGGATCTTTGGGTTCTTCTGGAGTCTCACCAGGGGAGTCAGGCCTCGTCTCGAGTGGGGGCATGCACGTGCGCTTTCCTTCCAGGCTGTAGCAGCAATGTCACGCTTCCCGTCGCGTGGATCAAAGGATCTGTGGTTTTCCCTCGAGCCTTTCCCACAGGGCTGTCCCACGTGCCAACGTGTTGTGAGTCGATCCTCGGCGTGAAAGATGAGCCAGTGCAGGGCAAAGAGGTTCCTCTGGAATGGACTGAGACATCTGGGGGACTCTTGGAATGGTGGTACGACCATAGAGTTCCTCTCGCCTTTCCTGTTGAGAGTGCCTCCTCTTGAGATGCGACGGGAACGCCGGGAATTCTTTCCCGTTGAAAGCAGGGAAAGGATCCCTCATCTCGAGCTGCGAGGGGGAAACGGGGCTCCTCTGGATGTGGGCGGGACTATCGTGCTTCCTCTCGAGTGGAGACGGGTATGGCGGTGAACTTCTTGAGTTGCAGCAAGGGTGTGAAAAACCCTTTCGAAGTTCCAGAGTTTAGGTGTCATTAGTCTCCAGACGCCTCATCGGAAATAGGCCTCATCTCGCCTGGAAGGGAGAACTTCCTGGATTTTCTCGAGTTGCGGCAGGTGTTCTCGAGTTACGACGGGGACCTCAGGGACCCGCCCTGGTGGCCTCAGGAGAGGCCAGTCCCCATGAGACTTGCTAGGGGGCCTCTCGGGATTCCTCTCCCGTCGATACCGGGGCCAAAAACCTTGTGTGGAGTCAGGGCCGGAACCGAGGATTCCTCTCAGGGGCTGACATGGATCTTTGGGTACTTCTGGAGTCTCCCAAGCGGTGTCAGGTCTCGTCTCGTGTGGGGGCATGCACGTGCGCTTTCCTTCCAGGCTGTAACAGCAATGTCACGCTTCCCGTCGCGTGGATCAAAGGATCTGTGGTTTTCCCTCGAGGCTTTCCCACAGGGCTGTCCCGCGTGCCATCGTGGTGTGAGTCGATCCTCGGCGTGAAAGATGAGCCAGTGCAGGGCAAAGAGGTTCCTCTGGAATGGACTGAGACATCTGGCGGACTCTTGGAATGGTGGTACGACCATAGAGTTCCTCTCGCCTTTCCTGTTGAGAGTGCCTCCTCTTGAGATGCGACGGGAACGCCGGGAATTCTTTCCCGTTGAAAGCAGGGAAAGGATCCCTCATCTCGAGCTACGAGGGGGAAACGGGGCTCCTCTGGATGTGGGCGGGACCATCGTGCTTCCTCTCGAGTGGAGACGGGTATGGCGGTGAACTTCTTGAGTTGCAGCAAGGGTGTGAAAGACCCTTTCGAAGTTCCAGAGGTTAGGTGTCATTAGTCTCCAGAAGCCTCATCGGAAATAGGCCTCATCTCGCCTGGAAGGGAGAACTTCCTGGATTTTCTCGAGTTGCGGCAGGTGTTCTCGAGTTACGACGGGGACCTCAGGGACCCGCCCTGGTGGCCTCAGGAACGGCCAGTCCCCATGCGAGTTGCTAGGGGGCCTCTCGAGATTCCTCTCCCGTCGATACCGGGGCCAAAAACCTTGTGTGGAGTCAGGGCCGGAACCGAGGATTCCTCTCAGGGGCTGACATGGATCTTTGGGTACTTCTGGAGTCTCCCCAGGGGAGTCAGGCCTCGTCTCGAGTGGGGGCATGCACGTGCACTTTCCTTCCAGGCTGTAGCATCAATGTCACGCTTCCCGTCGCGTGGATCAAAGGATCTGTGGTTTTCCCTCGAGGCTTTCCCTCGAGGCTTTCCCACAGGGCTGTCCCACGTGCCACGGTGGTGTGAGTCGATCCTCGGCGTGAAAGAAGAGCCAGTACATGGCAAAGAGGTTCCTCTGGAATGGACTGAGACATCTGGGGGACTCTTGGAATGGTGGTACGACCATAGAGTTCCTCTCGCCTTTCCTGTTGAGAATGCCTCCAGTTGAGATGCTACGGGAACGCCGGGAATTCTTTCCCGTTGAAAGCAGGGAAAGGATCCCTCATCTCGAGCTACGAGGGGGAAACGGGACTCCTCTGGATGTGGGCGGGACCATCGTGCTTCCTCTCGAGTGGAGACGGGTATGGCGGTGAACTTCTTGAGTTCCAGCAAGGGTGTGAAAGACCCTTTCGAAGTTCCAGAGGTTAGGTGTCATTAGTCTCCAGACGCCTCATCGGAAATAGGCCTCATCTCGCCTGGAAGGGAGAACTTCCTGGATTTTCTCGAGTTGCGGCAGGTGTTCTCGTGTTACGACGGGGACCTCAGGGACCCTCCCTGGTGGCCTCAGGAGAGGCCAGTCCCCATGAGAGTTGCTAGGGGGCCTCTCGGGATTCCTCTCCCGTCGATACCGGAGCCAAAAACCTTGTGTGGAGTCAGGGCCGGAACCGAGGATTCCTCTCAGGGGCTGACATGGATCTTTGGGTACTTCTGGAGTCTCCCCAGGGGAGTCAGGCCTCGTCTCGAGAGGGGGCATGCACGTGCGCTTTCCTTCCAGGCTGTAGCAGCAATGTCACGCTTCCTGTCGCGTGGATCAAAGGATCTGTGATTTTCCCTCGAGGCTATCCCTCGAGGCTTTCCCACAGGGCTGTCCCACGTGCCACCGTGGTGTGAGTCGATTCTCGGCGTGAAAGATGAGCCAGTGAAGGCAAAGAGGTTCCTCTGGAATGGACTGATATATCTGGGGGACCTTTGAAATGGTGGTATGAACATGGAGTTCCTCTCGCCTTTCCTGTTGAGAGTGCCTCCTCTTGAGATGCGACGGGAACGCCGGGAATTCTTTCCCGTTGAAAGCAGGGAAAGGATCCCTCATCTCGAGCTACGAGGGGGAAACGGGGCTCCTCTGGATGTGGGCGGGACCATCGTGCTTCGTCTCGAGTGGAGACGGGTATGGCGGTGAACTTCTTGAGTTGCAGCAAGGGTGTGAAAGTCCCTTTCGAAGTTCCAGAGGTTAGGTGTCATTAGTCTCCATGCGCCTCATCGGAAATAGGCCTCATCTCACCTGGAAGGGAGAACTTCCTGGATTTTCTCGAGTTGCGGCAGGTGTTCTCGAGTTACGACAGGGACTTCAGGGACCCGCCCTGGTGGCCTCAGGAGAGGCCAGTCCCCATGCGAATTGCTAGGGGGCCTCTCGGGATTCCTCTCCCGTCGATACCAAGGCCAAAAACCTTGTGTGGAGTCAGGGCCGGAACAAAGGATTCCTCTCAGGGGCTGACATGGATCTTTGGGTACTTCTGGAGTCTCCCCAGGGGAGTCAGGCCTCCTCTCGAGTGGGGGCATGCACGTGCGCTTTCCTTCCAGGCTGTAGCAGCAATGTCACGCTTCCCGTCGCGTGGATCAAAGGATCTGTGGTTTTCCCTCGAGGCTTTCCCTCGAGGCTTTCCCACAGGGCTGTCCCACGTGCCACCGTGGTGTGAGTCGATCCTCGGCGTGAAAGATGAGCCAGTGCAGGGCAAAGAGGTTCCTCTGGAATGGACTGAGACATCTGGGGGACTCTTGGAATGGTGGTACGACCATGGAGTTCCTCTCGCCTTTCCTGTTGAGAGTGCCTCCTCTTGAGATGCGACGGGAACGCCGGGAATTCTTTCCCGTTGAAAGCAGGGAAAGGATCCCTCATCTCAAGACACGAGGGGGAAACGGGGCTCCTCTGGATGTGGGCGGGACCATCGTGCTTCCTCTCGAGTGGAGACGGGTATGGCGGTGAACTTCTTGAGTTGCAGCAAGGGTGTGAAAGACCCTTTCGAAGTTCTAGAGGTTAGGTGTCATTAGTCTCCAGACGCCTCATCGGAAATAGGCCTCATCTCGCCTGGAAGGGAGAACTTCCTGGATTTTCTCGAGTTGCGGCAGGTGTTCTCGAGTTACGACGGGGACCTCAGGGACCCGCCCTGGTGGCCTCAGGAGAGGCCAGTCCCCATGCGAGTTGCTAGAGGGCCTCTCGGGATTCCTCTCCCTTCGATACCGGGGCCAAAAACCTTGTGTGCAGTCAGGGCCGGAACCGAGGATTCCTCTGAGGGGCTGACATGGAACTTTGGGTACTTCTGGAGTCTCCCCAGGGGAGTCAGGCCTCGTCTCGAGTTGGGGCATCCACGTGCGCTTTCCGTCCAGGCTGTAGCAGCAATATCACGCTTCCCGTGGCGTGGATCAAAGGATCTGTGGTTTTCCCTCGAGGCTTTCCCTCGAGGCTTTCCCACAGGGCTGTCCCACGTGCCACCGTGGTGTGAGTCGATCCTCGGCGTGAAAGATGAGCCAGTGCAGGGCAAAGAGGTTCCTCTGGAATGGACTGAGACATCTGGGGGACTCTTGGAATGGTGGTACGACCATGGAGTTCCTCTTGCCTTTCCTGTTGAGAGTGCCTCCTCTTGAGATGCGACGGAAACGCCGGGAATTCCTTCCCGTTGAAAGCAGGGAAAGGATCCCTCATCTCGAGCTCCGAGGGGGAAACGGGGCTCCTCTGGATGTGGGCGGGACCATCGTGCTTCCTCTCGAGTGGAGACGGGTATGGCGGTGAACTTCTTGAGTTGCAGCAAGGGTGTGAAAGACCCTTTCGAAGTTCCAGAGGTAAGGTGTCATTAGTCTCCAGACGGCTCATCGGAAATAGGCCTCATCTCGCCTGGAAGAGAGAAATTCCTGGATTTTCTCGAGTTGCGGCAGGAGTTCTCGAGTTACGGCGGTGACATCAGGGACCCGCCCTGGTGGCCTCAGGAGAGGCCAGTCCCCATGCGAGTTGCTAGGGGGCCTCTCGGGATTCCTCTCCCGTCGATACCGGGGCCAAAAACCTTGTGTGGAGTCAGGGCCGGAACCGAGGATTCCTCTCAGGGGCTGACATGGATCTTTGGGTACTTCTGGAGTCTCCCCAGGGGAGTCAGGCCTCGTCTCGAGTGGGGGCATGCACGTGCGCTTTCCTTCCAGGCTGTAACACCAATGTCACGCTTCCCGTCGCGTGGATCAACGGATCTGTGGTTTTCCCTCGAGGCTTTCCCTCGAGGCTTTCCCACAGGGCTATCCCGCGTGCCATCGTGGTGTGAGTCGATCCTCGGCGTGAAAGATGAGCCAGTGCAGGGCAAAGAGGTTCCTCTGGAATGGACTGAGACATCTGGGGGACTCTTGGAATGGTGGTACGACCATGGAGTTCCTCTCGCCTTTCCTGTTGAGAGTGCCTCCTCTTGAGATGCGACGGGAACGCCGGGAATACTTTACCGTTGAAAGCAGGGAAAGGATCCCTCATATTGAGCTACGAGGGGGAAACGGGGCTCCTCTGGATGTGGGCGGGACCATCGTGCTTCCGCTCGAGTGGAGACGGGTTTGGCGGTGAACTTCTTGAGATGCAGCAAGGGTGTGAAAGACCCTTTCAAAGTTCCAGAGGTTAGGTGTGATTAGTCTCCAGACACCTCATCGGAAATAGGCCTCATCTCGCCTGGAAGGGAGAACTTCCTGGATTTTCTCGAGTTGCCGCAGGTGTTCTCGAGTTAGGACGGGGACCTCCGGGACCGGCCCTGGTGGCCTCAGGAACGGCCAGTCCCCATGCAAGTTGCTAGAGGGCCTCTCGGGATTCCTCTCCCGTCGATACCGGGGCCAAAATCCTTGTGTGGAGTCAGGGCCGGAACCGAGGATTCCTCTCAGGGGCTGACATGGATCTTTGGGTTCTTCTGGAGTCTCACCAGGGGAGTCAGGCCTCGTCTCGAGTGGGGGCATGCACGTGCGCTTTCCTTCCAGGCTGTAGCAGCAATGTCACGCTTCCCGTCGCGTGGATCAAAGGATCTGTGGTTTTCCCTCGAGCCTTTCCCACAGGGCTGTCCCACGTGCCAACGTGTTGTGAGTCGATCCTCGGCGTGAAAGATGAGCCAGTGTAGGGCAAAGAGGTTCCTCTGGAATGGACTGAGACATCTGGGGGACGCTTGGAATGGTGGTACGACCATAGAGTTCCTCTCGCCTTTCCTGTTGAGAGTGCCTCCTCTTGAGATGCGACGGGAACGCCGGGAATTCTTTCCCGTTGAAAGCAGGGAAAGGATCCCTCATCTCGAGCTGCGAGGGGGAAACGGGGCTCCTCTGGATGTGGGCGGGACTATCGTGCTTCCTCTCGAGTGGAGACGGGTATGGCGGTGAACTTCTTGAGTTGCAGCAAGGGTGTGAAAAACCCTTTCGAAGTTCCAGAGTTTAGGTGTCATTAGTCTCCAGACGCCTCATCGGAAATAGGCCTCATCTCGCCTGGAAGGGAGAACTTCCTGGATTTTCTCGAGTTGCGGCAGGTGTTCTCGAGTTACGACGGGGACCTCAGGGACCCGCCCTGGTGGCCTCAGGAGAGGCCAGTCCCCATGAGACTTGCTAGGGGGCCTCTCGGGATTCCTCTCCCGTCGATACCGGGGCCAAAAACCTTGTGTGGAGTCAGGGCCGGAACCGAGGATTCCTCTCAGGGGCTGACATGGATCTTTGGGTACTTCTGGAGTCTCCCAAGCGGTGTCAGGTCTCGTCTCGTGTGGGGGCATGCACGTGCGCTTTCCTTCCAGGCTGTAACAGCAATGTCACGCTTCCCGTCGCGTGGATCAAAGGATCTGTGGTTTTCCCTCGAGGCTTTCCCACAGGGCTGTCCCGCGTGCCATCGTGGTGTGAGTCGATCCTCGGCGTGAAAGATGAGCCAGTGCAGGGCAAAGAGGTTCCTCTGGAATGGACTGAGACATCTGGCGGACTCTTGGAATGGTGGTACGACCATAGAGTTCCTCTCGCCTTTCCTGTTGAGAGTGCCTCCTCTTGAGATGCGACGGGAACGCCGGGAATTCTTTCCCGTTGAAAGCAGGGAAAGGATCCCTCATCTCGAGCTACGAGGGGGAAACGGGGCTCCTCTGGATGTGGGCGGGACCATCGTGCTTCCTCTCGAGTGGAGACGGGTATGGCGGTGAACTTCTTGAGTTGCAGCAAGGGTGTGAAAGACCCTTTCGAAGTTCCAGAGGTTAGGTGTCATTAGTCTCCAGAAGCCTCATCGGAAATAGGCCTCATCTCGCCTGGAAGGGAGAACTTCCTGGATTTTCTCGAGTTGCGGCAGGTGTTCTCGAGTTACGACGGGGACCTCAGGGACCCGCCCTGGTGGCCTCAGGAACGGCCAGTCCCCATGCGAGTTGCTAGGGGGCCTCTCGAGATTCCTCTCCCGTCGATACCGGGGCCAAAAACCTTGTGTGGAGTCAGGGCCGGAACCGAGGATTCCTCTCAGGGGCTGACATGGATCTTTGGGTACTTCTGGAGTCTCCCCAGGGGAGTCAGGCCTCGTCTCGAGTGGGGGCATGCACGTGCACTTTCCTTCCAGGCTGTAGCATCAATGTCACGCTTCCCGTCGCGTGGATCAAAGGATCTGTGGTTTTCCCTCGAGGCTTTCCCTCGAGGCTTTCCCACAGGGCTGTCCCACGTGCCACGGTGGTGTGAGTCGATCCTCGGCGTGAAAGATGAGCCAGTACATGGCAAAGAGGTTCCTCTGGAATGGACTGAGACATCTGGGGGACTCTTGGAATGGTGGTACGACCATAGAGTTCCTCTCGCCTTTCCTGTTGAGAATGCCTCCAGTTGAGATGCTACGGGAACGCCGGGAATTCTTTCCCGTTGAAAGCAGGGAAAGGATCCCTCATCTCGAGCTACGAGGGGGAAACGGGACTCCTCTGGATGTGGGCGGGACCATCGTGCTTCCTCTCGAGTGGAGACGGGTATGGCGGTGAACTTCTTGAGTTCCAGCAAGGGTGTGAAAGACCCTTTCGAAGTTCCAGAGGTTAGGTGTCATTAGTCTCCAGACGCCTCATCGGAAATAGGCCTCATCTCGCCTGGAAGGGAGAACTTCCTGGATTTTCTCGAGTTGCGGCAGGTGTTCTCGTGTTACGACGGGGACCTCAGGGACCCTCCCTGGTGGCCTCAGGAGAGGCCAGTCCCCATGAGAGTTGCTAGGGGGCCTCTCGGGATTCCTCTCCCGTCGATACCGGAGCCAAAAACCTTGTGTGGAGTCAGGGCCGGAACCGAGGATTCCTCTCAGGGGCTGACATGGATCTTTGGGTACTTCTGGAGTCTCCCCAGGGGAGTCAGGCCTCGTCTCGAGAGGGGGCATGCACGTGCGCTTTCCTTCCAGGCTGTAGCAGCAATGTCACGCTTCCCGTCGCGTGGATCAAAGGATCTGTGATTTTCCCTCGAGGCTATCCCTCGAGGCTTTCCCACAGGGCTGTCCCACGTGCCACCGTGGTGTGAGTCGATTCTCGGCGTGAAAGATGAGCCAGTGAAGGCAAAGAGGTTCCTCTGGAATGGACTGATATATCTGGGGGACCTTTGAAATGGTGGTATGAACATGGAGTTCCTCTCGCCTTTCCTGTTGAGAGTGCCTCCTCTTGAGATGCGACGGGAACGCCGGGAATTCTTTCCCGTTGAAAGCAGGGAAAGGATCCCTCATCTCGAGCTACGAGGGGGAAACGGGGCTCCTCTGGATGTGGGCGGGACCATCGTGCTTCGTCTCGAGTGGAGACGGGTATGGCGGTGAACTTCTTGAGTTGCAGCAAGGGTGTGAAAGTCCCTTTCGAAGTTCCAGAGGTTAGGTGTCATTAGTCTCCATGCGCCTCATCGGAAATAGGCCTCATCTCACCTGGAAGGGAGAACTTCCTGGATTTTCTCGAGTTGCGGCAGGTGTTCTCGAGTTACGACAGGGACTTCAGGGACCCGCCCTGGTGGCCTCAGGAGAGGCCAGTCCCCATGCGAATTGCTAGGGGGCCTCTCGGGATTCCTCTCCCGTCGATACCAAGGCCAAAAACCTTGTGTGGAGTCAGGGCCGGAACAAAGGATTCCTCTCAGGGGCTGACATGGATCTTTGGGTACTTCTGGAGTCTCCCCAGGGGAGTCAGGCCTCCTCTCGAGTGGGGGCATGCACGTGCGCTTTCCTTCCAGGCTGTAGCAGCAATGTCACGCTTCCCGTCGCGTGGATCAAAGGATCTGTGGTTTTCCCTCGAGGCTTTCCCTCGAGGCTTTCCCACAGGGCTGTCCCACGTGCCACCGTGGTGTGAGTCGATCCTCGGCGTGAAAGATGAGCCAGTGCAGGGCAAAGAGGTTCCTCTGGAATGGACTGAGACATCTGGGGGACTCTTGGAATGGTGGTACGACCATGGAGTTCCTCTCGCCTTTCCTGTTGAGAGTGCCTCCTCTTGAGATGCGACGGGAACGCCGGGAATTCTTTCCCGTTGAAAGCAGGGAAAGGATCCCTCATCTCGAGACACGAGGGGGAAACGGGGCTCCTCTGGATGTGGGCGGGACCATCGTGCTTCCTCTCGAGTGGAGACGGGTATGGCGGTGAACTTCTTGAGTTGCAGCAAGGGTGTGAAAGACCCTTTCGAAGTTCCAGAGGTTAGGTGTCATTATTCTCCAGACGCCTCATCGGAAATAGGCCTCATCTCGCCTGGAAGGGAGAACTTCCTGGATTTTCTCGAGTTGCGGCAGGTGTTCTCGAGTTACGACGGGGACCTCAGGGACCCGCCCTGGTGGCCTCAGGAGAGGCCAGTCCCCATGCGAGTTGCTAGAGGGCCTCTCGGGATTCCTCTCCCTTCGATACCGGGGCCAAAAACCTTGTGTGCAGTCAGGGCCGGAACCGAGGATTCCTCTCAGGGGCTGACATGGAACTTTGGGTACTTCTGGAGTCTCCCCAGGGGAGTCAGGCCTCGTCTCGAGTTGGGGCATCCACGTGCGCTTTCCGTCCAGGCTGTAGCAGCAATATCACGCTTCCCGTGGCGTGGATCAAAGGATCTGTGGTTTTCCCTCGAGGCTTTCCCTCGAGGCTTTCCCACAAGGCTGTCCCACGTGCCACCGTGGTGTGAGTCGATCCTCGGCGTGAAAGATGAGCCAGTGCAGGGCAAAGAGGTTCCTCTGGAATGGACTGAGACATCTGGGGGACTCTTGGAATGGTGGTACGACCATGGAGTTCCTCTTGCCTTTCCTGTTGAGAGTGCCTCCTCTTGAGATGCGACGGAAACGCCGGGAATTCTTTCCCGTTGAAAGCAGGGAAAGGATCCCTCATCTCGAGCTCCGAGGGGGAAACGGGGCTCCTCTGGATGTGGGCGGGACCATCGTGCTTCCTCTCGAGTGGAGACGGGTATGGCGGTGAACTTCTTGAGTTGCAGCAAGGGTGTGAAAGACCCTTTCGAAGTTCCAGAGGTTAGGTGTCATTAGTCTCCAGACGCCTCATCGGAAATAGGCCTCATCTCGCCTGGAAGGGAGAACTTCCTGGATTTTCTCGAGTTGCGGCAGCTGTTCTCGAGTTACGACGGGGACCTCAGGGACCCGCCCTGGTGGCCTCAGGAGAGGCCAGTCCCCATGCGAGTTGCTAGGGGGCCTCTCGGGATTCCTCTCCCGTCGATACCGGGGCCAAAAACCTTGTGTGCAGTCAGGGCCGGAACCGAGGATTCCTGTCAGGGGCTGACATGGATCTTTGGGTACTTGTGGAGTCTCCCCAGGGGAGTCAGGCCTCGTCTCGAGTGGGGGCATGCACGTGCGCTTTCCTTCCAGGCTGTAGCAGCAATGTCACGCTTCCCGTGGCGTGGATCAAAGGATCTGTGGTTTTCCCTCGAGGCTTTCCCACAGGGCTGTCCCACGTGCCACCGTGGTGTGAGTCGATCCTCGGCGTGAAAGATGAGCCCGTGCAGGGCAAAGAGTTTCCTCTGGAATGGACTGAGACATCTGGGGGACTCTTGGAATGGTGGTACGACCATGGAGTTCCTCTTGCCTTTCCTGCTGAGAGTGCCTCCTCTTGAGATGCGTCGGGAACGCCGGGAATTCTTTCCCGTTGAAAGCAGGGAAAGGATCCCTCATATCGAACTACGAGGGGGAAACGGGGCTCCTCTGGATGTGGGCGGGACCATAGTGCTTCCTCTCGAGTGGAGACGGGTATGGAGGTGAACATCTTGAGTTGCAGCAAGGGTGTGAAAGACCCTTTCGAAGTTCCAGAGGTTAGGTGTCATTAGTCTCCTGACACCTCATCGGAAATAGGCCTCATCTCGCCTGGAAGGGAGAACTTCCTGGATTTTCTCGAGTTGCGGCAGGTGTTCTCGAGTTACGACGGGGACCTCAGGGACACGCCCTGGTGGCCTCAGGAGAGGCCAGTCCCCATGCGAGTTGCTAGGAGGCCTCTCGGGATTCCTCTCCCGTCGATACCGGAGCCAAAAACCTTGTGTGGAGTCAGGGCCGGAACCGAGGATTCCTCTCAGGGGCTGACATGGATCTTTGGGTACTTCTGGAGTCTCCCCAGGGGAGTCAGGCCTCGTCTCGAGTGGGGGCATGCACGTGCGCTTTCCTTCCAGGCTGTAGTAGCAATGTCACACTTCCCGTGGCGTGGATCAAAGGATCTGTGGTTTTCACTCTAGGCTTTCCCTCGAGGCTTTCCCACAGGGCTGTCCCACGTGCCACCGTGGTGTGAGTCGATCCTCGGCGTGAAAGATTAGCCAGTGCAGGGCAAAGAGGTTCCTCTGGAATGGACTGCAACATCTGGGGGACTCTTGGAATGGTGGTACGACCATGGAGTTCCTCTCGCCTTTCCTGTTGAGAGTGCCTCCTCTTGAGATGCGATGGGAACGCCGGGAATTCTTTCCCGTTGAAAGCAGGGAAAGGATCCCTCATCTCGAGCTACGAGGGGGAAACGGGGCTCCTCTGGATGTGGGCCGGACCATCGTGCTTCCTCTCGAGTGGAGACACGTATGGCGGTGAACTTCTTGAGTTGCAGAAAGGGTGTGAAAGACCCTTTCGAAGTTCCAGAGGTTAGGTGTCATTAGTCTCCAGACGCCTCATCGGAAATAGGCCTCATCTCGCCTGGAAGGGAGAACTTCCTGGATTTTCTCGAGTTGCGGCAGGTGTTCTCGAGTTACGACGGGGACCTCAGGGACCCGCCCTGGTGGCCTCAGGAGAGGCCAGTCCCCATGAGAGTTGCTAGGGGGCCTCTCGGGATTCCTCTCCCGTCGATACCGGAGCCAAAAACCTTGTGTGGAGTCAGGGCCGGAACCGAGGATTCCTCTCAGGGGCTGACATGGATCTTTGGGTACTTCTGGAGTCTCCCCAGGGGAGTCAGGCCTCGTCTCGAGTGGGGGCATGCACGTGCACTTTCCTTCCAGGCTGTAGCAGCAATGTCACGCTTCCCGTCGCGTGGATCAAAGGATCTGTGGTTTTCCCTCGAGGCTTTCCCACAGGGCTGTCCCACGTGCCACCGTGGTGTGAGTCGATCCTCGGCGTGAAAGATGAGCCAGTGCAGGGCAAAGAGGTTCCTCTGGAATGGACTGAGACATCTGGGGGACTCTTGGAATGGTGGTACGACCATGGAGTTCCTCTCGCCTTTCCTGTTGAGAGTGCCTCCTCTTGAGATGCGAAGGGAAAGCCGGGAATTCTTTCCCGTTGAAAGCAGGGAAAGGATCTCTCATCTCGAGCTACGAGGGGGAAACGGGGCTCCTCTGGATGTGGGCGGGACCATCGTGCTTCCTCTCGAGTGGAGACGGGTATGGCGGTGAACTTCTTGAGTTGCAGCAAGGGTGTGAAAGACCCTTTCGAAGTTCCAGAGATTAGGTGTCATTTGTCTCCAGACGCCTCATCGGTAATAGGCCTCATCTCGCCTGGAAGGGAGAACTTCCTGGATTTTCTCGAGTTGTGGCAGGTGTTCTCGAGTTACGACGGGGACCTCAGGGACCCGCCCTGGTGCCCTCAGGAGAGGCCAGTCCCCATGCGAGTTGCTAGGGGGCCTCTCGGGATTCCTCTCCCGTCGATACCGGGGCCAAAAACCTTGTGTGGAGTCAGGGCCGGAACCGAGGATTACTCTCAGGGGCTGACATGGATCTTTGGGTACTTCTGGAGTCTCCCCAGGGGAGTCAGGCCTCGTCTCGAGTGGGGGTATGCACGTGCGCATTCCTTCCAGGCTGTAGCAGCAATGTCACGCTTCCCGTCGCGTGGATCAAAGGATCTGATATTTTCCCTCGAAGCTTTCCCTCGAGGCTTTCCAACAGGGCTGTCCCACGTGCCACCGTGGTGTGAGTCGATCCTCGGCGTGAAAGATGAGCCAGTGCAGGGCAAAGAGGTTCCTCTGGAATGGACTGAGACATCTGGGGGACTCTTGGAATGGTGGTACGACCATGGAGTTCCTCTCGCCTTTCCTGTTGAGAGTGCCTCCCCTTGAGATGCGACGGGAATGCCGGGAATTCTTTCCCGTTGAAAGCAGGGAAAGGATCCCTCATCTCGAGCTACGAGGGGGAAACGGGGCTCCTCTGGATGTGGGCGGGACCATCGTGCTTCCTCTCGAGTGGAGACGGGTATGGCGGTGAACTTCTTGAGTTGCAGCAAGGGTGTGAAAGACCCTTTCGACCTTCCAGAGGTTAGGTGTCATTAGTCTCCAGACGCCTCATCGGAAATAGGCCTCATCTCGCCTGGAAGGGAGAACTTCCTGGATTTTCTCGAGTTGCGGCAGGTGTTCTCGAGTTACGACGGAGACCTCAGGGACCCGCCCTGGTGGCCTCAGGAAAGGCCAGTCTCCATGCGAGTTGCTAGGGGGCCTCTCGGGATTCCTCTCCCGTCGATACCGGGGCCAAAAACCTTGTGTGGAGTCAGGGCCGGAACCGAGGATTCCTCTCAGGGGCTGACATGGATCTTTGGGTACTTCTGGAGTCTCCCCAGGGGAGTCAGGCCTCGTCTCGAGTGGGGGCATGCACGTGCGCTTTCCTTCCAGGCTGTAGCAGCAATGTCACGCTTCCCGTCGCTTGGATTAAAGGATCTGTGGTTTTCCCTCGAGGCTTTCCCTCGAGGCTTTCCCACAGGGCTGTCCCTCGTGCCACCGTGGTGTGAGTCGATCCTCGGCGTGAAAGATGAGCCAGTGCAGGGCAAAGAGGTTCCTCTTTAATGGACTGAGACATCTGGGGGACTTCTGGAATGGTGCTATGACCATGGAGTTCCTATCGCCTTTCCTGTTGAGAATGCCTCCTCCTGAGATGCGATGGGAAAGCCTGGAATTCTTTCCCGTTAAAAGCAGGGAAAGGATCCCTCATCTCGAGCTACGAGGGGGAAACGGGGCTCCTCTGGATGTGGGCGGGACCATCGTGCTTTCTCTCGAGTGGAGACGGGTATGGCGGTGAACTTCTTGAGTTGCAGCAAGGGTGTGAATGACCCTTTCGAAGTTCCAGAGGTTAGGTGTCATTAGTCTCCAGACGCCTCATCGGAAATAGGCCTCATCTCGCCTGGAAGGGAGAACTTCCTGGATTTTCTCGAGTTGTGGCAGGTGTTCTCGAGTTACGACGGGGACCTCAGGGACCCGCCCTGGTGCCCTCAGGAGAGGCCAGTCCCCATGCGAGTTGCTAGGGGGCCTCTCGGGATTCCTCTCCCGTCGATACCGGGGCCAAAAACCTTGTGTGGAGTCAGGGCCGGAACCGAGGATTACTCTCAGGGGCTGACATGGATCTTTGGGTACTTCTGGAGTCTCCCCAGGGGAGTCAGGCCTCGTCTCGAGTGGGGGCATGCACGTGCGCATTCCTTCCAGGCTGTAGCAGCAATGTCACGCTTCCCGTCGCCTGGATCAAAGGATCTGATATTTTCCCTCGAAGCTTTCCCTCGAGGCTTTCCAACAGGGCTGTCCGACGTGCCACCGTGGTGTGAGTCGATCCTCGGCGTGAAAGATGAGCCAGTGCAGGGCAAAGAGGTTCCTCTGGAATGGACTGAGACATCTGGGGGACTCTTGGAATGGTGGTACGACCATGGAGTTCCTCTCGCCTTTCCTGTTGAGAGTGCCTCCCCTTGAGATGCGACGGGAATGCCGGGAATTCTTTCCCGTTGAAAGCAGGGAAAGGATCCCTCATCTCGAGCTACGAGGGGGAAACGGGGCTCCTCTGGATGTGGGCGGGACCATCGTGCTTCCTCTTGAGTGGAGACGGGTAAGCGGTGAACTTCTTGAGTTGCAGCAAGGGTGTGAAAGACCCTTTCGACCTTCCAGAGGTTAGGTGTCATTAGTCTCCAGACGCCTCATCGGAAATAGGCCTCATCTCGCCTGGAAGGGAGAACTTCCTGGATTTTCTCGAGTTGCGGCAGGTGTTCTCGAGTTACGACGGAGACCTCAGGGACCCGCCCTGGTGGCCTCAGGAAAGGCCAGTCTCCATGCGAGTTGCTAGGTGGCCTCTCGGGATTCCTCTCCCGTCGATACCGGGGCCAAAAACCTTGTGTGGAGTCAGGGCCGGAACCGAGGATTCCTCTCAGGGGCTGACATGGATCTTTGGGTACTTCTGGAGTCTCCCCAGGGGAGTCAGGCCTCGTCTCGAGTGGGGGCATGCACGTGCGCTTTCCTTCCAGGCTGTAGCAGCAATGTCACGCTTCCCGTCGCGTGGATTAAAGGATCTGTGGTTTTCCCTCGAGGCTTTCCCTCGAGGCTTTCCCACAGGGCTGTCCCTCGTGCCACCGTGGTGTGAGTCGATCCTCGGCGTGAAAGATGAGCCAGTGCAGGGCAAAGAGGTTCCTCTTTAATGGACTGAGACATCTGGGGGACTCCTGGAATGGTGCTACGACCATGGAGTGCCTATCGCCTTTCCTGTTGAGATTGCCTCCTCCTGAGATGCGATGGGAAAGCCTGGAATTCTTTCCCGTTAAAAGCAGGGAAAGGATCCCTCATCTCGAGCTACGAGGGGGAAACGGGGCTCCTCTGCATGTGGGCGGGACCATCGTGCTTCCTCTCGAGTGGAGACGGGTATGGCGGTGAACTTCTTGAGTTGCAGCAAGGGTGTGAATGACCCTTTCGAAGTTCCAGAGGTTAGGTGTCATTAGTCTCCAGACGCCTCATCGGAAATAGGCCTCATCTCGCCTGGAAGGGAGAACTTCCTGGAATTTCTCGAGTTGCGGCAGGAGTTCTCGAGTTACGACGGGGACCTCAGAGACCCGCCCTGGTGGCCTCAGGAAAGGCCAGTCCCCATGCGAGTTGCTAGGGGGCCTCTCGGGATTCCTCTCCCATCGAAACCTGGGCCAAAAACCTTGTGTGGAGTCAGGGCCGGAAGCGAGGATTCCTCTCAGGGGCTGACATGGATCTTTGGGTACTTCTGGAGTCTCCCCAGGGGAGTCAGGCCTCGTCTCGAGTGGGGGCATGCACGTGTGCTTTCCTTCCAGGCTGTAGCAGCAATGTCCACCTTCCCGTCGCGTAGAATAAAGGATCTGTGGTTTTCCCTCGAGGCTTTCCCTCGAGGCTTTCCCACAGGGCTGTCCCACATGCCACCGTGGTGTGAGTCGATCCTCGGCATGAAAGATGAGCCAGTCAGGGCAAAGAGGTTCCTCTGCAATGGACTGAGACATCTGGGGGACTCTTGGAATGGTGGTACGACCATGGAGTTCCTCTCGCCTTTCCTGTTGAGAGTGCCTCCTCGTGAGATTCGACGGGAACGCCGCGAATTCTTTCCCGTTGAAAGCAGGGAAAGGATCCCTCATCTCGAGCTACGAGGGGGAAACGGGGCTCCTCTGGATGTGGGCGGGACCATCGTGCTTCCTCTCGAGTGGAGACGGGTATGGCGGTGAACTTCTTGAGTTGCAGCAAGGGTGTGAAAGACCCTTTCGAAGTTCCAGAGGTTAGGTGTCATTAGTCTCCAGAGGCCTCATCGGAAATAGGCCTCATCTCGCCTGGAAGGGAGAACTTCCTGGATTTTCTCGAGTTGCGGCAGGTGTTCTCGAGTTACGACGGGGACCTCAGGGACCCGCCCTGGTGGCCTCAGGAGAGGCCAGTCCCCATGCGAGTTGCTAGGGGGCCTCTCGGGATTCCTCTCCCGTCGATACCGTGGCCAAAAACCTTGTGTGGAGTCAGGGCCGGAACCGAGGATTCCTCTCAGGGGCTGACATAGATCTTTGGGTACTTCTGGAGTCTCCCCAGGGGAGTCAGGCCTCGTCTCGAGTGGGGGCATGCACGTGCGCTTTCCTTCCAGGCTGTAGCAACAATGTCACGCCTCCCGTCGCGTGGATTAAAGGATCTGTGGTTTTCCCTCGAGGCTTTCCCTCGAGGCTTTCCCACAGGGCTGTCCCTCGTGCCACCGTGGTGTGAGTCGATCTTCGGCGTGAAAGATGAGCCAGTGCAGGGCAAAGAGGTTCCTCTTTAATGGACTGAGACATCTGGGGGACTTCTGGAATGGTGCTACGACCATGGAGTTCCTATCGCCTTTCCTGTTGAGAATGCCTCCTCCTGAGATGCGATGGGAAAGCCTGGAATTCTTTCCCGTTAAAAGCAGGGAAAGGATCCCTCATCTCGAGCTACGAGGGGGAAACGGGGCTCCTCTGGATGTGGGCGGGACCATCGTGCTTTCTCTCGAGTGGAGACGGGTATGGCGGTGAACTTCTTGAGTTGCAGCAAGGGTGTGAATGACCCTTTCGAAGTTCCAGAGGTTAGGTGTCATTAGTCTCCAGACGCCTCATCGGAAATAGGCCTCATCTCGCCTGGAAGGGAGAACTTCCTGGATTTTCTCGAGTTGGGGCAGGTGTTCTCGAGTTACGACGGGGACCTCAGGGACCCGCCCTGGTGCCCTCAGGAGAGGCCAGTCCCCATGCGAGTTGCTAGGGGTCTCTCGGGATTCCTCTCCCGTCGATACCGGGGCCAAAAACCTTGTGTGGAGTCAGGGCCGGAACCGAGGATTACTCTCAGGGGCTGACATGGATCTTTGGGTACTTCTGGAGTCTCCCCAGGGGAGTCAGGCCTCGTCTCGAGTGGGGGCATGCACGTGCGCATTCCTTCCAGGCTGTAGCAGCAATGTCACGCTTCCCGTCGCCTGGATCAAAGGATCTGATATTTTCCCTCGAAGCTTTCCCTCGAGGCTTTCCAACAGGGCTGTCCGACGTGCCACCGTGGTGTGAGTCGATCCTCGGCGTGAAAGATGAGCCAGTGCTGGGCAAAGAGGTTCCTCTGGAATGGACTGAGACATCTGGGGGACTCTTGGAATGGTGGTACGACCATGGAGTTCCTCTCGCCTTTCCTGTTGAGAGTGCCTCCCCTTGAGATGCGACGGGAATGCCGGGAATTCTTTCCCGTTGAAAGCAGGGAAAGGATCCCTCATCTCGAGCTACGAGGGGGAAACGGGGCTCCTCTGGATGTGGGCGGGACCATCGTGCTTCCTCTTGAGTGGAGACGGGTAAGCGGTGAACTTCTTGAGTTGCAGCAAGGGTGTGAAAGACCCTTTCGACCTTCCAGAGGTTAGGTGTCATTAGTCTCCAGACGCCTCATCGGAAATAGGCCTCATCTCGCCTGGAAGGGAGAACTTCCTGGATTTTCTCGAGTTGCGGCAGGTGTTCTGGAGTTACGACGGAGACCTCAGGGACCCGCCCTGGTGGCCTCAGGAAAGGCCAGTCTCCATGCGAGTTGCTAGGTGGCCTCTCGGGATTCCTCTCCCGTCGATACCGGGGCCAAAAACCTTGTGTGGAGTCAGGGCCGGAACCGAGGATTCCTCTCAGGGGCTGACATGGATCTTTGGGTACTTCTGGAGTCTCCCCAGGGGAGTCAGGCCTCGTCTCGAGTGGGGGCATGCACGTGCGCTTTCCTTCCAGGCTGTAGCAGCAATGTCACGCTTCCCGTCGCGTGGATTAAAGGATCTGTGGTTTTCCCTCGAGGCTTTCCCTCGAGGCTTTCCCACAGGGCTGTCCCTCGTGCCACCGTGGTGTGAGTCGATCCTCGGCGTGAAAGATGAGCCAGTGCAGGGCAAAGAGGTTCCTCTTTAATGGACTGAGACATCTGGGGGACTCCTGGAATGGTGCTACGACCATGGAGTTCCTATCGGCTTTCCTGTTGAGATTGCCTCCTCCTGAGATGCGATGGGAAAGCCTGGAATTCTTTCCCGTTAAAAGCAGGGAAAGGATCCCTCATCTCGAGCTACGAGGGGGAAACGGGGCTCCTCTGCATGTGGGCGGGACCATCGTGCTTCCTCTCGAGTGGAGACGGGTATGGCGGTGAACTTCTTGAGTTGCAGCAAGGGTGTGAATGACCCTTTCGAAGTTCCAGAGGTTAGGTGTCATTAGTCTCCAGACGCCTCATCGGAAATAGGCCTCATCTCGCCTGGAAGGGAGAACTTCCTGGAATTTCTCGAGTTGCGGCAGGAGTTCTCGAGTTACGACGGGGACCTCAGAGACCCGCCCTGGTGGCCTCAGGAAAGGCCAGTCCCCATGCGAGTTGCTAGGGGGCCTCTCGGGATTCCTCTCCCATCGAAACCTGGGCCAAAAACCTTGTGTGGAGTCAGGGCCGGAAGCGAGGATTCCTCTCAGGGGCTGACATGGATCTTTGGGTACTTCTGGAGTCTCCCCAGGGGAGTCAGGCCTCGTCTCGAGTGGGGGCATGCACGTGTGCTTTCCTTCCAGGCTGTAGCAGCAATGTCCACCTTCCCGTCGCGTAGAATAAAGGATCTGTGGTTTTCCCTCGAGGCTTTCCCTCGAGGCTTTCCCACAGGGCTGTCCCACATGCCACCGTGGTGTGAGTCGATCCTCGGCATGAAAGATGAGCCAGTCAGGGCAAAGAGGTTCCTCTGCAATGGACTGAGACATCTGGGGGACTCTTGGAATGGTGGTACGACCATGGAGTTCCTCTCGCCTTTCCTGTTGAGAGTGCCTCCTCGTGAGATGCGACGGGAACGCCGCGAATTCTTTCCCGTTGAAAGCAGGGAAAGGATCCCTCATCTCGAGCTACGAGGGGGAAACGGGGCTCCTCTGGATGTGGGCGGGACCATCGTGCTTCCTCTCGAGTGGAGACGGGTATGGCGGTGAACTTCTTGAGTTGCAGCAAGGGTGTGAAAGACCCTTTCGAAGTTCCAGAGGTTAGGTGTCATTAGTCTCCAAAGGCCTCATCGGAAATAGGCCTCATCTCGCCTGGAAGGGAGAACTTCCTGGATTTTCTCGAGTTGCGGCAGGTGTTCTCGAGTTACGACGGGGACCTCAGGGACCCGCCCTGGTGGCCTCAGGAGAGGCCAGTCCCCATGCGAGTTGCTAGGGGGCCTCTCGGGATTCCTCTCCCGTCGATACCGTGGCCAAAAACCTTGTGTGGAGTCAGGGCCGGAACCGAGGATTCCTCTCAGGGGCTGACATAGATCTTTGGGTACTTCTGGAGTCTCCCCAGGGGAGTCAGGCCTCGTCTCGAGTGGGGGCATGCACGTGCGCTTTCCTTCCAGGCTGTAGCAACAATGTCACGCCTCCCGTCGCGTGGATTAAAGGATCTGTGGTTTTCCCTCGAGGCTTTCCCTCGAGGCTTTCCCACAGGGCTGTCCACGTGCCACCGTGGTGTGAGTCGATCCTCGGCGTGAAAGATGAGCCAGTGCAGGGCAAAGAGGTTCCTCTTTAATGGACTGCGACATCTGGGGGACTCCTGGAATGGTGGTACGACCATGGAGTTCCTATCGCCTTTCCTGTTGAGAGTGCCTCCTCCTGAGATGCGACGGGAAAGCCTGGAATTCTTTCCCGTTAAAAGCAGGGAAAGGATCCCTCATCTCGAGCTACGAGGGGGAAACGGGGCTCCTCTGGATGTGGGCGGGACCATCGTGCTTCCTCTCGAGTGGAGACGGGTATGGCGGTGAACTTCTTGAGTTGCAGCAAGGGTGTGAAAGACCCTTTCGAAGTTCCAGAGGTTAGGTGTCATTAGTCTCCAGACGCCTCATCGGAAATAGGCCTCATCTCGCCTGGAAGGGAGAACTTCCTGGAATTTCTCGAGTTGCGGCAGGTGTTCTCGAGTTACGAAGGGGACATCAGGGAACCGCCCTGGTGTCCTCAGGAAAAGCCAGTCCCCATGCGAGTTGCTAGGGGGCCTCTAGGGATTCCTTTCCCGTCGATACCGGGGCCAAAATCCTTTTGTGGAGTCAGGGCCAGAACCGAGGATTCCACTCAGGGGCTGACATAAATCTTGGGGTACTTCTGAAGTCTCCCCAGGGGAGTCAGGCCTCGTCTCGAGTGGGGGCATGCACGTGCGCTTTCCCTCCAGGCTGTAGCAGTAATGTCACGCTTCCCGTCGCGTGAATCTAAGGATCTGTGGTTTTCCCTCAAGGCTTTCCCTCGAGGCTTTCCAACAGGGCTGTCCCACGTGCCACCGTGGTGTGAGTCGATCCTCGGCGTGAAAGATGAGCCAGTGCAGGGCAAAGAGGTTCCTCTGGAATGGACTGAGACATCTGGGGGACTCTTGGAATGGTGGTACGATCATGGAGTTCCTCTCGCCTTTCCTGTTGAGAGTGCCTCCTTTTGAGATGCGACGGGAACGCCGGGAATTCTTTCCCGTTGAAAGCAGGCAAAGGATCCCTTATCTCGAGCTACGAGGGGGAAACGGGGCTCCTCTGGATGTGGGCGGGACCATCGTGCTTCCTCTCGAGTGGAGACGGGTATGGCGGTGAACTTCTTGAGTTGCACCAAGGGTGTGAAAGGCCCTTTCGAAGTTCCCGACTTTAGGTGTCATTAGTCTACAGAGGCCTCATCGGAAATTGGCCTCATCTCGCCTAGAAGGGAGAACTTCCTGGATTTCTCGAGTTGCGGAAGGTGTTCTCCAGTTACGACGGGGACCTCAGGGACCCGCCCTGGTGGCCTCAGGAGAGGCCAGTCCCCATGCGAGTTGCTAGGGGGCCTCTCGGGATTCCTCTCCCGTCGATACCGGGGCCAAAGCCTTGTGTGGAGTCAGGGCCGGAACCGAGGATTCCTCTCAGGGGCTGACATGGATCTTTGGGTACTTCTGGAGTCTCCCCAGGGGAGTCAGGCCTCGTCTCGAGTGGGGGCATGCACGTGCGCTTTCCTTCCAGGCTGTAGCAGCAATGTCACGCTTCCCGTCGCGTGGATCAAAGGATCTGTGGTTTTCCCTCGAGGCTTTCCCTCGAGGCTTTCCCACAGGGCTGTCCCACGTGCCACCGTGGTATGAGTCGATCCTCGGCGTGAAAGATGAGCCAGTGCAGGGCAAAGAGGTTCCTCTGGAATGGACTGAGACATCTGGGGGACTCTTGGAATGGTGATACGACCATGGAGTTCCTCTCGCCTTTCCTGTTGAGAGTGCCTCCTCTTGAGATGCGACGGGAACGCTGGGAATTCTTTCCCGTTGAAAGCAGGGAAAGGATCCCTCATCTCGAGCTCCGAGGGGGAAACGGGGCTCCTCTGGATGTGGGCGGGACCATCGTGCTTCCTCTCGAGTGGAGACGGGTATGGCGGTAAACTTCTTGAGTTGCAGCAAGGGTGTGAAAGACCCTTTCGAAGTTCCAGAGGTTAGGTGTCATTAGTCTCCATACGCCTCATCGGAAATAGGCCTCATCTCGCCTGGAAGGGAGAACTTCCTGGATTTTCTCGAGTTGCGGCAGCTGTTCTCGAGTTACGACGGGGACCTCAGGGACCCGCCCTGGTGGCCTCAGGAGAGGCCAGTTCCCTTGCGACTTGCTAGGGGGCCTCTCGGGATTCCTCTCCCGTCGATACCGGGGCCAAAGCCTTGTGTGGAGTCAGGGCCGGAACCGAGGATTCCTCTCAGGGGCTGACATGGAATTTTGGGTACTTCTGGAGTCTCCCCAGGGGAGTCAGGCCTCGTCTCGAGTTGGGGCATCCACGTGCGCTTTCCGTCCAGGCTGTAGCAGCAATATCACGCTTCCCGTGGCGTGGATCAAAGGATCTGTGGTTTTCCCTCGAGGCTTTCCCTCGAGGCTTTCCCACAGGGTTGTCCCACGTGCCACCGTGGTGTGAGTCGATCCTCGGCGTGAAAGATGAGCCAGTGCAGGGCAAAGAGTTTCCTCTGGAATGGACTGAGACATCTGGGGGACTCTTGGAATGGTGGTACGACCATGGAGTTCCTCTTGCCTTTCCTGTTGAGAGTGCCTCCTCTTGAGATGCGTCGGGAACGCCGGGAATTCTTTCCCATTGAAAGCAGGGAAAGGATCCCTCATCTCGAGCTACGAGGGGGAAACGGGGCTCCTCTGGATGTGGGCGGGACCATAGTGCTTCCTCTCGAGTGGAGACGGGTATGGTGGTGAACATCTTGAGTTGCAGCAAGGGTGTGAAAGACCCTTTCGAAGTTCCTGAGGTTAGGTGTCATTAGTCTCCTGACACCTCATCGGAAATAGGCCTCATCTCGCCTGGAAGGGAGAACTTCCTGGATTTTCTCGAGTTGCGGCAGGTGTTCTCGAGTTACGACGGGGACCTCAGGGACACGCCCTGGTGGCCTGAGGAGAGGCCAGTCCCCATGCGAGTTGCTAGGAGGCCTCTCGGGATTCCTCTCCCGTCCATACCGGGGCCAAAAACCTTGTGTGCTGTCAGGGCCGGAACCGAGGATTCCTCTCAGGGGCTGACATGGATCTTTGGGTACTTCTGGAGTCTCCCCAGGGGAGTCAGGCCTCGTCTCGAGTGGGGGCATCCACGTGCGCTTTCCGTCCAGGCTGTAGCAGCAATGTCACGCTTCCCGTCGCGTGGATCAAAGGATCTGTGGTTTTCCCTCGAGGCTTTCCCACAGGGATGTCCCGCGTGCCATCGTGGTGTGAATCGATCCTCGGCGTGAAAGATGAGCCAGTGCAGGGCAAAGAGGTTCCTCTGGAATGGACTGAGACATCTGGGGGACTCTTGGAATGGTGGTACGACCATGGAGTTCCTCTTGCCTTTCCTGTTGAGAGTGCCTCCTCTTGAGATGCGACGGGAACGCCGGGAATTCTTTCCCGTTGAAAGCAGGGAAAGGATCCCTCATCTCGAGCTACGAGGGGGAAACGGGGCTCCTCTGGATGTGGGCGGGACCATCGTGCTTCCTCTCGAGTGGAGACGGGTATGGCGGTGAACTTCTTGAGTTGCAGCAAGGGTGTGAAAGACCCTTTCGAAGTTCCAGAGGTTAGGTGTCATTAGTCTCCAGGCGCCTCATCGGAAATAGGCCTCATCTCGCCTGGAAGGGAGAACTTCCTGGATTTTCTCGAGTTGCGGCAGGTGTTCTCGAGTTACGACGGGGACCTCAGGGACCCGGCCTGGTGGCCTCAGGAGAGGCCAGTCCCCATGAGAGTTGCTAGGGGGCCTCTCGGGATTCCTCTCCCGTCGATACCGGAGCCACAAACCTTCTGTGGGGTCAGGGCCGGAACCGAGGATTCCTCTCAGGGGCTGACATGGATCTTTGGGTACTTCTGGAGTCTCCCCAGGGGAGTCAGGCATCGTCTCGAGTGGGGGCATGCACGTGCGCTTTCCTTCCAGGCTGTAGTAGCAATGTCACACTTCCCGTGGCGTGGATCAAAGGATCTGTGGTTTTCCCTTTAGGCTTTCCCTCGAGGCTTTCCCACAGGGCTGTCCCACGTGCCACCGTGGTGTGAGTCGATCCTCGGCGTGAAAGATTAGCCAGTGCAGGGCAAAGAGGTTCCTCTGGAATGGACTGCGAAATCTGGGGGACTCGTGGAATGGTGGTAGGACCATGGAGTTCCTCTCGCCTTTCCTGTTGAGAGTGCCTCCTCTTGAGATGCGATGGGAACGCCGGGAATTCTTTCCCGTTGAAAGCAGGGAAAGGATCCCTCATCTCGAGCTACGAGGGGGAAACGGGGCTCCTCTGGATGTGGGCCGGACCATCGTGCTTCCTCTTGAGTGGAGACAGGTATGGCGGTGAACTTCTTGAGTTGCAGAAAGGGTGTGAAAGACCCTTTCGAAGTTCCAGAGGTTAGGTGTCATTAGTCTCCAGACGCCTCATCGGAAATAGGCCTCATCTCGCCTGGAAGGGAGAACTTCCTGGATTTTCTCGAGTTGCGGCAGGTGTTCTCGAGTTAGGACGGGGACCTCAGGCACCCGCCCTGGTGGCCTCAGGAGAGGCCAGTCCCCATGCGAGTTGCTAGGGGGCCTCTCGGGATTCCTCTCCCGTCGATACCGGGGCCAAAAACCTTGTGTGGAGTCAGGGCCGGAACCGAGGATTCCTCTCAGGGGCTAACATGGATCTTGGGGTACTTCTGAAGTCTCCCCAGGGGAGTCAAGCCTCGTCTCGAGTGGGGGCATGCACGTGCGCTTTCCCTCCAGGCTGTAGCAGCAATGTCACGCTTCCCGTCGCGTGAATCAAAGGATCTGTGTTTTTCCCTCGAGGCTTTCCCTCGAGGCTTTCCCACAGGGCTGTCCCACGTGCCACCGTGGTGTGAGTCGATCCTCGGCGTGAAAGATGAGCCAGTGCAGGGCAAAGAGGTTCCTCTGGAATGGACTGAGACATCTGGGGGACTCTTGGAATGGTGGTACGACCATGGAGTTCCTCTCGCCTTTCCTGTTGAGAGTGCCTCCTCTTGAGATGCGACGGGAACGCCGGGAATTCTTTCCCGTTGAAATCAGGGAAAGGATTCCTCATCTCGAGCTACGAGGGGGAAACGGGGCTCCTCTGGATGTGGGCGGGACCATCGTGCTTCCTCTCGAGTGGAGACGGTTATGGCGGTGAACTTCTTGAGTTGCAGCAAGGGTGTGAAAGACCCTTTCGAAGTTCCAGAGGTTAGGTGTCATTAGTCTCCAGACGCCTCATCGGAAATAGGCCTCATCTCGCCTGGAAGGGAGAACTTCCTGGATTTTCTCGAGTTGCGGCAGGTGTTCTCGAGTTACGACGGGGACCTCAGGGACCCGCCTTGGTGGCCTCAGGAGAGGCCAGTCCCCATGAGACTTGCTAGGGGGCCTCTCGGGATTCCTCTCCCGTCGATACCGGGGCCAAAAACCTTGTGTGGAGTCAGGGCCGGAACCGAGGATTCCTCTCAGGGGCTGACATGGATCTTTGGGTACTTCTGGAGTCTCCCAAGCGGTGTCAGGCCTCGCCTCGTGTGGGGGCATGCACGTGCGCTTTCCTTCCAGGCTGTAACAGCAATGTCACGCTTCCCGTCGCGTGGATCAAAGGATCTGTGGTTTTCCCTCGAGGCTTTCCCACAGGGCTGTCCCGCGTGCCATCGTGGTGTGAGTCGATCATCGGCGTGAAAGATGAGCCAGTGCAGGGCAAAGAGGTTCCTCTGGAATGGACTGAGACATCTGGGGGACTCTTGGAATGGTGGTATGACCATAGAGTTCCTCTCGCCTTTCCTGTTGAGAGTGCCTCCTCTTGAGATGCGACGGGAACGCCGGGAATTCTTTCCCGTTGAAAGCAGGGAAAGGATCCCTCATCTCGAGCTACGAGGGGGAAACGGGGCTCCTCTGGATGTGGGCGGGACCATCGTGCTTCCTCTCGAGTGGAGACGGGTATGGCGGTGAACTTCTTGAGTTGCTGCAAGGGTGTGAAAGACCCTTTCGAAGTTCCAGAGGTTAGGTGTCATTAGTCTCCAGGCGCCTCATCGGAAATAGGCCTCATCTCGCCTGGAAGGGAGAACTTCCTGGATTTTCTCGAGTTGCGGCAGGTGTTCTCGAGTTACGACGGGGACCTCAGGGACCCGCCCTGGTGGCCTCAGGAACGGCCAGTCCCAATGAAAGTTGCTAGGGGGCCTCTCGGGATTCCTCTCCCGTCGATACCGGGGCCAAAAACCTTGTGTGGAGTCAGGGCCGGAACCGAGGATTCCTCTGAGGGGCTGACATGGATCTTTGGGTACTTCTGGAGTCTCCCCAGGGGAGTCAGGCCTCGTCTCGAGTGGGGGCATGCACGTGCGCTTTCCTTCCAGCCTGTAGCAGCAATGTCACGCTTCCCGTGTCGTGGATCAAAGGATCTGTGGTTTTCCCTCGAGGCTTTCCCTCGAGGCTTTCCCACAGGGCTGTCCCACGTGCCACCGTGGTGTGAGTCGATCCTCGGCGTGAAAGATGAGCCAGTGCAGGGCAAAGAGGTTCCTCTGGAATGGACTGCGACATCTGGGGGACTCTTGGAATGGTGGTACGACCATGGAGTTCCTCTCGCCTTTCCTGTTGAGAGTGCCTCCTCTTGAGATGCGACGGGAACGCCGGGAATTCTTTCCCGTTGAAAGCAGGGAAAGGATCCCTCATCTCGAGCTGCGAGGGGGAAACGGGGCTCCTCTGGATGTGGGCGGGACCATCGTGCTTCCTCTCGAGTGGAGAAGGGTATGGCGGTGAACTTCTTGAGTTGCAGCAAGGGTGTGAAAGACCCTTTCGAAGTTCCAGAGGTAAGGTGTCATTAGTCTCCAGACGGCTCATCGGAAATAGGCCTCATCTCGCCTGGAAGAGAGAAATTCCTGGATTTTCTCGAGTTGCGGCAGGAGTTCTCGAGTTACGGCGGTGACATCAGGGACCCGCCCTGGTGGCCTCAGGAGAGGCCAGTCCCCATGCGAGTTTCTAGGGGGCCTCTCGGTATTCCTCTCCCGTCGATACCGGGGCCAAAAACCTTGTGTGGAGTCAGGGCCGGAACCGAGGATTCCTCTCAGGGGCTGACATGGATCTTTGGGTACTTCTGGAGTCTCCCCAGGGGAGTCAGGCCTCGTCTCGAGTGGGGGCATGCACGTGCGCTTTCCTTCCAGGCTGTAACAGCAATGTCACGCTTCCCGTCGTGTGGATCAACGGATCTGTGGTTTTCCCTCGAGGCTTTCCCTCGAGGCTTTCCCACAGGGCTGTCCCGCGTGCCATCGTGGTGTGAGTCGATCCTCGGCGTGAAAGATGAGCCAGTGCAGGGCAAAGAGGTTCCTCTGGAATGGACTGAGACATCTGGGGGACTCTTGGAATGGTGGTACGACCATGGAGTTCCTCTCGCCTTTCCTGTTGAGAGTGCCTCCTCTTGAGATGCGACGGGAACGCCGGGAATTCTTTACCGTTGAAAGCAGGGAAAGGATCCCTCATATCGAGCTACGAGGGGGAAACGGTGCTCCTCTGGATGTGGGCGGGACCATCGTGCTTCCGCTCGAGTGGAGACGAGTTTGGCGGTGAACTTCTTGAGTTGCAGCAAGGGTGTGAAAGACCCTTTCAAAGTTCCAGAGTTTAGGTGTCATTAGTCTCCAGACACCTCATCGGAAATAGGCCTAATCTCGCCTGGAAGGGAGAACTTCCTGGATTTTCTCGAGTTGCGGCATGTGTTCTCGAGTTAGGACGGGGACCTCCCGGACCGGCCCTGGTGGCCTGAGGAACGGCCAGTCCCCATGCAAGTTGCTAGGGGGCCTCTCGGGATTCCTCTCCCGTCGATACCGGGGCCAAAATCCTTGTGTGGAGTCATGGCCGGAACCGAGGATTCCTCTCAGGGGCTGACATGGATCTTTGGGTACTTCTGGAGTCTCACCAGGGGAGTCAGGCCTCGTCTCGAGTGGGGGCATGCACGTGCGCTTTCCTTCCAGGCTGTAGCAGCAATGTCACGCTTCCCGTCGCGTGGATCAAAGGATCCGTGGTTTTCCCTCGAGGCTTTCCCACAGGGCTGTCCCACGTGCCAACGTGGTGTGAGTCGATCCTCGGCGTGAAAGATGAGCCAGTGCAGGGCAAAGAGGTTCCTCTGGAATGGACTGAGACATCTGGGGGACTCTTGGAATGGTGGTACGACCATAGAGTTCCTCTCGCCTTTCCTGTTGAGAGTGCCTCCTCTTGAGATGCGACGGGAACGCCGGGAATTCTTTCCCGTTGAAAGCAGGGAAAGGATCCCTCATCTCGAGCTGCGAGGGGGAAACGGGGCTCCTCTGGATGTGGGCGGGACTATCGTGCTTCCTCTCGAGTGGAGACGGGTATGGCGGTGAACTTCTTGAGTTGCAGCAAGGGTGTGAAAAACCCTTTCGAAGTTCCAGAGTTTAGGTGTCATTAGTCTCCAGACGCCTCATCGGAAATAGGCCTCATCTCGCCTGGAAGGGAGAACTTCCTGGATTTTCTCGAGTTGCGGCAGGTGTTCTCGAGTTACGACGGGGACCTCAGGGACCCGCCCTGGTGGCCTCAGGAGAGGCCAGTCCCCATGAGACTTGCTAGGGGGCCTCTCGGGATTCCTCTCCCGTCGATACCGGGGCCAAAAACCTTGTGTGGATTCAGGGCCGGAACCGAGGATTCCTCTCAGGGGCTGACATGGATCTTTGGGTACTTCTGGAGTCTCCCAAGCGGTGTCAGGTCTCGTCTCGTGTGGGGGCATGCACGTGCGCTTTCCTTCCAGGCTGTAACAGCAATGTCACGCTTCCCGTCGCGTGGATCAAAGGATCTGTGGTTTTCCCTCGAGGCTTTCCCACAGGGCTGTCCCGCGTGCCATCGTGGTGTGAGTCGATCCTCGGCGTGAAAGATGAGCCAGTGCAGGGCAAAGAGGTTCCTCTGGAATGGACTGAGACATCTGGGGGACTCTTGGAATGGTGGTACGACATTAGAGTTCCTCTCGCCTTTCCTGTTGAGAGTGCCTCCTCTTGAGATGCGACGGGAACGCCGGGAATTCTTTCCCGTTGAAAGCAGGGAAAGGATCCCTCATCTCGGGCTACGAGGGGGAAACGGGGCTCCTCTGGATGTGGGCCGGACCATCGTGCTTCCTCTCGAGTGGAGACGGGTATGGCGGCGAACTTCTTGAGTTGCAGCAAGGGTGTGAAAGACCCTTTCGAAGTTCCAGAGGTTAGGTGTCATTAGTCTCCAGACGCCTCATCGGAAATAGGCCTCATCTCGCCTGGAAGGGAGAACTTCCTGGATTTTCTCGAGTTGCGGCAGGTGTTCTCGAGTTACGACGGGGACCTCAGGGACCCGCCCTGGTGGCCTCAGGAAAGGCCAGTCCCCATGCGAGTTGCTAGGGGGCCTCTCGAGATTCCTCTCCCGTCGATACCGGGGCCAAAAACCTTGTGTGGAGTCAGGGCCGGAACCGAGGATTCCTCTCAGGGGCTGACATGGATCTTTGGGTACTTCTGGAGTCTCCCCAGGGGAGTCAGGCCTCGTCTCGAGTGGGGGCATGCACGTGCACTTTCCTTCCAGGCTGTAGCAGCAATGTCACGCTTCCCTTCGCGTGGATCAAAGGATCTGTGGTTTTCCCTCGAGGCTTTCCCTCGAGGCTTTCCCACAGGGCTGTCCCACGTGCCACCGTGGTGTGAGTCGATCCTCGGCGTGAAAGATCAGCCAGTGCAGGGCAAAGAGGTTCCTCTGTAATGGACTTTGACATCTGGGGGACTCTTGGAATGGTGGTACGACCATGGAGTTCCTCTCGCCTTTCCTGTTGAGAGTGCCTCCTCTTGAGATGCGACGGGAACACCGGGAATTCTTTCCCGTTGAAAGCAGGGAAAGGATCCCTCATCTCGAGCTACGAGGGGGAAACGGGGCTCCTCTGGATGTGGGCGGGACCATCGTGCTTCCTCTCGAGTGGAGACGGGTATGGCGGTGAACTTCTTGAGTTGCAGCAAGGGTGTGAAAGACCCTTTCGAAGTTCCAAGGTTAGGTGTCATTAGTCTCCAGACGCCTCATCGGAAATAGGCCTCATCTCGCCTGGAAGGGAGAACTTCCTGGATTTTCTCGAGTTGCGGCAGGTGTTCTCGAGTTACGACGGGGACCTCAGGGACCCGCCCTGGTGGCCTCAGGAACGGCCAGTCCCCATGCGCGTTGCTAGGGGGCCTCTCGGGATTCCTCTCCCGTCGATACCGGGGCCAAAAACCTTGTGTGGAGTCAGGGCCGAAACAGAGGATTTCTCTCAGGGGCTGACATGGATCTTTGGGTACTTCTGGAGTCTCCCCAGGGGAGTCAGGCATCGTCTCGATTGGGGGCATGCACGTGCGCTTTCCTTCCAGGCTGTAGCAGCAATGTCACGCTTCCCGTCGCGTGGATCAAAGGATCTGTGGTTTTCGCTCGTGGCTTTCCCTCGAGGCTTTTCCACAGGGCTGTCCCACGTGCCACGGTGGTGTGAGTCGATCCTCGGCGTGAAAGATGAGCCAGTACAGGGCAAAGAGGTTCCTCTGGAATGGACTGAGACATCTGGGGGACTCTTGGAAAGGTGGTACGACCATAGAGTTCCTCTCGCCTTTCCTGTTGAGAATGCCTCCTGTTGAGATGCTACGGGAACGCCGGGAATTCTTTCCCGTTGAAAGCAGGGAAAGGATCCCTCATCTCGAGCTACGAGGGGGAAACGGGACTCCTCTGGATGTGGGCGGGACCATCGTGCTTCCTCTCGAGTGGAGACGGGTATGGCGGTGAACTTCTTGAGTTCCAGCAAGGGTGTGAAAGACCCTTTCGAAGTTCCAGAGTTTAGGTGTCATTAGTCTCCAGACGCCTCATCGGAAATAGGCCTCATCTCGCCTGGAAGGGAGAACTTCCTGGATTTTCTCGAGTTGCGGCAGGTGTTCTCGTGTTACGACGGGGACCTCAGGGACCCTCCCTGGTGGCCTCAGGAGAGGCCAGTCCCCATGAGAGTTGCTAGGGGGCCTCTCGGGATTCCTCTCCCGTCGATACCGGAGCCAAAAACCTTGTGTGGAGTCAGGGCCGGAACCGAGGATTCCTCTCAGGGGCTGACATGGTTCTTTGGGTACTTCTGGAGTCTCCCCAGGGGAGTCAGGCCTCGTCTCGAGAGGGGGCATGCACGTGCGCTTTCCTTCCAGGCTGTAGCAGCAATGTCACGCTTCCCGTCGCGTGGATCAAAGGATCTGTGGTTTTCCCTCGAGGCTTTCCCTCGAGGCTTTCCCACAGGGCTGTCCCACGTGCCAACGTGGTGTGAGTCGATCCTCGGCGTGAAAGATGAGCCAGTGAAGGCAAAGAGGTTCCTCTGGAATGGACTGATATATCTGGGGGACCTTTGAAATGGTGGTATGAACATGGAGTTCCTCTCGCCTTTCCTGTTGAGAGTGCCTCCTCTTGAGATGCGACGGGAACGCCGGGAATTCTTTCCCGTTGAAAGCAGGGAAAGGATCCCTCATCTCGAGCTACGAGGGGGAAACGGGGCTCCTCTGGATGTGGGCGGGACCATCGTGCTTCGTCTCGAGTGGAGACGGGTATGGCGGTGAACTTCTTGAGTTGCAGCAAGGGTGTGAAAGTCCCTTTCGAAGTTCCAGAGGTTAGGTGTCATTAGTCTCCATGCGCCTCATCGGAAATAGGCCTCATCTCACCTGGAAGGGAGAACTTCCTGGATTTTCTCGAGTAGCGGCAGGTGTTCTCGAGTTACGACAGGGACTTCAGGGACCCGCCCTGGTGGCCTCAGGAGAGGCCAGTCCCCATGCGAATTGCTAGGGGGCCTCTCGGGATTCCTCTCCCGTCGATACCGGGGCCAAAAACCTTGTGTGGAGTCAGGGCCGGAACAAAGGATTCCTCTCAGGGGCTGACATGGATCTTTGGGTACTTCTGGAGTCTCCCCAGGGGAGTCAGGCCTCGTCTCGAGTGGGGCATGCACGTGCGCTTTCCTTCCAGGCTGTAACAGCAATGTCACGCTTCCCGTCGCGTGGATCAAAGGATCTGTGGTTTTCCCTCGAGGCTTTCCCACAGGGCTGTCCCGCGTGCCATCGTGGTGTGAGTCGATCCTCGGCGTGAAAGATGAGCCAGTGCAGGGCAAAGAGGTTCCTCTGGAATGGACTGAGACATCTGGGGGACTCTTGGAATGGTGGTACGACCATAGAGTTCCTCTCGCCTTTCCTGTTGAGAGTGCCTCCTCTTGAGATGCGACGGGAACGCCGGGAATTCTTTCCCGTTGAAAGCAGGGAAAGGATCCCACATCTCGAGCTACGAGGGGGAAACGGGGCTCCTCTGGATGTGGGCGGGACCATCGTGCTTCCTCTCGAGTGGAGACGGGTATGGCGGTGAACTTCTTGAGTTGCAGCAAGGGTGTGAAAGACCCTTTCGAAGTTCCAGAGGTTAGGTGTCATTAGTCTCCAGGCGCCTCATCGGAAATAGGCCTCATCTCGCCTGAAAGGGAGAACTTCCTGGATTTTCTCGAGTTGCGGCAGGTGTTCTCGAGTTACGACGGGGACCTCAGGGACCCGGCCTGGTGGCCTCAGGAGAGGCCAGTCCCCATGAGAGTTGCTAGGGGGCCCCTCGGGATTCCTCTCCCGTCGATACCGGAGCCAAAAACCTTGTGTGGAGTCAGGGCCGGAACCGAGGATTCCTCTCAGGGGCTGACATGGATCTTTGGGTACTTCTGGAGTCTCCCCAGGGGAGTCAGGCCTCGTCTCGAGTGGGGGCATGCACGTGCGCTTTCCTTCCAGGCTGTAGTAGCAATGTCACACTTCCCGTGGCGTGGATCAAAGGATCTGTGGTTTTCCCTCTAGGCTTTCCCTCGAGGCTTTCCCACAGGGCTGTCCCACGTGCCACCGTGGTGTGAGTCGATCCTCGGCGTGAAAGATTAGCCAGTGCAGGGCAAAGAGGTTCCTCTGGAATGGACTGCGACATCTGGGGGACTCGTGGAATGTTGGTACGACCATGGAGTTCCTCTCGCCTTTCCTGTTGAGAGTGCCTCCTCTTGAGATGCGATGGGAACGCCGGGAATTCTTTCCCGTTGAAAGCAGGGAAAGGATCCCTCATCTCGAGCTACGAGGGGGAAACGGGGCTCCTCTGGATGTGGGCCGGACCATCGTGCTTCCTCTCGAGTGGAGACAGGTATGGCGGTGAACTTCTTGAGTTGCAGAAAGGGTGTGAAAGACCCTTTCGAAGTTCCAGAGGTTAGGTGTCATTAGTCTCTAGACGCCTCATCGGAAATAGGCCTCATGTCGCCTGGAAGGGAGAACTTCCTGGATTTTCTCGAGTTGCGGCAGGTGTTCTCGAGTTACGACGGGGACCTCAGGGACCCGCCCTGGTGGCCTCAGGAGAGGCCAGTCCCCATGAGAGTTGCTAGGGGGCCTCTCGGGATTCCTCTCCCTTCGATACCGGAGCCAAAAACCTTGTGTGGAGTCAGGGCCGGAACCGAGGATTCCTCTCAGGGGCTGACATGGATCTTTGGGTACTTCTGGAGTCTCCCCAGGGGAGTCAGGCCTCGTCTCGAGAGGGGGCATGCACGTGCGCTTTCCTTCCAGGCTGTAGTAGCAATGTCACACTTCCCGTGGCGTGGATCAAAGGATCTGTGGTTTTCCCTCTAGGCTTTCCCTCGAGGCTTTCCCACAGGGCTGTCCCACGTGCCACCGTGGTGTGAGTCGATCCTCGGCGTGAAAGATGAGCCAGTGCAGGGCAAAGAGGTTCCTCTGGAATGGACTGCGACATCTGGGGGACTCGTGGAATGGTGGTACGACCATGGAGTTCCTCTCGCCTTTCCTGTTGAGAGTGCCTCCTCTTGAGATGCGACGGGAACGCCGGGAATTCTTTCCCGTTGAAAGCAGGGAAAGGATCCCTCATCTCCAGCTGCGAGGGGGAAACGGGGCTCCTCTGGATGTGGGCGGGACCATCGTGCTTCCTCTCGAGTGGAGACGGGTATGGCGGTGAACTTCTTGAGTTGCAGCAAGGGTGTGAAAGACCCTTTCGAAGTTCCAGAGTTTAGGTGTCATTAGTCTCCAGAGGCCTCATCGGAAATAGGCCTCATCTCGCCTGGAAGGGAGAACTTCCTGGATTTTCTCGAGTTGCGGCAGGTGTTCTCGAGTTACGAGGCGTACCTCAGGGACCCGCCCTGGTGGCCTCAGAAGTGGCCCGTCCCCATGAGCCTTGCTAGGGGGCCTCTCGGGATTCCTCTCCCATCGATACCGGGGACAAAAACCTTGTGTGGAGTCAGGGCCGGAACCGAGGATTCCTCTCAGGGGCTGACATGGATCTTTGGGTACTTCTGGAGTCTCCCCAGGGGAGTCAGGCCTCGTCTCGAGTGGGGGCATGCACGTGCGCTTTCCTTCCAGGCTGTAGCAGCAATGTCACGCTTCCCGTGGCGTGGATCAAAGGATCTGTGGTTTTCCCTCGAGGCTTTCCCTCGAGGCTTTCCCACAGGGCTGTCCCACGTGCCACCGTGGTGTGAGTCGATCCTCGGCGTGAAAGATGAGCCAGTGCAGGGCAAAGAGATTCCTCTGGAATGGACTGAGACATCTGGGGGACTCTTGGAATGGTGGTACGACCATGGAGTTCCTCTCGCCTTTCCTGTTGAGAGTGCCTCCTCTTGAGATGCGACGGGAACGCCGGGAAATCTTTCCCGTTGAAAGCAGGGAAAGGATCGCTCATTTCGAGCTAGGAGGGGGAAACGGGGCTCCTCTGGATGTGGGCCGGACCATCGTGCTTCCTCTCGAGTGGAGACAGGTATGCCGGTGAACTTCTTGAGTTGCAGCAAGGGTGTGAAAGACCCTTTCGAAGTTCCCGAGGTTAGGTGTCATTAGTCTCCAGAAGCCTCATCGGAAATAGGCCTCATCTCGCCTGGAAGGGAGAACTTCCTGGATTTTCTCGAGTTGCGGCAGGTGTTCTCGAGTTACGACGGGGACCTCAGGGACCCGCCCTGGTGGCCTCAGGAACGGCCAGTCCCCATGCGAGTTGCTAGGGGGCCTCTCGAGATTCCTCTCCCGTCGATACCGGGGCCAAAAACCTTGTGTGGAGTCAGGGCCGGAACCGAGAATTCCTCTCAGGGGCTGACATGGATCTTTGGGAACTTCTGGAGTCTCCCCAGGGGAGTCAGGCCTCGTCTCGAGTGGGGGCATGCACGTGCACTTTCCTTCCAGGCTGTAGCAGCAATGTCACGCTTCCCGTCGCGTGGATCAAAGGATCTGTGGTTTTCCCTCGAGGCTTTCCCTCGAGGCTTTCCCACAGGGCTGTCCCACGTGCCACCGTGGTGTGAGTCGATCCTCGGCGTGAAAGATGAGCCAGTACAGGGCAAAGAGGTTCCTCTGTAATGGACTTTGACATCTGGGTGACTCTTGGAATGGTGGTACGACCATGGAGTTCCTCTCGCCTTTCCTGTTGAGAGTGCCTCCTCTTGAGATGCGACGGGAACACCAGGAATTCTTTCCCGTTGAAAAAGGGAAAGGATCCGTCATTTCGAGCTACGAGAGGGAAACGGGGCTCCTCTGGATGTGGGCCGGACCATCGTGCTTCCTCTCGAGTGGAGACGGGTATGGCGGTGAACTTCTTGAGTTGCAGCAAGGGTGTGAAAGACCCTTTCGAAGTTCCAGAGGTTAGGTGTCATTAGTCTCCAGACGCCTCATCAGAAATAGGCCTCATCTCGCCTGGAAGGGAGAACTTCCTGGATTTTCTCGAGTTGTGGCAGGTGTTCTCGAGTTACGACGGGGACCTCAGGGATCCGCCCTGGTGGCCTCAGGAGAGGCCAGTCCCCATGAGAGTTGCAAGGGGGCCTCTCGGGATTCCTCTCCCTTCGATACCGGAGCCAAAAACCTTGTGTGGAGTCAGGGCCGGAACCGAGGATTCCTCTCAGGGGCTGACATGGATCTTTGGGTACTTCTGGAGTCTCCCCAGGGGAGTCAGGCCTCGTCTCGAGAGGGGGCATGCACGTGCGCTTTCCTTCCAGGCTGTAGTAGCAATGTCACACTTCCCGTGGCGTGGATCAAAGGATCTGTGGTTTTCCCTCTAGGCTTTCCCTCGAGGCTTTCCCACAGGGCTGTCCCACGTGCCACCGTGGTGTGAGTCGATCCTCGGCGTGAAAGATGAGCCAGTGCAGGGCAAAGAGGTTCCTCTGGAATGGACTGCGACATCTGGGGCCTCGTGGAATGGTGGTACGACCATGGAGTTCCTCTCGCCTTTCCTGTTGAGAGTGCCTCCTCTTGAGATGCGACGGGAACGCCGGGAATACTTTCCCGTTGAAAGCAGGGAAAGGATCCCTCATCTCCAGCTGCGAGGGGGAAACGGGGCTCCTCTGGATGTGGGCGGGACCATCGTGCTTCCTCTCGAGTGGAGACGGGTATGGCGGTGAACTTCTTGAGTTGCAGCAAGGGTGTGAAAGACCCTTTCGAAGTTCCAGAGTTTAGGTGTCATTAGTCTCCAGAGGCCTCATCGGAAATAGGCCTCATCTCGCCTGGAAGGGAGAACTTCCTGGATTTTCTCGAGTTGCGGCAGGTGTTCTCGAGTTACGAGGCGTACCTCAGGGACCGCCCTGGTGGCCTCAGAAGTGGCCCGTCCCCATGAGCCTTGCTAGGGGGCCTCTCGGGATTCCTCTCCCATCGATACCGGGGACAAAAACCTTGTGTGGAGTCAGGGCCGGAACCGAGGATTCCTCTCAGGGGCTGACATGGATCTTTGGGTACTTCTGGAGTCTCCCCAGGGGATTCAGGCCTCGTCTCGAGTGGGGGCATGCACGTGCGCTTTCCTTCCAGGCTGTAGCAGCAATGTCACGCTTCCCGTGGCGTGGATCAAAGGATCTGTGGTTTTCCCTCGAGGCTTTCCCTCGAGGCTTTCCCACAGGGCTGTCCCACGTGCCACCGTGGTGTGAGTCGATCCTCGGCGTGAAAGATGAGCCAGTGCAGGGCAAAGAGATTCCTCTGGAATGGACTGAGACATCTGGGGGACTCTTGGAATGGTGGTACGACCATGGAGTTCCTCTCGCCTTTCCTGTTGAGAGTGCCTCCTCTTGAGATGCGACGGGAACGCCGGGAAATCTTTCCCGTTGAAAGCAGGGAAAGGATCGCTCATTTCGAGCTAGGAGGGGGAAACGGGGCTCCTCTGGATGTGGGCCGGACCATCGTGCTTCCTCTCGAGTGGAGACAGGTATGCCGGTGAACTTCTTGAGTTGCAGCAAGGGTGTGAAAGACCCTTTCGAAGTTCCCGAGGTTAGGTGTCATTAGTCTCCAGAAGCCTCATCGGAAATAGGCCTCATCTCGCCTGGAAGGGAGAACTTCCTGGATTTTCTCGAGTTGCGGCAGGTGTTCTCGAGTTACGACGGGGACCTCAGGGACCCGCCCTGGTGGCCTCAGGAACGGCCAGTCCCCATGCGAGTTGCTAGGGGGCCTCTCGAGATTCCTCTCGCGTCGATACCGGGGCCAAAAACCTTGTGTGGAGTCAGGGCCGGAACCGAGAATTCCTCTCAGGGGCTGACATGGATCTTTGGGAACTTCTGGAGTCTCCCCAGGGGAGTCAGGCCTCGTCTCGAGTGGGGGCATGCACGTGCACTTTCCTTCCAGGCTGTAGCAGCAATGTCACGCTTCCCGTCGCGTGGATCAAAGGATCTGTGGTTTTCCCTCGAGGCTTTCCCTCGAGGCTTTCCCACAGGGCTGTCCCACGTGCCACCGTGGTGTGAGTCGATCCTCGGCGTGAAAGATGAGCCAGTGCAGGGCAAAGAGGTTCCTCTGTAATGGACTTTGACATCTGGGTGACTCTTGGAATGGTGGTACGACCATGGAGTTCCTCTCGCCTTTCCTGTTGAGAGTGCCTCCTCTTGAGATGCGACGGGAACACCAGGAATTCTTTCCCGTTGAAAAAGGGAAAGGATCCGTCATTTCGAGCTACGAGAGGGAAACGGGGCTCCTCTGGATGTGGGCCGGACCATCGTGCTTCCTCTCGAGTGGAGACGGGTATGGCGGTGAACTTCTTGAGTTGCAGCAAGGGTGTGAAAGACCCTTTCGAAGTTCCAGAGGTTAGGTGTCATTAGTCTCCAGACGCCTCATCAGAAATAGGCCTCATCTCGCCTGGAAGGGAGAACTTCCTGGATTTTCTCGAGTTGCGGCAGGTGTTCTCGAGTTACGACGGGGACCTCAGGGATCCGCCCTGGTGGCCTCAGGAGAGGCCAGTCCCCATTAGAGTTGTTAGGGGGCCTCTTGGGATTCCTCTCACGTCGATACTGGGGCCAAAAACCTTGTGTGGAGTCAGGGCCGGAACCGAGGATTCCTCTCAGGGGCTGACATGGATCTTTGGGTACTTCTGGAGTCTCCCCAGGGGAGTCAGGCCTCGTCTCGAGTGGGGGCATGCACGTGCACTTTCCTTCCAGGCTGTAGCAGCAATGTCACTCTTCCCTTCGCGTGGAACAAAGGATCTGTGGTTTTCCCTCGAGGCTTTCCCTCGAGGCTTTCCCACAGGGCTGTCCCACGTGCCACTGTGGTGTGAGTCGATCCTCGGCGTGAAAGATGAGCCAGTGCAGGGCAAAGAGTTTCCTCTGGAATGGACTGAGACATCTGGGGGACTCTTGGAATGGTGGTACGACCATGGAGTTCCTCTCGCCTTTCCTGTTGAGAGTGCCTCCTTTTGAGATGCGACGGGAACGCCGGGAATTCTTTCCCGTTGAAAGCAGGGAAAGGATCCCTCATCTCGAGCTACGAGGGGGAAACGGGGCTCCTCTGGATGTGGGCGGGACCATCGTGCTTCCTCTCGAGTGGAGACGGGTACGGCGGTGAACTTCTTGAGTTGCAGCAAGGGTGTGAAAGACCCTTTCGAAGTTCCAGAGGTTAGGTGTCATTAGTCTCCAGACGCCTCATCGGAAATAGGCCTCATCTCGCCTGGAAGGGAGAACTTCCTGGATTTTCTCGAGTTTCGGCAGGTGTTCTCGAGTTACGACGGGGACCTCAGGGACCCGCCCTGGTGGCCTCAGGAACGGCCAGTCCCCATGCGACTTGCTAGGGGGCCTCTCGGGATTCCTCTCCCGTCGATACCAGGGCCAAAAACCTTGTGTGGAGTCAGGGCCGGAACAGAGGATTTCTCTCAGGGGCTGACATGGATCTTTGGGTACTTCTGGAGTCTCCCCAGGGGAGTCAGGCATCGTCTCGATTGGGGGCATGCACGTGCGCTTTCCTTCCAGGCTGTAGCAGCAATGTCACGCTTCCCGTCGCGTGGATCAAAGAATCTGTGGTTTTCGCTCGTGGCTTTCCCTCGAGGCTTTTCCACAGGGCTGTCCCACGTGCCACGGTGGTGTGAGTCGATCCTCGGCGTGAAAGATGAGCCAGTGCAGGGCAAAGAGGTTCCTCTGGAATGGACTGAGACATCTGGGGGACTCTTAGAATGGTGGTACGCCCATAGAGTTCCTCTCGCCTTTCCTGTTGAGAATGCCTACTGTTGAGATGCTACGGGAACGCCGGGAATTCTTTCCCGTTGAAAGCAGGGAAAGGATCCCTCATCTCGAGCTACAAGGGGGAAACGGGGCTCCTCTGGATGTGGGCGGGACCATCGTGCTTCCTCTCGAGTGGAGACGGGTATGGCGGTGAACTTCTTGAGTTGCAGCAAGGGTGTGAAAGACCCTTTCGAAGTTCCAGAGGTTAGGTGTCATTAGTCTCCAGACGCCTCATCGGAAATAGGCCTCATCTCGCCTGGAAGGGAGAACTTCCTGGATTTTCTCGAGTTGCGGCAGGTGTTCTCGAGTTACGACGGGGACATCAGGGACCCGCCCTGGTGGCCTCAGGAGAGGCTGGTCCTCATGCGAGTTGCTAGGGGGCCTCTCGGGATTCCTCTCCCGTCGATACCGGGGCCAAAAACCTTGTGTGGAGTCAGGGCCGGAACCGAGGATTCCTCTCAGGGGCTGACATGGATCTTTGGGTACTTCTGGAGTCTCCCCAGGGGAGTCAGGCCTCGTCTCGAGTGGGGGCATGCACGTGCGCTTTCCTTCCAGGCTGTAGCAGCAATGTCACGCTTCCCGTCGCGTGGATCAAAGGATCTGTGGTTTTCCCTCGAGGCTTTCCCTCGAGGCTTTCCCACAGGGCTGTCCCACGTGCCACCGTGGTGTGAGTCGATCCTCGGTGTGAAAGATGTGCCAGTGCAGGGCAAACAGGTTCCTCTGGAATGGACTGAGACATCTGGGGGACTCTTGGAATGGTGGTACGACCATGGAGTTCCTCTCGCCTTTCCTGTTGAGAGTGCCTCCTCTTGAGATGCGACGGGAACGCCGGGAATTCTTTCCCGTTGAAAGCAGGGAAAGGATCCCTCATCTCGAGCTACGAGGGGGAAACGGGGCTCCTCTGGATGTGGGCGGGACCATCGTGCTTCCTCTCGAGTGGAGACGGGTATGGCGGTGAACTTCTTGAGTTGCAGCAAGGGTGTGAAAGACCCTTTCGAAGTTCCAGAGGTTAGGTGTCATTAGTCTCCAGACGCCTCATCGGAAATAGGCCTCATCTCGCCTGGAAGGGAGAACTTCCTGGATTTTCTCGAGTTGCGGCAGGTGTTCTTGAGTTACGACGGGGACCTCAGGGACCCGCCCTGGTGGCCTCAGGAGAGGCCAGTCCCCATGTGAGTTGCTAGGGGGCCTCTCGGGATTCCTCTCCCGTCGATACCAGGGCCAAAAACCTTGTGTGGAGTCAGGGCCGGAACCGAGGATTCCTCTCAGGGGCTGACATAGATCTTTGGGTACTTCTGGAGTCTCCCCAGGGGAGTCAGGCCTCGTCTCGAGTGGGGGCATGCACGTGCGCTTTCCTTCCAGGCTGTAGCAGCAATGTCACGCTTCCCGTCGCGTGGATCAAAGGATCTGTGGTTTTCCCTCGAGGCTTTCCCTCGAGGCTTTCCCATAGGGCTGTCCCACGTGCCACCGTGGTGTGAGTCGATCCTCGGCGTGAAAGATGAGCCAGTGCAAGGCAAAGAGGTTCCTCTGGAATGGACTGAGACATCTGGGGGACTCTTGGAATGGTGGTACGACCATGGAGTTCCTCTCGCCTTTCCTGTTGAGAGTGCCTCCTGTTGAGATGCGACGGGAACGCCGGGAATTCTTTCCCGTTGAAAGCAGGGAAAGGATCCCTCATCTCGAGCTACGAAGGGGAAACGGGGTTCCTCTGGATGTGGGCGGGACCATCGTGCTTCCTCTCGAGTGGATACGGGTATGGCGGTGAACTTCTTGAGTTGCAGCAAGGGTGTGAAAGACCCTTTCGATGTTCCAGAGGTTAGGTGTCATTAGTCTCCAGACGCCTCATCGGAAATAGGCCTCATCTCGCCTGGAAGGGAGAACTTCCTGGATTTTCTCGAGTTGCGGCAGCTGTTCTCGAGTTACGACGGGGACCTCAGGGACCCGCCCTGGTGGCCTCAGGAGAGGCCAGTCCCCATGCGAGTTGCTAGGGGGCCTCTCGGGATTCCTCTCCCGTCGATACTGGGGCCAAAAACCTTGTGTGGAGTCAGGGCCGGAACCGAGGATTCCTCTCAGGGGCTGACACGGATCTTTGGGTACTTCTGGAGTCTCCCCAGGGGAGTCAGGCCTCGTCTCGAGTGGGGGCATGCACGTGCGCTTTCCTTCCAGGCTGTAGCAGCAATGTCACGCTTCCCGTGGCGTGGATCAAAGGATCTGTGGTTTTCCCTCGAGGCTTTCCCTCGAGGCTTTCCCACAGGGCTGTCCCACGTGCCACAGTGGTGTGAGTCGATCCTCGGCGTGAAAGATGAGCCAGTGCAGGGCAAAGAGGTTCCTCTGGAATGGACTGAGACATCTGGGGGACTCTTGGAATGGTGGTACGACCATGGTGTTCCTCTCGCCTTTCCTGTTGAGAGTGCCTCCTCTTGAGATGCGACGGGAACGCCGGGAATTCTTTCCCGTTGAAAGCAGGGAAAGGATCCCTCACTCGAGCTACGAGGGAGAAACGGGGCTCCTCTGGATGTGGGCGGGACCATCGTGCTTCCTCTCGAGTGGAGACGGGTATGGCGGTGAACTTCTTGAGTTGCAGCAAGGGTGTGAAAGACCCTTTCGAAGTTCCAGATGTTAGGTGTCATTAGTCTCCAGACGCCTCATCGGAAATAGGCCTCCTCTCGCCTGGAAGGGAGAAATCCTGGATTTTCTCGAGTTTCGGCAGGTGTTCTCGAGTTTCGACGGGAACCTCAGGGACCCGCCCTGGTGGCCTCAGGAAAGGCCAGTCCCCATGCGAGTTGTTAGGGGGCCTCTCTGGATTCCTCTCCCGTCGATACCGGGGCCAGAAACCTTGTGTGGAGTCAGGGCCGGAACCGAGGATTCCTCTCAGGGGCTGACATGGATCTTTGGGTACTTCTGGAGGTTACCCAGGGGAGTCAGGCCTCGTCTCGAGTGGGGGCATGCACGAACGCTTTTCTTCCAGGCTGTAGCAGCAATGTCACGCTTCCCGTCCCGTAGATCAAAGGATCTGTGGTTTTCCCTCGAGGCTTTCCCTCGAGACTTTCCCACAGGGCAGTCCCACGTGCCACCGTGGTGTGAGTCGATCCTCGGCATGAAAGATGAGCCAGTGCAGGGCAAAGAGGTTCCTCTGGAATGGACTGAGACATCTGGGGGACTCTTGGAATGGTGGTAGGACCATGGAGTTCCTCTCGCCTTTCCTGTTGAGAGTGCCTCCTCTTGAGATGCGACGGGAACGCCGGGAATTCTTTCCCGTTGAAAGCAGGGAAAGGATCCCTCATCTCGAGCTACGAGGGGGAAACGGGGCTCCTCTAGATGTGGGCGGGACCATCGTGCTTCCTCTCGAGTGGAGACGGGTATGGCGGTGAACTTCTTGAGTTGCAGCAAGGGGGTGAAAGACCCTTTCGAAGTTCCAGAGGTTAGGTGTCATTAGTCTCCAGACGCCTCATCGGATATAGGCCTCATCTCGCCTGGAAGGGAGAACTTCCTGGATTTTTTCTTGTTGCGGCAGGTGTTCTCGAGTTACGACGGGGACATCAGGGACCCGCCCTGGTGGCCTCAGGAGAGGCTGGTCCTCATGCGAGTTGCTAGGGGGCCTCTCGGGATTCCTCTCCCGTTGATACCGGGGCCAAAAACCTTGTGTGGAGTCAGGGCCGGAACCGAGGATTCCTCTCAGGGGCTGACATGGATCTTTGGGTACTTCTGGAGTCTCCCCAGGGGAGTCAGGCCTCGTCTCGAGTGGGGGCATGCACGTGCGCTTTCCTTCCAGGCTGTAGCAGCAATGTCACGCTTCCCGTCCCGTAGATCAAAGGATCTGTGGTTTTCCCTCGAGGCTTTCCCTCGAAGCTTTCCCACAGGGCTGTCCCACGTGCCACCGTGGTGTGAGTCGATCCTCGGTGTGAAAGATGTGCCAGTGCAGGGCGAACAGGTTCCTCTGGAATGGACTGAGACATCTGGGGGACTCTTGGAATGGTGGTACGACCATGGAGTTCCTCTCGCCTTTCCTGTTGAGAGTGCCTCCTCTTGAGATGCGACGGGAACGCCGGGAATTCTTTCCCGTTGAAAGCAGGGAAAGGATCCCTCATCTCGAGCTACGAGGGGGAAACGGGGCTCCTCTGGATGTGGGCGGGACCATCGTGCTTCCTCTCGAGTGGAGACGGGTATGGCAGTGAACTTCTTGAGTTGCAGCAAGGGTGTGAAAGACCCTTTCGAAGTTCCAGAGGTTAGGTGTCATTAATCTCCAGACGCCTCATCGGAAATAGGCCTCATCTCGCCTGGAAGGGTGAACTTCCTCGATTTTCTCGAGTTGCGGCAGGTGTTCTCGAGTTACGACGGGGACCTCAGGGACCCGCCCTGGTGGCCTCAGGAGAGGCCAGTCCCCATGAGAGTTGCTAGGGGGCCTCTCGGGATTCCTCTCCCGTCGATATCGGGGCCAAAAACCTTGTGTGAAGTCAGGGCCGGAACCGAGGATTCCTCTCAGGGGCTGACATGGATCTTTGGGTACTTCTGGAGTCTCCCCAGGGGAGTCACGCCTCGTCTCGAGTGGGGGCATGCACGTGCGCTTTCCTTTCAGGCTGTAGCAGCAATGTCACGCTTCCCGTCCCGTAGATCAAAGGATCTGTGGTTTTCCCTCGAGGCTTTCCCTCGAAGCTTTCCCACAGGGCTGTCCCACGTGCCACCGTGGTGTGAGTCGATCCTCGGTGTGAAAGATGTGCCAGTGCAGGGCAAAGAGGTTCCTCTGGAATGGACTGAGACATCTGGGGGACTCTTGGAATGGTGGTACGACCATGGAGTTCCTCTCGCCTTTCCTGTTGAGAGTGCCTCCTCTTGAGATGCGACGGGAACTTCGGGAATTCTTTCCCGTTGAAAGCAGGGAAAGGATCCCTCATCTCGAGCTACGAGGGGGAAACGGGGCTCCTCTGGATGTGGGCGGGACCATCGTGCTTCCTCTCTAGTGGAGACGGGTATGGCGGTGAACTTCTTGAGTTGCAGCAAGGGTGTGAAAGACCCTTTCGAAGTTCCAGAGGTTAGGTGTCACTAGACTCCAGACGCCTCATCGGAAATAGGCCTCTTCTCGCCTGGAAGGGAGAACTTCCTGGATTTTCTCGAGTTGCGGCAGGTGTTCTTGAGTTACGACGGGGACCTCAGGGACCCGCCCTGGTGGCCTCAGGAGAGGCCAGTCCCCATGCGAGTTGCTAGGGGCCCTCTCGGGATTCCTCTCCCGTCGATACCGGGGCCAAAAACCTTGTGTGGAGTCAGGGCCTGAACCGAGGATTCCTCTCAGGGGCTGACATGGATCTTTGGGTACTTCTGGAGGCTCCCCAGGGGAGTCAGGCCTCGTCTCGAGTGGGGGCATGCACGAACGCTTTTCTTCCAGGCTGTAGCAGCAATGTCACGCTTCCCGTCCCGTAGATCAAAGGATCTGTGGTTTTCCCTCGAGGCTTTCCCACAGGGCAGTCCCACGTGCCACCGTGGTGTGAGTCGATCCTCGGCGTGAAAGATGAGCCAGTGCAGGGCAAAGAGGTTCCTCTGGAATGGACTGAGACATCTGGGGGACTCTTGGAATGGTGGTACGACCATGGAGTTCCTCTCGCCTTTCCTGTTGAGAGTGCCTCCTCTTGAGATGTGACCGGAACACCGGGAATTCTTTCCAGTTGAAAGCAGGGAAAGGATCCCTCATTTGGAGCTACGAGGGGGAAACGGGGCTCCTCTGGATGTGGGCGGGACCATCGTGCTTCCTCTCGAGTGGAGACGGGTATGGCGGTGAACTTCTTGAGTTGCAGCAAGGGTGTGAAAGACCCTTTCGAAGTTCCAGAGGTTAGGTGTCATTAGTCTCCAGATGCCTCATCGGATATAGGCCTCATCTCGCCTGGACGGGAGAACTTCCTGGATTTTCTCGAGTTTCGGCAGGTGTTCTCGAGTTACGACGGGAACCTCAGGGACCCGCCCTGGTGGCCTCAGGAAAGGCCAGTCCCCATGCGAGTTGCTAGGGGGCCTCTCTGGATTCCTCTTCCGTCGATACCGGGGCCAAAAACCTTGTGTGGAGTCAGGCTGGAACCGAGGATTCCTCTCAGGTGCTGACATGGATCTTTGGGTACTTCTGGAGTCTCCCCAGGGGAGTCAGGCCTCGTCTCGAGTGGGGGCATGCACGAACGCTTTTCTTCCAGGCTGTAGCAGCAATGTCACGCTTCCCGTCCCGTAGATCAAAGGATCTGTGGTTTTCCCTCGAGGCTTTCCCTCGAGGCTTTCCCACAGGGCTGTCCCACGTGCCACCGTGGTGTGAGTCGATCCTCGGCGTGAAAGATGAGCCAGTGCAGGGCAAAGAGGTTCCTCTGGAATGGACTGAGACATCTGGGGGACTCTTGGAATGGTGGTACGACCATGGAGTTCCTCTCGCCTTTCCTGTTGAGAGTGCCTCCTCTTGAGATGTGACCGGAACACCAGGAATTCTTTCCCGTTGAAAGCAGGGAAAGGATCCCTCATTTAGAGCTAGGAGGGGGAAACGGGGCTCCTCTGGATGTGGGCGGGACCATCGTGCTTCCTCTCGAGTGGAGACGGGTATGGCGGTGAACTTCTTGAGTTGCAGCAAGGGTGTGAAAGACCCTTTCGAAGTTCCAGAAGTTAGGTGTCATTAGTCTCCAGACGCCTCATCGGAAATAGGCCTCATCTTGCCTGGAAGGGAGAACTTCCTGGATTTTCTCGAGTTGCGGCAGGTGTTCTCGAGTTATGACTGGAACCTCAGGGTCCCGACCTGGTGGCCTCTGGAAAGGCCAGTCCCCATTCGAGTTGCTAGGGGGCCTCTCTGGATTCCTCTTCCGTCGATACCGTGGCCAAAAACCTTGTGTGGAGTCAGGCTGGAACCGAGGATTCCTCTCAGGGGCTGACATGGATCTTTGGGTACTTCTGGAATCTCCCCAGGGGAGTCAGGCCTCGTCTCGAGAGGGGGCATGCACGTGCGCTTTCCTTCCAGGCTGTAGCAGCATTGTCACGCTTCCCGTCGCGTGGATCAAAGGATCTGTGGTTTTCCCTCGAGGCTTTCCCTCGAGGCTTTCCCAGAGGGCTGTCCCACGTGCCACCGTGGTGTGAGTCGATCCTCGGCGTGAAAGATGAGCCAGTGCAGGGCAAAGAGGTTCCTCTGGAATGGACTGAGACATCTGGGGGACTCTTGGAATGGTGGTACGACCATGGAGTTCCTCTCGCCTTTCCTGTTGAGAGTGCCTCCTCTTGAGATGCGACGGGAACGCTGGGAATTCTTTCCCGTTGAAAGCAGGGAAAGGATCCCTCATCTCGAGCTACGAGGGGGAAACGGGGCTCCTCTGGATGTGGGCGGGACCATCGTGCTTCCTCTCGAGTGGAGACGGGTATGGCGGTGAACTTCTTGAGTTGCAGCAAGGGTGTGAAAGACCCTTTCGAAGTTCCAGAGGTTAGGTGTCATTAGTCTCCAGACGCCTCATCGGAAATAGGCCTCATCTCGCCTGGAAGGAAGATCCTCCTGGATTTTCTCGAGTTGCGGCAGGTGTTCTCGAGTTACGACGGGGACATCAGGGACCCGCCCTGGTGGCCTCAGGAGAGGCCAGTCCTCATGCGAGTTGCTAGCGGGCCTCTCGGGATTACTCTCCCGTCGATACCGGGGCCAAAAACCTTGTGTAGAGTCAGGGCCGGAACCGAGGATTCCTCTCAGGGGCTGACATGGATCTTTGGGTACTTCTGGAGTCTCCCCAGGGGAGTGAGGCCTCGTCTCGAGTGGGGGCATGCACGTGCGCTTTCCTTCCAGGCTGTAGCAGCAATGTCACGCTTCCCGTCGCGTGGATCAAAGGATCTGTGGTTTTCCCTCGAGGCTTTCCCTCGAGGCTTTCCCACAGGGCTGTCCCACGTGCCACCGTGGTGTGAGCTGATCCTCGGCGTGAAAGATGAGCCAGTGCAGGCCAAAGAGGTTCCTCTGGAATGGACTGAGACATCTGGGGGACTCTTGGAATGGTGGTACGACCATGGAGTTCCTCTCGCCTTTCCTGTTGAGAGTGCCTCCTCTTGAGATGCGACGGGAACGCCGGGAATTCTTTCCCATTGAAAGCAGGGAAAGGATCCCTCATCTCGAGCTACGAGGGGGAAACGGGGCTCCTCTGGATGTGGGCGGGACCATCGTGCTTCCTCTCGAGTGGAGACGGGTATGGCGGTGAACTTCTTGAGTTGCAGCAAGGGTGTGAAAGACCCTTTCGAAGTTCCAGAGGTTAGGTGTCATTAGTCTCCAGACGCCTCATCGGAAATAGGCCTCATCTCGCCTGGAAGGGAGAACTTCCTGGATTTTCTCGAGTTGCGGCAGGTGTTCTCGAGTTACGACGGGGACCTCAGGGACCCGCCCTGGTGGCCTCAGGAGAGGCCAGTCCCCATGCTAGTTGCTAGGGGGCCTCTCGGGATTCCTCTCCCGTCGATACCGGGGCCAAAAGCCTTGTGTGGAGTCAGGGCCGGAACCGAGGATTCCTCTCAGGTGCTGACATGGATCTTTGGGTACTTCTGGAGTCTCCCCAGGGGAGTCAGGCCTCGTCTCGAGTGGGGGCATGCACGTGCGCTTTCCTTCCAGGCTGTAGCAGCAATGTCACGCTTCCCGTGGCATGGATCAAAGGATCTGTGGTTTTCCCTCGAGGCTTTCCCTCGAGGCTTTCCCACAGGTCTTTCCCTCGTGCCACTGTGGTGTGAGTCGATCCTCGGCGTGAAAGATCAGCCAGTGCAGGGCAAAGAGGTTCCTCTGGAATGGACTGAGACATCTGGGGGACTCTTGGAATGGTGGTAGGACCATGGAGTTCCTCTCGACTTTCCTGTTGAGAGTGCCTCCTCTTGAGATGCGACGGGAACGCCGGGAATTCTTTCCCGTTGAAAGCAGGGAAAGGATCCCTCATCTCGAGCTACGAGGGGGAAACGGGGCTCCTCTGGATGTGGGCGGGACCATCGTACTTCCTCTCGAGTGGAGACGGGTATGGCGGTGAACTTCTTGAGTTGCAGCAAGGGGGTGAAAGACCCTTTCGAAGTTCCAGAGGTTAGGTGTCATTAGTCTCCAGACGCCTCATCGGATATAGGCCTCATCTCGCCTGGAAGGGAGAACTTCCTGGATTTTCTCGAGTTGCGACAGGTGTTCTCGAGTTACGACGGGGACATCAGGGACCCGCCCTGGTGGCCTCAGGAGAGGCTGGTCCTCATGCGAGTTGCTAGGGGGCCTCTCGGGATTCCTCTCCCGTCGATACCGGGGCCAAAAACCTTGTGTGGAGTCAGGGCCGGAACCGAGGATTCCTCTCAGGGGCTGACATGGATCTTTGGGTACTTCTGGAGTCTCCCCAGGGGAGTCAGGCCTCGTCTCGAGTGGGGGCATGCACGTGCGCTTTCCTTCCAGGCTGTAGCAGCAATGTCACGCTTCCCGTGGCGTGGATCAAAGGATCTGTGGTTTTCCCTCGAGGCTTTCCCTCGAGGCTTTCCCACAGGGCTGTCCCACGTGCCACCGTGGTGTGAGCCGATACTCGGCGTGAAAGATGAGCCAGTGCAGGCCAAAGAGGTTCCTCTGGAATGGACTGAGACATCTGGGGGACTCTTGGAATGGTGGTACGACCATGGAGTTCCTCTCGCCTTTCCTGTTGAGAGTGCCTCCTCTTGAGATGCGACGGGAACGCCGGGAATTCTTTCCCATTGAAAGCAGGGAAAGGATCCCTCATCTCGAGCTACGAGGGGGAAACGGGGCTCCTCTGGATGTGGGCGGGACCATCGTGCTTCCTCTCGAGTGGAGACGGGTATGGCGGTGAACTTCTTGAGTTGCAGCAAGGGTGTGAAAGACCCTTTCGAAGTTCCAGAGGTTAGGTGTCATTAGTCTCCAGACGCCTCATCGGAAATAGGCCTCATCTCGCCTGGAAGGGAGAACTTCCTGGATTTTCTCGAGTTGCGGCAGGTGTTCTCGAGTTACGACGGGGACCTCAGGGACCCGCCCTGGTGGCCTCAGGAGAGGCCAGTCCCCATGCTAGTTGCTAGGGGGCCTCTCGGGATTCCTCTCCCGTCGATACCGGGGCCAAAAGCCTTGTGTGGAGTCAGGGCCGGAACCGAGGATTCCTCTCAGGTGCTGACATGGATCTTTGGGTACTTCTGGAGTCTCCCCAGGGGAGTCAGGCCTCGTCTCGAGTGGGGGCATGCACGTGCGCTTTCCTTCCAGGCTGTAGCAGCAATGTCACGCTTCCCGTGGCATGGATCAAAGGATCTGTGGTTTTCCCTCGAGGCTTTCCCTCGAGGCTTTCCCACAGGTCTTTCCCTCGTGCCACTGTGGTGTGAGTCGATCCTCGGCGTGAAAGATCAGCCAGTGCAGGGCAAAGAGGTTCCTCTGGAATGGACTGAGACATCTGGGGGACTCTTGGAATGGTGGTAGGACCATGGAGTTCCTCTCGACTTTCCTGTTGAGAGTGCCTCCTCTTGAGATGCGACGGGAACGCCGGGAATTCTTTCCCGTTGAAAGCAGGGAAAGGATCCCTCATCTCGAGCTACGAGGGGGAAACGGGGCTCCTCTGGATGTGGGCGGGACCATCGTACTTCCTCTCGAGTGGAGACGGGTATGGCGGTGAACTTCTTGAGTTGCAGCAAGGGGGTGAAAGACCCTTTCGAAGTTCCAGAGGTTAGGTGTCATTAGTCTCCAGACGCCTCATCGGATATAGGCCTCATCTCGCCTGGAAGGGAGAACTTCCTGGATTTTCTCGAGTTGCGACAGGTGTTCTCGAGTTACGACGGGGACATCAGGGACCCGCCCTGGTGGCCTCAGGAGAGGCTGGTCCTCATGCGAGTTGCTAGGGGGCCTCTCGGGATTCCTCTCCCGTCGATACCGGGGCCAAAAACCTTGTGTGGAGTCAGGGCTGGAACCGAGGATTCCTCTCAGGGGCTGACATGGATCTTTGGGTACTTCTGGAGTCTCCCCAGGGGAGTCAGGCCTCGTCTCGAGTGGGGGCATGCACGTGCGCTTTCCTTCCAGGCTGTAGCAGCAATGTCACGCTTCCCGTGGCGTGGATCAAAGGATCTGTGGTTTTCCCTCGAGGCTTTCCCTCGAGGCTTTCCCACAGGGCTGTCCCACGTGCCACCGTGGTGTGAGCCGATACTCGGCGTGAAAGATGAGCCAGTGCAGGCCAAAGAGGTTCCTCTGGAATGGACTGAGACATCTGGGGGACTCTTGGAATGGTGGTACGACCATGGAGTTCCTCTCGCCTTTCCTGTTGAGAGTGCCTCCTCTTGAGATGCGACGGTAACGCTGGGAATTCTTTCCCGTTGAAAGCAGGGAAAGGATCCCTCATCTCGAGCTACGAGGGGGAAACGGGGCTTCTCTGGATGTGGGCGGGACCATCGTGCTTCCTCTCGAGTGGAGACGGGTATGGCGGTGAACTTCTTGAGTTGCAGCAAGGGTGTGAAAGACCCTTTCGAAGTTCCAGAGGTTAGGTGTCATTAGTCTCCAGACGCCTCATCGGAAATAGGCCTCATCTCGCCTGGAAGGGAGAACCTCCTGGATTTTCTCGAGTTGCGGCAGGTGTTCTCGAGTTACGACGGGGACATCAGGGACCCGCCCTGGTGGCCTCAGGAGAGGCCAGTCCTCATGCGAGTTGCTAGCGGGCCTCTCGGGATTCCTCTCCCGTCGATACCGGGGCCAAAAACCTTGTGTGGAGTCAGGGCCGGAACCGAGGATTCCTCTCAGGGGCTGACATGGATCTTTGGGTACTTCTGGAGTCTCCCCAGGGGAGTCACGCCTCGTCTCGAGTGGGGGCATGCACGTGCGCTTTCCTTCCAGGCTGTAGCAGCAATGTCACGCTTCCCGTCGCGTGGATCAAAGGATCTGTGGTTTTCCCTCGAGGCTTTCCCTCGAGGCTTTCCCACAGGGCTGTCCCACGTGCCACCGTGGTGTGAGTCGATCCTCGACGTGAAAGATGAGCCAGTGCAGGGCAAAGAGGTTCCTCTGGAATGGACTGAGATATCTGGGGGACTCTTGGAATGGTGGTACGACCATGGAGTTCCTCTCGCCTTTCCTGTTGAGAGTGCCTCCTCTTGAGATACGACGGGAACGCCGGGAATTCTTTCCCGTTGAAAGCAGGGAAAGGATCCCTCATCTCGAGCTACGAGGGGGAAACGGGGCTCCTCTGGATGTGGGCGGGACCATCGTGCTTCCTCTCGAGTGGAGACGGGTATGGCGATGAACTTCTTGAGTTGCAGCAAGGGTGTGAAAGACCCTTTCGAAGTTCCAGAGGTTAGGTGTCATTAGTCTCCAGACGCCTCATCGGATATAGGCCTCATCTCGCCTGGAAGGGAGAACTTCCTGGATTTTCTCGAGTTGCGGCAGGTGTTCTCGAGTTACGACGGGGACATCAGGGTCCGCCCTGGTGGCCTCAGGAGAGGCTGGTCCTCATGCGAGTTGCCAGGGGGCCTCTCGGGATTCCTCTCCCGTCGATACCGGGGCCAAAAACCTTGTGTGGAGTCAGGGCCGGAACCGAGGATTCCTCTCAGGGGCTGACATGGATCTTTGGGTACTTCTGGAGTCTCCCCAGGGGAGTCAGGCCTCGTCTCGAGTGGGGGCATGCACGTGCGCTTTCCTTCCAGGCTGTAGCAGCAATGTTCCGCTTCCCGTGGCGTGGATCAAAGGATCTGTGGTTTTCCCTCGAGGCTTTCCCTCGAGGCTTTCCCACACGGCTGTCCCACGTGCCACCGTGGTGTGAGCCGATCCTCGGCGTGAAAGATGAGCCAGTGCAGGCCAAAGAGGTTCCTCTGGAATGGACTGAGACATCTGGGGGACTCTTGGAATGGTGGTACGACCATGGAGTTCCTCTCGCCTTTCCTGTTGAGAGTGCCTCCTCTTGAGATGCGACGGGAACGCCGGGAATTCTTTCCCATTGAAAGCAGGGAAAGGATCCCTCATCTCGAGCTACGAGGGGGAAACGGGGCTCCTCTGGATGTGGGCGGGACCATCGTGCTTCCTCTCGAGTGGAGACGGGTATGGCGGTGAACTTCTTGAGTTGCAGCAAGGGTGTGAAAGACCCTTTCGAAGTTCCAGATGTTAGGTGTCATTAGTCTCCAGACGCCTCATCGGAAATAGGCCTCCTCTCGCCTGGAAGGGAGAAATCCTGGATTTTCTCGAGTTTCGGCAGGTGTTCTCGAGTTTCGACGGGAACCTCAGGGACCCGCCCTGGTGGACTCAGGGAAGGCCAGTCCCCATGCGAGTTTCTAGGGGGCCTCTCGGGATTCCTCTCCCGTCGATACCGGGGCCAAAAACCTTGTGTGGAGTCAGGGCCGGAACCGAGGATTCCTCTCAGGGGCTGACATGGATCATTGGGTACTTCTGGAGGCTCCCCAGGGGAGTCAGGCCTCGTCTCGAGTGGGGGCATGCACGAACGCTTTTCTTCCAGGCTGTAGCAGCAATGTCACGCTTCCCGTCCCGTAGATCAAAGGATCTGTGGTTTTCCCTCGAGGCTTTCCCTCGAGGCTTTCCCACAGGGCAGTCCCACGTGCCACCGTGGTGTGAGTCGATCCTCGGCGTGAAAGATGAGCCAGTGCAGGGCAAAGAGGTTCCTCTGGAATGGACTGAGACATCTGGGGGACTCTTGGAATGGTGGTACGACCATGGAGTTCCTCTCGCCTTTCCTGTTGAGAGTGCCTCCTCTTGAGATGTGACCGGAACGCCGGGAATTCTTTCCCGTTGAAAGCAGGGAAAGGATCCCTCATTTAGAGCTACGAGGGGGAAACGGGGCTCCTCTGGATGTGGGCGGGACCATCGTGCTTCCTCTCGAGTGGAGACGGGTATGGCGGTGAACTTCTTGAGTTGCAGCAAGGGTGTGAAAGACCCTTTCGAAGTTCCAGAGGTTAGGTGTCATTAGTCTCCAGACGCCTCATCGGATATAGGCCTCATCTCGCCTGGACGGGAGAACTTCCTGGATTTTCTCGAGTTTCGGCAGGTGTTCTCGAGTTACGACGGGAACCTCAGGGACCCGCCCTGGTGGCCTCAGGAAAGGCCAGTCCCCATGCGAGTTGCTAGGGGGCCTCTCTGGATTCCTCTCCCGTCGATACCGGGGCCAAAAACCTTGTGTGGAGTCAGGGCCGGAACCGAGGATTCCTCTCAGGTGCTGACATGGATCTTTGGGTACTTCTGGAGTCTCCCCAGGGGAGTCAGGCCTCGTCTCGAGTGGGGGCATGCACGAACGCTTTTCTTCCAGGCTGTAGCAGCAATGTCACGCTTCCCGTCCCGTAGATCAAAGGATCTGTGGTTTTCCCTCGAGGCTTTCCCTCGAGTCTTTCCCACAGGGCTGTCCCACGTGCCACCGTGGTGTGAGTCGATCCTCGGCGTGAAAGATGAGCCAGTGCAGGGCAAAGAGGTTCCTCTGGAATGGACTGAGACATCTGGGGGACTCTTGGAATGGTGGTACGACCATGGAGTTCCTCTCGCCTTTCCTGTTGAGAGTGCCTCCTCTTGAGATGTGACCGGAACACCAGGAATTCTTTCCCGTTGAAAGCAGGGAAAGGATCCATCATTTAGAGCTAGGAGGGGGAAACGGGGCTCCTCTGGATGTGGGCGGGACCATCGTGCTTCCTCTCGAGTGGAGACGGGTATGGCGGTGAACTTCTTGAGTTGCAGCAAGGGTGTGAAAGACCCTTTCGAAGTTCCAGAAGTTAGGTGTCATTAGTCTCCAGACGCCTCATCGGAAATAGGCCTCATCTTGCCTGGAAGGGAGAACTTCCTGTATTTTCTCGAGTTGCGGCAGGTGTTCTCGAGTTATGACGGGAACCTCAGGGACCCGACCTGGTGGCCTCAGGAAAGGCCAGTCCCCATGCGAGTTGCTAGGGGGCCTCTCTGGATTCCTCTTCCGTCGATACCGTATCCAAAAACCTTGTGTGGAGTCAGGGCTGGAACCGAGGATTCCTCTCAGGGGCTGACATGGATCTTTGGGTACTTCTGGAATCTCCCCAGGGGAGTCAGGCCTCGTCTCGAGAGGGGGCATGCACGTGCGCTTTCCTTCCAGGCTGTAGCAGCATTGTCACGCTTCCCGTCGCGTGGATCAAAGGATCTGTGGTTTTCCCTCGAGGCTTTCCCTCGAGGCTTTCCCAGAGGGCTGTCCCACGTGCCACCGTGGTGTGAGTCGATCCTCGGCGTGAAAGATGAGCCAGTGCAGGGCAAAGAGGTTCCTCTGGAATGGACTGAGACATCTGGGGGACTCTTGGAATGGTGGTACGACCATGCAGTTCCTCTCGCCTTTCCTGTTGAGAGTGCCTCCTCTTGAGATGCGACGGGAACGCTGGGAATTCTTTCCCGTTGAAAGCAGGGAAAGGATCCCTCATCTCGAGCTACGAGGGGGAAACGGGGCTCCTCTGGATGTGGGCGGGACCATCGTGCTTCCTCTCGAGTGGAGACGGGTATGGCGGTGAACTTCTTGAGTTGCAGCAAGGGTGTGAAAGACCCTTTCGAAGTTCCAGAGGTTAGGTGTCATTAGTCTCCAGACGCCTCATCGGAAATAGGCCTCATCTCGCCTGGAAGGAAGATCCTCCTGGATTTTCTCGAGTTGCGGCAGGTGTTCTCGAGTTACGACGGGGATATCAGGGACCCGCCCTGGTGGCCTCAGGAGAGGCCAGTCCTCATGCGAGTTGCTAGCGGGCCTCTCGGGATTACTCTCCCGTCGATACCGGGGCCAAAAACCTTGTGTGGAGTCAGGGCCGGAACCGAGGATTCCTCTCAGGGGCTGACATGGATCTTTGGGTACTTCTGGAGTCTCCCCAGGGGAGTCAGGCCTCGTCTCGAGTGGGGGCATGCACGTGCGCTTTCCTTCCAGGCTGTAGCAGCAATGTCACGCTTCCCGTCGCGTGGATCAAAGGATCTGTGGTTTTCCCTCGAGGCTTTCCCTCGAGGCTTTCCCACAGGGCTGTCCCACGTGCCACCGTGGTGTGAGCCGATCCTCGGCGTGAAAGATGAGCCAGTGCAGGCCAAAGAGGTTCCTCTGGAATGGACTGAGACATCTGGGGGACTCTTGGAATGGTGGTACGACCATGGAGTTCCTCTCGCCTTTCCTGTTGAGAGTGCCTCCTCTTGAGATGCGACGGGAACGCCGGGAATTCTTTCCCATTGAAAGCAGGGAATGGATCCCTCATCTCGAGCTACGAGGGGGAAACGGGGCTCCTCTGGATGTGGGCGGGACCATCGTGCTTCCTCTCGAGTGGAGACGGGTATGGCGGTGAACTTCTTGAGTTGCAGCAAGGGTGTGAAAGACCCTTTCGAAGTTCCAGAGGTTAGGTGTCATTAGTCTCCAGACGCCTCATCGGAAATAGGCCTCATCTCGCCTGGAAGGGAGAACTTCCTGGATTTTCTCGAGTTGCGGCAGGTGTTCTCGAGTTACGACGGGGACCTCAGGGACCCGCCCTGGTGGCCTCAGGAGAGGCCAGTCCCCATGCGACTTGCTAGGGGGCCTCTCGCGATTCCTCTCCCGTCTATACCGGGGCCAAAAACCTTGTGTGGAGTCAGGGCCGGAACCGAGTATTCCTCTCAGGGGCTGACATGGATCTTTGGGTTCTTCTGGAGTCTCCCCAGGGGAGTCAGGCCTCGTCTCGAGTGGGGGCATGCACGTGCGCTTTCCTTCCAGGCTGTACCAGCAATGTCACGCTTCCCGTGGCGTGGATCAAAGGATCTGTGGTTTTCCCTCGAGGCTTTCCCTCGAGGCTTTCCCACAGGGCTGTCCCACGTGCCACCGTGGTGTGAGTCGATCCTCGGCGTGAAAGATGAGCCAGTGCAGGGCAAAGAGGTTCCTCTGGAATGGACTGAGACATCTGGGGGACTCTTGGAATGGTGGTACGACCATGGAGTTCCTCTCGCCTTTCCTGTTGAGAGTGCCTCCTCTTGAGATGCGACGGGAGCGCCGGGAATTCTTTCCCGTTGAAAGCAGGGAAAGGATCCCTCATCTCCAGCTACGAGGGGGAAACGGGGCTCCTCTGGATGTGGGCGGGACCATCGTGCTTCCTCTCGAGTGGAGACGGGTATGGCGGTGAACTTCTTGAGTTGCAGCAAGGGTGTGAAAGACCCTTTCGAAGTTCCAGAGGTTAGGTGTCATTAGTCTCCAGAAGCCTAATCGGAAATAGGCCTCATCTCGCCTGGAAGGGAGAACTTCCTGGATTTTCTCGAGTTGCGGCAGGTGTTCTCGAGTTACGACGGGGACCTCAGGGACCCGCCCTGGTGGCCTAAGAGGCCAGTCCCCATGCGAGTTGCTAGGGGGCCTCTCGGGATTCCTCTCCCGTCTATACCGGGGCCAAAAACCTTGTGTGGATTCAGGGCCGGAACCGAGGATTCCTCTCAGGGGCTGACATCGATCTTTGGGTACTTCTGGAGTCTCCACAGGGGAGTCAGGCCTCGCCTCGAGTGGGGGCATGCACGTGCGCTTTCCTTCCAGGCTGTAGCAGCAATGTTCCGCTTCCCGTGGCGTGGATCAAAGGATCTGTGGTTTTCCCTCGAGGCTTTCCCTCGAGGTTTTCCCAAACGTCGGTCCCACGTGCCACCGTGGTGTGAGCCGATCCTCGGCGTGAAAGATGAGCCAGTGCAGGGCAAAGAGGTTCCTCTGGAATGGACTGAGACTTCTGGGGGACTCTTGGAATGGTGGTACGACCATGGAGTTCCTCTCGCCTTTCCTGTTGAGAGTGCCTCCTCTTGAGATGCGACGGGAACGCCGGGAATTCTTTCCCGTTGAAACCAGGGAAAGGATCCCTCATCTCGAGCTACGAGGGGGAAACGGGGCTCCTCTGGATGTGGGCGGGACCATCGTGCTTCCTCTCGAGTGGAGACTGGTATGGCGGTGAACTTCTTGAGTTGCAGCAAGGGTGTGAAAGACCCTTTCGAAGTTCCAGAGGTTAGGTGTCATTAGTCTCCAGACGCCTCATCGGAAATAGGCCTCATCTCGCCTGGAAGGGAGAACTTCCTGGATTTTCTCGAGTTGCGGCAGGTGTTCTCGAGTTACGATGGGGACCTCAGGGACCCGCCCTGGTGGCCTCAGGAGAGGCCAGTCCCCATGCGACTTGCTAGGGGGCCTCTCGGGATTCCTCTCCCGTCGATACCGGGGCCAAAAACCTTGTGTCGAGTCAGGGCCGGAACCGAGGATTCCTCTCAGGGGCTGACATGGATCTTTGGGTACTTCTGGAGTCTCCCCAGGGGAGTCAGGCCTCGTCTCGAGTGGGGGCATGCACGTGCGCTTTCCTTCCAGCCTGTAGCAGCAATGTCACGCTTCCCGTGGCGTGGATCAAAGGATTTGTGGTTTTCCCTCGGGCTTTCCCTCGAGGCTTTCCCACAGGGCTGTCCCACGTGCCACCGTGGTGTGAGTCGATCCTCGGCGTGAAAGATGAGCCAGTGCAGGGCAAAGAGGTTCCTCTGGAATGGAGTGAGACATCTGGGGGACTCTTGGAATGGTGGTACGACCATGGAGTTCCTCTCGCCTTTCCTGTTGAGAGTGCCTCCTCTTGAGATGCGACGGGAACGCCGGGAATTCTTTCCCATTGAAAGCAGGGAATGGATCCCTCATCTCGAGCAACGAGCGGGAAACGGGGCTCCTCTGGATGTGGGCGGGACCATCGTGCTTCCTCTCGAGTGGAGACGGGTATGGCGGTGAACTTCTTGAGTTGCAGCAAGGGTGTGAAAGACCCTTTCGAAGTTCCAGAGGTTAGGTGTCATTAGTCTCCAGAAGCCTCATCGGAAATAGGCCTCATCTCCCCTGGAAGGGAGAACTTCCTGGATTTTCTCGAGTTGCGGCAGGTGTTCTCGAGTTACAACGGGGACCTCAGGGACCCGCCCTGGTGGCCTCAGGAGAGGCCAGTCCCCATGCGAGTTGCTAGGGGGCCTCTCGGGATTCCTCTCCCGTTGATACCGGGGCCAAAAACCTTGTGTGGAGTCAGGGCCGGAACCGAGGATTCCTCTCAGGGGCTGACATGGATCTTTGGGTACTTCTGGAGTCTCCCCAGGGGAGTCAGGCCTCGTCTCGAGTGGGGGCATGCACGTGCGCTTTCCTTCCAGGCTGTAGCAGCAATGTCACGCTTCCCGTGGCGTGGATCAAAGGATCTGTGGTTTTCCCTCGAGGCTTTCCCTCGAGGCTTTCCCAAAGGGCTGTTCCACGTGCCACCGTGGTGTGAGTCGATCCTCGGCGTGAAAGATGAGCCAGTGCAGGGCAAAGAGGTTCCTCTGGAATGGACTGAGACATCTGGGAGACTCTTGGAATGGTGGTACGACCATGGAGTTCCTCTCGCCTTTCCTGTTGAGAGTGCCTCCTCTTGAGATGCGACGGGAACGCCGGGAATTCTTTCCCGTTGAAAGCAGGGAAAGGATCCCTCATCTCGAGCTACGAGGGGGAAACGGGGCTCCTCTGGATGTGGGCGGGAACATCGTGCTTCCTGTCGAGTGGAGACGGGTATGGCGGTGAACTTCTTGAGTTTCAGCAAGGGTGTGAAAGACCCTTTCGAAGTTCCAGAGGTTAGGTGTCATTAGTCTCCAGACGCCTCATCG